>NC_092213.1:43850180-43912645 GCF_043381705.1 Parasteatoda tepidariorum
TATATATATATATATATGCAAGAAGGCGAGCATTAAAAACTGTATACAGCGTTATGTCTTTTTGTTTCTTCCTTTTTACTCATTTATTTTAAGAAAAGCATTGTTTAAGATTCTTCTCCTTTACTCTGTGACATAAGTAAGTTTCCCCCTCCTTTAATATTTACTATTTATTGCTTTTACTGAATATTTATTCTTTAGAAAAGCAATATCAGATTTAAGAAATAAAACCATGGTGTATTTCTTAAAGAAGAATTTACCTTATTTACAGTCTTAAATTACAATCTTTCCTTACATCTTGTCGTTGAGAAAGCAGCAAAAACTCTTATAAAAATTCCCTGACAACATCTGCAAAGGTACTTTCTTTGAAACACTCTGGATAAACATATAAAAAAAGGATTTTAAACCGAAGATAAACATTAAGAAACTAGAGTGAAGGCTTAACATTTCAAGTCGTCTTCGGATTACAAATCTAGACGAAAAGAATAAATTGATAGATAGCGGGCTAGAACATGTGTTGCAAAAAGTGAAAAAGAATATGAAAGACAGATGCAGACTTTAAATTTTTTTAAAAGATAAGAACGAAGAGTGTAAAATAAGAACGAAGTAAAAGGCAACTTAGAGGGAAAGAGAAACTTATAGAAGCCGATCAATAATCCAAAAGTTTCGCTTTAGCTCATATCTAGACAGTAAAATATTTTATTAGATGTTTGAAATTTTAAAGATATAGAATAAAAAAAAATCATTTCAAGAATAAATAAATCTTTATATAACGGCTATTTTTTTTCTTCTTGAAAATGTCACATATTTTTCTGAATCTGCCATAACTTCGCAGCTTCTCAGTAAAAGTGTGAGGAATTTTCCTTAAATGATATCTATACACGTATTGCTGTACTACAGTATACATATTTCGATGAGTTTTGATAATTTAACGTATATTTTAAAATGTTCTTTTGAATAAATATCTATGAATTGATTGTAGAACAAAATATCAATTTGCAAAGACTTGTAACAAATACATTATCAGTTATTCCGGTGTTATCAGTGCATTTCCTTCCTATTTTTGTTGTATAGTTTAGTTTAGATTTCTAACTCTAAAGAATAGTTTTTATGCTGTTCATTCTTAGGAATGTTTCTCCAAAGACTTGTCGTTATGTGAAATAACATTTTAGAAAAAAATTGCTGCATGGCCTTGTCCGAGTAGACAACACAACCATCTGCGGTAGTGGCCAACAATCGGAGTTAACAATTGGTCATACTTTTTGAATGTAAGCAAAATTTTACAAACCAATAATGATTTGGCGCGTGAACAAATGAATAAGGTCTTCTTTGCAAGCTGCCTAATATAGCACTGCTTCTCTCTGGGTTACGTTGCGGCTCAATGTGAGCCCTTTTAGGTCCGGTCCTCATGTGGCAAAATAGTAAAATTCTAAATGCATGTAGTTAATGACCAAAAAAAAAGAAATTTAGAATGATAAAAACGAATTCATCATTTATCCTCCATCAGATATTCAATTGGTCTTATGAGAAAGTAATATATCTGAAAGCTATAGTTAATTTGACGAACTTAGTGCAAAACTGAAGAAAAAAAATATTGAAGTGAAAAAAAAATAAAACAAAAATGTTCCTGGAATTTTACTGATAACTATATATATAACCCAGTTAATAATTCATATATTGGATCATACACATCAAACTATGTTCTTCTAATGTTTAACAATCAACGTACTTATTTTTTAGGAAGACAGAAACATAAAACGCTGTCTGATTGCAGAGATAACATGACGATATAAATACGAAGAGTCACATTACTAATATTTTCTAGGAATAGTTTGAAAAATTAATTTTATAGCGTAAAGTTAACTGCAAAATCAGACAAATTTCGAATTTAAATATGACTTCGGCGTCAATTCTTGTTTCAAAACTTAAGAAAATTATTTTCAAAGCAATGGCGAACCAATTAAAGCGCTAATATTTTTCTGTTATTTTAAATATACTTAACTCATAGTTAAGTTACTGATATCGATAAGATCTTTCAATATATATGCAAAACTACGCGTTCCATGAAATCAATAACCACACAGAGAGCAGGAACTCACTTTTATATTTTAACAAATAAAGCCAATTAAATTTACAACATCTTACGCATCTCGCGTTTCTCACATATTTCTGACATAATATTCTGATCCCAAAATCAATATCTTACATTAAAATAATTACTTTATTTCCCTCTGACTATTCATTCTCTCGCTCTTAAAGACGATGTTAAATTAAATCCATCTGAGAAAAGCTTTAGATTCAGTGGAAATTCTGTGAGAAATCCAAGAACCATCAATTCTTACATTCCTCCGCCGACATAGTGTGAACGTCAGCTAAACATTCTCGAAACCAAATGAATCGAAGTGACCACTTTATCTTAACGAGGAATGGGTCTGTTTAAAGCTATCCCCACTTCTCTCCCACTAGGAATAGAATGTTTCGAATTCTAACCTTAACGCTCCAAGGGGGTGGGGAAAGCTATAATTCTAGATGAGATCACTGACTGAATACAAATCGAGAGGATGGGAAAGGCTTAGCAGGCCCATTAAATTGGCACGTTGCTTTGAATGAGCTATTGAAGAAATCCCGCCCGGAAAAGAGTCTGCTTGGTGGATTGCTATTGTCTTAGCGTTGAAATCATTTAACCAGAATAAACTGCGATGCTAAGTAATTGAATATTTGCATTAATGGTTAAATTAAATAAATAATTAAATCAATTCATAAACCGACAAATTCTATTAAATACGCAGAACATGGATTTTTAAACAAATATAATTTTCTCCAATATTACGAATCAATCATGAACAGATAAAGAACTGGATTAGATCCATTAATCCGAATGCTTTTGAAACTTAAGAAAATAGTTACAATGGAATAGAACGAAGCTACTTACAAATGCTATTGTATTTGGGTTGAAATCATTTAACCAGAATAAACTGTGTCACTAAGAAATTGAATATTTTCATTAATGGTTCAATAGAATGAATAATTAAATATTCAATTCATAAATTGACTAATTATTAAATGAGCAGAACATGGATTTTTTAAGCAAATATAGTTTCAAAACAATATTACGAATGAATCATGAACAGATAAAGAACTGGGTCAGATCCATTAATCGGAATGCTTTCAAATCTTAAGAAAATAGTTATAATGAAATGGAAAGAGACTACTTGAAAATAATATTGAATTTGTGCTGAAATCAGTTAACCAAAATAAATTGTGAAGCGAAGAAATTGAATCTTTTTAATAATGGTTAAATTGAGTGAATAATTAAATTCATAATTTTAAAAAAAAATTCTATTAAATATGCAGCAAATGGATTTTTTTAAATAAATATTATTTTTCACACCATTACGATTGAATGATGATCAGATAAAG
The DNA here is from genome assembly GCF_043381705.1 of Parasteatoda tepidariorum. Taxonomy (NCBI): domain Eukaryota; kingdom Metazoa; phylum Arthropoda; class Arachnida; order Araneae; family Theridiidae; genus Parasteatoda; species Parasteatoda tepidariorum. The sequence goes on from NC_092213.1 coordinate 43,853,598, forward strand.
AACTGACTCAGATCTATTAATTGGAATGCTTTTAAATCTTAAGAAAATAGTTACAATGAAATGGAAGGAAGCTACTTGCAAACGCTATTGTCTTTGTGTTAAAATCATTTAACCAGATTAAATAGTGAAGCTAAGATTAAATTGAATGAATAGTCAAATATTGAATTGCAAACCAACCAATTCTATTGAAAAACCCGAACACTGATTTTCTAAACATATCTATATTTCCTCACTATTAGGAATAAACCTAAATGTTGAAACCACAATGATGCTGAACTGGGTCAGCTCTCTTCATCAGATTCTTCAATTCTTAAATTCCTTTTACCTCTTCAACATCTTCAATTATTTTATTCAACATCTTTCAATTATGTATTCAATAATTGAAATGTTACATAAAAGTAGCATGCTTCATTAAAAAAAAATCATTTAAGGGATTTAAAAAGAACAAATTGTGAGGATACGATATTGGACGTTTTCATTAATTGGAAAATCGTATGAATAGTTAAATTTAAATTAATCAGCTTAATGTTTCCATTAAGTGGCAAATTCTTTAACGAGCAGCACATATTTTTTTAAAAAATAAATTGATATTTCCTTAACATTAGAATCAATCTTGAGAAAACAAATTCTGAGTTTATTTTTAAGAAAATTTCTGCACGAATTATTTTTAGATTTATCTTATTTTAAGTGATCTGTTTATTATTCAAGATGAAAAAATGACTGAATACAAAGCAAGAACACGAGAAAGACTTAACTGGCCCATTGAATAGGCACATTGATTTTTATGATGTATTGTAAACATTCCACCCGGAAGGTGGTCTGCTTAAGGTACCATTTTCTACGTATTTAAATCTCTAAACCAAAATAAATTGGGATTGGACTGAATGCTTTCATTAATAAGTAAATTGCATAAATATTTAAATATTTAATTTGCTAATAGAAAATTTTTTATTAATTTAAATGAGCTAATTATGAATTCTTTAAGCAAATACATGATACCTGAACATACAAACCTTGAGCAAATTTATCTTGAGCTTCCATGAAAGGACTGAGTTAATTCTTAAAAAAATGATACAGCGAGAATTTCGTAAAATTTCGGTTTTTTTAATTTGAGTTATAAATTATTTAGGGTAATATTACTGAGAGACTGGAAGAAATTGTTTTATTAAATTCTTGCGTTGCTTCGAATGAAGTATTTTATTTTAAAACCGAAGTTGAACAGCAAACCTAATTCTAAGTTTACGACTACCAATGTTCAAATCTGAAGCCTTTTAATTCTACGCCCAATTCAGAAGACAGCGGAAATCTTGGATCAAGTATTAGGAAAAGTAGACTTCGCGGAAAGCATTCTTATGGAACTAACTCCTATTTGCGTTACCATTAGAAGAAAACTATGACAACCTCTGACGGTAACCTGATTGCAAGAGGTTTTTTACCCGTGATCCGTCTATCACTTAGAATATTTATGTTCATTGTATGGTTGTTTTCGACTCGTGATCAGAATTAGGAACAGCCAGCGACCGTCGGGATTCGAACCCGGCGCACCTCATTGCAAACGCTCTATCCTCTAACTCACAACGGTTCTGAATGAAATATTGTAAAAATTGCAGCTGTAAAATAGTTTGCTTAGTAGATTAATATTATCTTTGTGTTTAAATAATTAAACTAAAATAGATAGTCAGGTAATAAATTTAAAGTTTTTAGCAAAGATCTCGGATAATTTGATCTTCAATTTTCCCCATTTAATAATCAATATTTGGCTGATTATACTCGAAGAAGCTCAACTCTATTTATCAGACTGTTTGAGCAAATTACAATATCAATTATTTCCACTCATATATTTAATATGCAAACTTTTTGTGTTAGCATAAAATTTTTCAAAGCCTAAATATTACTGCATTATATGACTGATACTTTCATGAGCAGTATAAACATTTTACGCGTATTCAAGAAAATGCGTTTTAATATTGATTAAATCTGTGATGATGCACGAATGTTAAAGGATATAGTGGAAGAATCTGTACATTAGGATGATAAAGCATATTTATTGATATAGTAACCAAATTCACTAAAAAATGTAACGATGCAAAAAAAGGAATGCAAGAGTCTCGTCAATGCTGGAATATATTTTTCTTTGACGATAGATAACCATTGTGGCTTATAAATCCCGGTGAAGAAAATTAGAGAAAAAAATTAGAGAAATTTCAGAATACGGTAAAATTTACCATGTTTCTGGTTCGATGGGAACACCAAAAATCTCCATAATTTTTACCGAATAACTTTGGTAAAGATTTTGGCAAAATTAACAATTAAATATGATTTATAATGCGTGAAAAAACTTGATAAATGTAAAATTTGTATATTTTATCATGATATCTTAGAGCAGGGTGTAAAAATCATTCATTCTGTTAAGTTTACTTTTCAGTTTTGTATTTGTTTACTAAATTTGGGGGTATTAAGAACTATAATTTTAAAAACCAGAATTTCTGGCAATGAAATGAAAAATTGCCAAATGAAATGCTTAAATACCGTATATTTTGGTTTTCATTACCAGACTTATATATTCTTTTAATCAGAAATATCATTATCATACAGTATGGTAATTTTGTTAAAATTCCTTTTTTCTTTGTGGATTGAAACAGACTGTAGTGCTTAAGACGAAGAAGCATTGCAGTTACAATAGATATCAAAGAGATATCTAAGATATATCTACCAAGAGATATCTACTTCCATTGAGATATCTAAGCAACATAAATTAGGAAATACTATTATGTATTTCAGCCTCATGCATGAATTATTCACACATCGCATGATATGGAAAAAAATATTAAATACTTAGTCATAATAAAATATTTTTCGTACGACTTTTATATAGGTTATTTAGTGACTTCAGGAATTAAATCAAAAAAGGAAGTTCATTTCAGCGTCATGTTTAAATTTTGTTAAACACAAAAATTAAGTAAAAATAAGGAAAAATTAAATCAGATCTGGACATTCATATGAAACAGTTTTTTAAAGCTGGTTACGCATTCGTTTCTAACCTGTCCCAAATAGATTATAACTGATATCTTCACTGAATATCATTTCGCTTGCAAAGATCCGACTGTAATAAATCTGATAGATAATAAATTCCAAGCAGAAAAATATGAGATATCCATTATCACAATTGTATTTATATGCTTATTTGTGATTATGACGAATATTTATGCATTATTTACTATGGGGAATAAAAGGAACAGGAAAAAATAACATTCTTCTGTGCAAAAAATACCTATATGGATCATTTAACTATTATATAATGAAGAATACTGAATTTGAGGAATATGTAACAGACACCGATGCAGATGAATTCATATATATTTATCATTACAGTAATAATATAATTGTATTTTCCTCTTATTCTACAGAATATATAATTTACTTGGTATAGAGTATAGCAAGCTCTCAATCTTTCTCTAGCTGTATAAAATTATCTTGCTTAGAATTGGACTAGTTGGTATTTTAAAAAATATTGACCCTTTGTGTTTTATAATAAATAAATCAAAGACTGGGAGCAATATAATGAGAAACGATTTACTATTTTATTCGAAAGATGACATCTTTGGATAAAACAGTTCTTTAGTGCCGTTTCCAGCTAAATAGTTTTAAAGTTTTCAAAAATTTTAGTGGCTAACACAATAAAGTAATTTAAATGGACAGCATGGGATTTTTCACCAAAATTGCTTTATAAACGCTTTTTTGGACAATTTAAAATTGTGGTTTATATTTATACTGTCAAAAACTTTTCCCTTATTTTTTAAAGAGAACATTATATGATTTGTTTTCCTTATTTTTATTTCAACACAGTTGAATATTTAGATTGAATATAAAACTATTTAAGCAAATATTAAAGCAAGTGAACTAAAAAAAATACATAATTAAATTGAAATAAAATTTAATTTTTGAACTCTGCATATGATAAAATCATACGTAAATCACAAAGAAATTCTTGATGCAATAAATAAATTTGAACTTTGAAGAGAATATTACTTATTTAAGTATATAATAAAAAAATCAGGACAGAATCCGCAAATTTTTACACAATGCCGTACAGTACGGTCATCATATATGTGGTAAAAAAGAAGAAAAATCAAAATTCTGGTTAATGAAACTAAAATATATAGCATTTAAATCATTCATTTAATAATTTTTACATTCATATAGGGAATTCCGTTTATCGGGTTTTCTGGTTTATCAAATCTTATCAGGTTTTACCAGAATCGTTATAAAAGCGCTTCACTAAAAAATGTCGATATTTTCAGTGTTCCTATAGAGTCAGATACAGGGTAAAGTTTTACATAACCCGGTAGTTTTGATCAAACTTTTTTCGCAAAGTAGAATAAGCTAGCTCATATTTTTCTTATCTCCTTGTTTACCTCTTTTTTTTAAATTTTTGCAAAACATCATGCATTGTTACATGATTCAAAACAAATAAATTAAAAAAAAAAACATTTTTCTACAGATCAGGAAAAATTTTGAAATTCTTTATGAATTTTGCAATATTTATTACGTAAATAGAAGAACTGAAAATGTTTCACAGTATGCTAATCTATTCTGGCTAAATAAAATTTCAGTATAAATATTTTTAAATAAAAAGAAGTGGACAAATGCTTGATTGTCCAAAATATATCATACTATATTCATTCCATTTGTGTGAGCTCAACTTTATGTTTTGTTTTCGATCCAAAATTTGTAAATCTTAAAAATATTGGGATATAAGATTATACTACAACTGCCCAGAGAGTACAAATCAATAAAATAATGCTATTTGATAAATAGCTCCTACATTTTTAACAGCTGAACTTGTAGTAAGAAATACCATGTGGTCTAACCTGCAACCCGCAAATATTGTATCAGTGAGCGGAGCAAGCAGGGGTAAAGCCTTCATGTAAAATAAAAATTTGACTTTTCCTTTTTCAGAGCAGTAGTTTGCTTTTGACAGTTCAGAAATAGAAGAATGCAATAGTTTCTTTCAAATTATTTTTCTAATAAATATAACTTGATATTTATGTATCAAGACATACTTAACTCAAGATGTTCCATTTTGAAAACAAACTAATTTCATGGAATTTAATAGTTCGCCTCCTTAGTTCAACTTTCAGAGTATAGATGGCAATACTAGTGGTTAGTATAACTTTTATAATGACTTGGAAACGTAAATAATTAGGCTAATTGAAATTCATATTTATTCGATTTTGAGTTTTTCTCGTCCTTCTATTTCAGCGATAGCGGTTATCGAACAATATACTTGGTAGTTCAAAGATATTTTTACCTACTGCAGTTTCCGAACGTTTTCAAACGTGGAAAATTATTTAGTGAAAAAATTTAAACTTTAAGCTTAATACGTACAAAGATTTTAAGTTTAGTATAGTTCAATCAAACGATTAATTCATAAAAAAAGTTTTATAATGTTCAAAATGAAGCATAATATATAATTTCATGAAATAGTGCGGGGACCAAGTCGAGTTCTAAAAAGATATGGCTCAGTCCACCATCTTACATATGAGCGGGTATTGGAAAGAAAATATATAAATGAAATTAAAATTAAGCTTACACACTGATTTGAGAATTATTTAATTGAAATCTTATGTCAAGTAAGACTTCTTATCATGATTTCAATGATTGGAATTTGTGGTGAGTCGTCTACGGATCCTATATCACTGTGTTTATATTTTAAATGAAATACATAAGTAAACAAAATATTAGAAAATTGCTACAACACGACTTTTTCTACAAAATACAGTTTAATTACATGATTTTAACTAAAAGTAATTCTAAAAATCGATGAAAGGAAAGGCAATATATTTGTTAGTCCATAGTTTTTATTAATTTCATCTGTTGCAAAAGTTAATATGGTTGTTGGTTAAATTTTCCATATGATTGAATATTTGTATTTTAGATTATGTGAACTATAGTAAGTCAAATTCAACTGATTTAAAGGGAAACAAATTTTATTTAAGGTTTTTATTTTCCAACTGCAATTACTTATATAATTACTTGAACTGAAACTTTATCCTACTTACTCTTTTTGTAAACGTTCCAACATTTTAGCCTTTGCAAGTCAAACAATAATGGAATCAGGATTTTATTTCAGATTCTGTATTTTTAAGTAATAATTAAACACAATCTTAGCATACATGCGAAGATAATGTGTACTTTGTACTATGTTTCAGGAAAGCAAAACAACGCGAATTAAGTACAAATAATGGCACAAAAATGAACATGCTGCAGTCCTGGTTCCATAAACAAGAATGAAAATAAATAAAAACCTTTTTCTATCTCAAATCAACTACAGAAAAAAAAACACGAGGCAAATACGTTTCAATAAGGCAAAAAAGTATTTTAATTGACGGGGGAAACTAAACATGTTTTTACAAGATACTAAATGAAGAGAAATGGCAAAAATGTATCAGGTGTTTGGAATGGAAGCATAGTTGTACAAGATGTGGAAGCTAAAATAAAATAGATTTCAACACTGTTAAACAACTGTTTAATAACACGACAAACTCATAATAATGACACATTCATAATAATGAATGTGTCGAGAAAAGATGCACTGCTGTAGAACATAATTGTTTGTTTATTTAATTTGAATTTTTGCTTCAGAAAAAGATCATGCCATGTGCCACATTTGGGCGCATTAATCTAGAGTTATGAATAAACTAAATGTAAGTAATAATTTAATATTTTGTCTCGTTATTTCAATGTTTCTTACGTTCAACCATTTTTTTTTATTTTTTCATCTTAATCATTTCTCCAAGAAAATCATTAAATTTTAACTTCCGCTATACTTTCTTTTTTAGTGTGATTCAAATTTATCTCATATTTTATTCATGCGGGAAATTATTTTCGTTTGCGCTTAAGCATGTAGCATATAAATTTGTAAAACATAATTTCAATGAATTTCAACAAAGGCTAATTTTGAGACCATGCATAACTTGATCTAAAATAGTAATATTTTGAACGAGTGAATTAATTCGATATTCTATATGCAGAATGTAGAGTGTAGTAGTTCAAGATGTGGAGAAAACATGGAAAAAATTGCAGAACAATGAATAAAGGGAAAAAGAAAAGTAATAATATTAAATATAATAAAAATCCGTAAAAAAAAAGAGAAAAATATTAAAAAACCGGAAAATAAAATATATAATCTTTTCATCCGCACACACGACTGTATCCACAAAAAGAAGTGCTTATATACTCGGATCTAATCATGTGAGCGGATGAAAAGATTATATCTTTTATTTTACAGAATTTTATAATTTTTTTTCCTTTTTTTCAGAATTTTTTCCCCGGATTTTTATTATTATAACTTTTCTTTTTCCCTTGTTCTGTAATTTTTTCCATGTTTTCTCTATATTTGAACTTATTTTATGAGTTCTATTTACGTGCAGTTTATGCACAGTAAATAAAACTTATTGTTTCTCTTAATTTTCCACGTTTTTTCTCTTTTCTGTATTTATTTGTATAGACATATTAAAGCTTAAAAATCAGTAATAAAATTTCGAATTCCATTGAAATTAACTGAAACATATTCGTAATGTCTGTGAATACCTTTTTTCTATAGTAATTTTAATTGGATGTCAGTTTTAATTACGGTTGGTGAAAAATAAAAGCTTTTATTATTTTAAGGAATAAATAAAATTATTTCATATAAAACTTACTATTCGTGAAAACTTTCTTGTACGTTAAATCTGCTTTAGAAAGTATATAAAATTTATGTTTTTGCGTTTGCTTGCTGTATGTAGAATTGCAGTTTAATTTTATAGACCAAACTCTGCACTTCTCAGCCATATTAACTGCCAATTTAAGCAGAATTTTTATCCAATTAACCGGTTAACTTCGAAATAACCGGAAGCAGTATTTCCGGTCAATTAACTGTAAAATTTACAACAAAAAACATTCTTCAAATTTATGGTTTTAAAACCGCTTACTACTAGTATGGTTAAAAAACCTTGAATACAAAACTTAGCGGTTTTGTAGCCATCTACAAACAGCATGGTTTCAAAATAGTAAAAATTTTAACTGGATACGGGAGAGAGTTCAGCGGCTTTATTGTGCAGCCGTCTATACGTAAATGAGAATATCGTATTCTAATAGCCCAGGGTCACAAATTGTGGATTGCAGGACACTGGAAACTCTTTATGTATTGAAAAGAATGGAGGAAATTTTGTGGTGTCAATGCTCGGAGTCGAACCTTCATTTTATCAGTCATGAAATTGACAGATTAGCTTTTTTGGCAGTAGCCCATCTACAAAGAAGTAAGTGGCTTCATTAGGTGGGCCTAGTTGGTGCGATAAAGTCTGGTTGTTTAACTGTATTAGTTGAAAGCGGTTAATAAATGGCTTTTCTCACAATTAACAGCTTGAATACCATCTTATTTATGGTTATTTTACTGTTTCATTTAAATATGGTAAAGTAACAATTAAATAAATTGTTATTTTACCATTTTTTCCGAGAAATTTCAAAAGTGTATAACTATTATAGCCTAAAACTATACCTTTTATATTAACCTTTTTACACACCGTAAATATTGTTCATACAGTGTGTCTCATAATGACTGCTCTCAATGTATATTTTAAAAAATAAAATAAAAAAGTAAATGCATTTTGGTTCACAAATTTAAGAAAAAGCTAAGAAATCACCAAACTAACAAAAAAGCTAATTAAAAACAAAATCACAATGTAAATCTGACGATATTGGACTGTAGCAACCAAAACCTGCCTGATTTCCTAATAAATCTTGCAGATGGTTCTGTTAATCGTCTGTTTGCTCCAATTTTCTTCAAGAGGTAACTAAACGGGTTATGGATGTTTTCAATGGCCACTATTACTGTTGCGATTTCTCAGCTTTAGATATCTTTTTTTATTATTATTTTCTCACCTAAATATTCATTTGCAACCCTTAATACTACTACATTTTATAACATTTTTGACACTACAGCAAAAAAGATTTTCTTAAGGAGCATCTTGTGTATGCATATTCTGCAAAAAGAAATATGTAGTTTACGAAATAAAGCCAATCAATTGCAACCGTTTTTATGTCTTTATTTAGCTTGCTGCTGTACTTTCCGTACAATCAGTGAAAGCTCATATTACATATGACATTATGTTAGATAGATTCATAGAAATATCAGAAATACAAAGCAAGACCGGCATCGACATCAAGTGGCAACAAATTACTTCAATGTCTGTTAAACATTCATATTTTAGGAACGATGACATAATTCAATAAATATAAATTAAAAAAATACTTAAGAAAATGCCAAATATTGTATATAATTTTTAGAATTTCGAACATTCATGTTAAAAATTCCCAACACGACACATTGTCTTAATTAAACTATATAAATATTATTTATAAAAACCTATTAAGCACTTAAATTATACTTCATTGAATTAACTAATAAAAATAAGAATTAAATTGTGCTTTTTCTAATTAGTGCTTGCATATGTTAGTGTCTAATTTCTTAATTATTTTCAATTTTCCTAACATGCAAACCACAAACATAGGTTGAATAAGAACCATGTTACTATGTTCGATACCAAATAAAACTAAAAACAACTAAGATAGTTATAATTTGTTGCTTATATGAAAAAAAGTAACGCGTGAAATTCAATATAAATATATTTCACCCACGGAGAAAAAAAATTTTGGTCAAAACTACACAAATTTGGTCAAATTCAACAGCGTTTCTGGCTCTTTCGGAACACTAAAAAAATTCGATAATTTCTTACCGAAGTGCTTTGGTAGCGATTTTAGAAATATGATATAACAATATAATGACAAGAAGATATCGAGTTTTATAATACGTGATAAAATTTAGTAAATAACGTAAGCTTTGAATTACTTAATATTTTATCATGACACCATGCAGCATGACATAAAAATCATTTATTCATTTAAATTTACTTTTCAGTTTCGTATTTTTTATTAAATGTGTTGCAATAAGAACTATAATTTTGAAATCCAGATTTTCAGGGAAAACGTTAGCATATGAACAAAAAATTATCAAATGAATAATTTAAATATCGAACATTTTGGTATGATTAACCAGAATCATGTCGTTTTTTTTTACCAGAAATATCAATACCATACAGAATGGTAATTTTACCAGAATTTTTCTCTCTGTGCATGGGTAGTTCTTTGATGCATCATGCATTGCATGCATTTTTTGCATTTTCATGCATTATATTTCTTTTTATTGTGTTGCTTCACATATACAAGCAATAAAGCATAACAGTCAGTTTTCAAGTATCAGGACGTGCCAAAATTAATCATTAAATAACACTTGCACTAGTAAAAAACTTAATATGATTCTTGTTTGCTTGCATGTTTGTTTTTATAAAAAAATTGATTAATAAATATTTGCTGCATTCTCAAATTTTTTCTACCTTACAGTAAAGCAAACTTTATATTTCTTTCACTAAAATTAAATTATTTTTTATGACACAAAACAAAATTGGTTTTTGCTTAGTTAAAAAACTGTACAAATAAATAAATTCTTTACAAAACATGAAAAAAATTAATATTTAAAGTTGCATTCCAGAGAGTTATTTAAATTAGCAGTTTATAAGCATGCTTTCGCTAATTTACATTATTCATACAAAAATAAATAACTTATTTACCATATTACAAACATTCATTAAAATTAATATTTTCAAAGTAAAGCACAAAATAAATAGTTTACAACATCTTATATAAAACACTTGACACATACTTTAAATTTTACTTACATAAAGACAAAACTTTGTGTTTCTATAAATCAATATTCATGTAAACAGAGGCTACTCTTAAATAAAGTACATTTTGTGTTTAAATAGTAATGTAAAATATATTTTATAATTAATTTCCTTTCAACTAATCTATATTCATTAATTTGAAATTTACTGGTTTTATAATATTTTTTACTGTTTTTAAATTTATAATTTAATTTATTTTTAATAAAACAATTTATATCACGTAAGTTAAGATTTATTTTAGCATACATGTGAAAGTTGTATCGAAAAAAATATTCATTATGAGCACAAAACTAAATTTCTTGCAATAAAAGTGGAGTGCTGTCTTATTAACCCTGTAACGCACGCTTTTTTTGTACACCTATTGTACACAATATATGACTTTGATAGTCTTGGAATATTGAATACTTAAAATGCCTTTTAGCTTAAATATAACTAATTATGTTTTTCCCTTTTTAGAAACACTATTCACAATAATAATATTTTATGCCTTGCAATAATTTTTATACTTAAACATGGTATAACGTTTATTGTAGATATATACTGATGAAACCAATACTGCTAATAATTCTAAATTTATTTTTAATTTTCGTCTGATATAATGAACATCAAATTCAAACTTTTGAAACTTAATTAATAATCATCAGATTCAAAAGCTTCTTACTTAAGAGACCTCTTTCCTCTCGATCAAACTCACCTGTCAAAAGGAAGTGACGGAGGAAGGATGTTCCATAAATGCTTTTAATCCTCTTTATTTAATTTTCTCAGGTAAACTATGTTGGATGTTTACTTTACAACGAAATATCTTTCAAAATGTGTAATATATGAGGCCTGATGCAATAGCAATTTGAGAAATATTGAGTGTTGTAGTTTGGATTCTGCATTATCTATTACTTTTTGATGAAAAAAAATTATACCAATCAGTAGTTTTGAAAAGTTATCACGCACTGTACGTTTATCTGGTTTAGAATTTTCCATTCGCGTGATTTAAGTTAAATGGAATAGTTTAAATTATTCAAAACGGTCTTCCTTAGTTTAAAAAAAAAACAGACATATGCATTGCATGAAATTTATTACTCAAACCACAATCCGCATAATTTTATTGAGCTACATTTTTGATAATTAGGCAATTAGATAAATTCATTCACTATTTTGCCGAATTTGAAATAGATCGCTTAATATTCTGCATTTTGAAAGCCATAGAACTGCCAAGTCATAGTTTAATAAAAAAAAACAAGTAACGTACCAAAAACTGAGAAAAAAAAATCTTTTTTTTTTCTAAAGTGCAAGAGGGGAAGGAAAGAGATCTCTTAATTATTTATTATTAAATAGTCTACATTCTTATTAATGTGTTATCAAAGGTAGACAACTACGTGGAATTTGCAGATAAATTATATTTATTATCTAGTTTTATACTGTGAAATCTTCACACTTATTTTTGAAAAGTTTTATAATTAATTGCATTTTTGTTAGGTTTGCTTAAAGCTAGATGATTCATCCCAGTTTAGTCGTATACTAGGTGATTCTATGAACAATTAGTTATAAAGCATTTTACGGATTCAGGAGTTTTTCCGCATTTTCCGTCTTTATTCGAAATTCCCCTAGATTCTCTACAACACTCTTAAATAATTCAGAGAAGGAAAATGTTTAAATGATGATAAAAATAATGATAAGAAACTTCGCACCGAATAAAAAAGGACCTTACATGAATAAATCATAATCCAATTTAAGGAATTAAAAGAAATATAGAGTAAGTTTTTTTTAAGAAAAAAAGAATAAAAATAAATTTGTGGAGAAACCAAAAAGAAAAACAGACTAAATTTTAACTGTCGTATAATGCTCTAAAATTAAGAAACAAATTGCAAGAGTAAAATAAAGAATTGAATAAGAAAATGAAATCGACAAGGACTTCAGTGTTAATTCTTTTTGAATTTTTCTCGACTATTTTGTAATTTCTGTTGACGCGATATTTCATTACAAGCAATATAAATCTGAATCTCAATTTTCTGGAATAGTGTACATTAAGGAGTTAATAAGATTAACGTGACGATTGAGAACACTTATTTACAGTGTATGTTGTTGCAAATTAAAACACCATGCTTTGTGCCAATTTAACAATATATATTTTACACCTTCAAAAGTAACAGATCACAATACATCTTGAAGATCACAATAGTTAGTTCTATAATAGGCAATTTGCTACCTCAAGCACGCTTTCACCTAACATTTTTTTTAAATATATTTCTTTTAAATTCTATTTTGCAAAAATTAAATTATACAAAGCGGCATTTTTAATGTACCGAAACACTTTGGTCTAAGACTGAATCTCTAATTCGTTTATTTCCAAATTACATTAAACAAAATATCATACATATAATACAATTTTCCATACCATGTTTTGAAAATTTAATTTACCTCTTCTTCAAAGACATATATTTTTTAATAAAACGATTTTTCCGATCACAATGTTCTTGATCTATCAGTGCAATAATATTTTACTCAGTGCATTTTCACTTCTGTTCTTTTTACATTATATACATTAACACGACACACAGGGGCGGGTCCATGGAAACATCCGGATAAATCACATGACAAAGACGTGAATAAAATGTTCTTCCCGGATATTGTTATGTCTTTCCGTATGCTTCGAATATTTGTTTCTTTGTCTCTCAAAACAAAGCAAACGATGTGAAGAACATTGGAATTCATAATCAATCCTAGTTGATGATTTAAATGTATGCTTGCTCAACAGCAGCCGGGTTATGGTATTGTCTGTAATCATGACTGCTTCGAATACTGGCGCTTTCTGAATGAGGGGCTCCTCCTTTACTTTGAGGATGAACTTTTATCCGGCTGTTGTTGATTGTGGCAGTCGTCTGCTCTCTTGGATCGGGTTCCAAAATGCTGAAATCTAAACTTCCATAACTTAGGCCGTCCCTGTTGTCATTGCGATCTGCCTGAAAGAAGTATTTATATTAATAGAAAGGAATTTCCATTTGCCTCTCAGAATATTTTTTAATTAAAATCCAACGGTATATTTTCAATAGCTAGAGAATTTTAGAATTAAATAAGCCAAGTTTCGCCGTTTTTTTTAATTTAACATGCTTAAAAAAATTCATCAGCTTGAAATAGTTATTTATATAAGTAGAAATGAATATTTTTTTTTATTTTAGAATCTTTTTCAATTAAAATTCAACGGTATAATTTCAATAGCTAGAGAATTTTAGAATTCAATAAGCCAAGTTTCGCCATTTTTTTAATTTAACATGCTTCAAAAATTCATCAGCCTGAAACAGTTATTTATATAAGTAGAAAATAATTTTTGTTTTTATTTTAGAATCTTTTTCAATTAAAATTCAATGGTATATTTTCAATAGCTAGAGAATTTTAGAATTTAATAAGCCAGGTTTCGCCATTGTTTTTAAATTTAACATGCTTAAAAAAATTCATCAGTCTGAAATAGTTATTTATATAAGAAGAAATGAATATTTTTTTATTTTAGAATCCTTCTCAATTAAAATTCAATGGAATATTTTCAATAGCTAGAGCATGGGCCAGTTTGTTTAGAAATTCAATGAGGCACATTTAGGCGAAATTTTTATTATTTAACAAATTTGAAAAATTTATCAGTTTCAAATAGTTATTTTTATTAACAGAAAAGAAGTTTCATTTGTAGTTCAGAATATTTTTCAATTACAATCTAATGGCATACTTTAAACATCTAGAGTATGTGCCTTTTTTTCGATAAAATTTGTAAATGCTTACAGCTATATTTTATTGACCTTCCTAAAATAAAACTTTATACAAATACACAGCAACGTACGGTCAAAATTACCAGAATATGGTAAAACTTACAATGTTTCCGACTCTATGGGAACACGAAAAAGCTAGGTAATTTTTACCGTAGTGCTTTGGTGATGATTTTGGTAATAATAATAATAAAATATGGTTTTATAACAAGTGATAAAATTTGGCAACTTTTCCATGACTCCTTAGAGCGTGGTATGAAAACCATTTACTCGGTTAAAATTGATTTTCAGTCTTGCATTTTTTGCAGATGTGGTATATATCTATAATTTTATAAGCCAAAATTTCTAGTAAATTGTTACCATAAGAACAGGAAAATAAACAAGTAAATAGTTTTAATATCATATACTCACGTGTTACAAAATTATTGTTTGTTTGTTTTACTAATAATGTCATTACCGAGATTTTTTTTACCGAGATTTTCATTGAGATTCTCGAGATTATCATTTTACGAGATTCTTTTTTCTCGAAATAGAAAAAAAAAGTTTCCATTGCCTTTCAGGTTTCATCAATTCATTAGATTTTGATAATATTCTTATAACATATTAAAAAAAAACAGTATCCACTTGAAATTATTTTTTACATTAGAAAAAAGTATTTTCATGTATTTCAAGGTTTTTAATTAAAAATAAATGGTAAGTTTTGTTAACTTGTGGCCTTAGTTTTAGATATTATAAGTAAAATGTCGGTAATTTTTAATTAAAATATAATAACAGGATAAATTGATCCGCTTGAATTAAATACTAATATTTGCAGAAAGGTATTTTAAATTATGTTTCGTTATTTTTTGAGAAAAGAGACGTAGTTTATCTTCCGATAGGTTAAATTTAAATAAATTTAAGAAACTATAACAATTAGGAAAATCTGATCTGCCTGAAAAATATTTTTGAATAGATAGGAGTTTTTAAATGATTTTCAGAACTTTTCTAATTAAAATCTTCTGAAATATTTTGTTTGAAATTCCGTACAGTTTGACTTAAAATTTAGCAAATGCGAAAAAATTATCTCCTTGATAGAAATATTTAGAATAATGGAAATTTTTTTAAAATCATCTATCAGAATTTTTAATTGAAACCCAATTTTCTATTTCAAGAATTTTAAAAGTTACATTTTGCTAAAATTTTGAAAACACAATAAACTAGAAAAGTTTTTCTGCCTGAACTATAGATTCATATTGATAAAAAGAATTTTCTGCTGTATTTCAAATGGAACATTTCGGAATTGAAACTTTGATAAGTTGTATTTCGATAAAAATTACAAAATATAACAAAAAAATTATTATCTGCTGAAATTTTTTTTTAAATATATTTATTATTTTTTTTAATAATAGTATAATGAATTTTTCGATTGTAGTTCAGGATTTTTTAAAATAGAAATCCAGTGCCCGGTTTTGCTAATTACCGGGATTTTTCAGATTTCATTAAAAAAATATTACCATTGAGGAAAATAGATGTCTTTGTATTTAGAAACTCTTCTAAATGTTTTAATTTCAACATCAAAACTTATTGAAAACTTTTGGAAGTTTCTTATAAACATGATCAAAAATTGATTCCAATAAAGTAAAACTATGTGATCAAACTTCTTTAATTGGTTAAAAATTGTTGTTTTAACCTTACTAAAATTAGTTTTCATAGCATAATTTTTTATTTCGTAAAAAATTAAAAACTTTAATTTTCGTAGATCTTAAAACGTAATTATTTTTAAAAACTAAGTTACAGAAATCATTGAAGAAATATGCTAGAAAAAGAAACAAAAAACAAATCCTTCAAATGTCTTAATGGTTTTTTTTTCAAGAAAACTTTAAAACATACATTTTAAAATTTTCTTGAATAAAACCTTTACGACTTTCTTATTTGAAATTTCTAAAATTTAAAGCAAATACATTCAGATTACAGTTAATTACAAATATTTAAAATCTTTTCGATTTATCGGTAGCTAGATCTAAATAAATTTTAAATAATCATTTTACTAATCATGGTAATACTATATACTTTTCAAAGCAAAGTAAATCTTGTAATCTTCAGAAGTTAAACATATTTAACTCGAATTAACTCGCCACAGTTTTACTTTCAGCTATTTATAGATCATAAGATCATTTCTAGCGATAAAGTCTCATGCATTTTAGAAATTTGAACCAGAATTTCATATTAAGGGAAATACTCATTTTTCGATAGAAAATATTGCTTATCATTTCAATGAGTATCATACTTTGTGAAATGTCTCTGAATTAACTCCAAATGCGTATGGCTCAGTAAGCTTAGTAATGATCAAATCCATTTTAATTCCCTGTCAGCAATTCTATCAGCCATATTAATTATCGAAATATAATTCTGCGAAGATAGCTGATTTTGTCTTGAATTAATTAAAAGGTTTAGAGTTACGATCTTTTAGATTTTGATTACTGCAAATTCAATTCCTAAAGAGGAAATTAATTTAGGAAATTTTAGTATTTTACCTAATGGACGTCGGAATATGTATGCGTATTACCAATCACACAATATTTGGATGCTATTTATCTACAAAATATCTAACTCGTAGTAACTCTTCAAAAAAAAAATAAATAAAAGACCTCAAAATGTAAACTTGTAAACCAGCAGCTGGGTTTGCAAAACAGTACAATTTAAAAAGTCAATCCATAGCCTTTTTTAGCATACAAGTTTTTTCCGTAAACATTGCAAGGAAAGCATGGTAAGACGGTTTATTGCGGTATCAAGACACAAGTTTTTAGAACAAAAATAGACCTGTTGTCTCAATAGACTTTAACAGAATCAGAACAAGTTTTCTCAGCGAAAATTGCTTTACTCGCAACTAATTTTATGTCAGCAGAATTTGCAGCCAGTCATCGCTGGTATTCGAACTTAATTACTTCTTTGAGAGACGCAAACTCCCCCCCAGAGTCCTTGCGGCTCCATCTAGTGAAATTAATTTGATTAACTCCAGTTTTAGGTCATGCTCGATAAAAAAAAAGAACAATGTAACATACAGATACTAAAATTTATAAACTTTGATACAGTTATTTTTTTTCCTTAATCCCATGTAAAATTTGTTCTTACAAGATAAGATTTTATCCGTTTAAGGAAGCAGGGAGTTAAATTTGCTTTACCCTAGTTACCAAAATTCCTCAGTTCTATTTGATTAACAATGAATGAAATGGTTATTTTTTACGTGGATATTGTTGCCATCTGCTATGGTGCAAATATAAATATGTTTCTTTACATTACATTCAAAATCTTATGGAAACTAATCAATAATTAGCAGTATATGGCAATATCATATGCAAGAATTACAGTCTTGTCAAAACAAAATGACAGATACAAGTCAGTTATATGCACTGGAAGGAAATAAAATGACTTTAAGATTCCAAAGCTGAAGAGAACATAAAGTATTTTTTTCATTAAAAGCAATAAAATTACTAAAATTGGCAAAAGCCATGTTAAATCATGCTTAGAGCATGAAATAAATATTAAGTCCCGACCAGGATTCTACAGTAGTTCAAAGTGCTGAAATTTTAGAAATTTAGTTTGCTAATCGTTAGAACAAATATTATGTCTTAATAAATTATTAGGCATGTGTTTTTTTATAAATTTTTAAATATGTGTTATTTGAGTCTTATCATTTATAATTTTCATAAACCATTCCAGAAAATGATTTTCAGACTATTCAAGACATGGTTACTTTAAAGGCTACTTAATTTTTTGAGTTTCAAATTANACGACTTTCTTATTTGAAATTTCTAAAATTTAAAGCAAATACATTCAGATTACAGTTAATTACAAATATTTAAAGTCTTTTCGATTTATCGGTAGCTAGATCTAAATAAATTTTAAATAATCATTTTACTAATCATGGTAATACTATATACTTTTCAAAGCAAAGTAAATCTTGTAATCTTCAGAAGTTAAACATATTTAACTCGAATTAACTCGCCACAGTTTTACTTTCAGCTATTTATAGATCATAAGATCATTTCTAGCGATAAAGTCTCATGCATTTTAGAAATTTGAACCAGAATTTCATATTAAGGGAAATACTCATTTTTCAACTGAAAATATTGCTTATCATTTCAATGAGTATCATACTTTGTGAAATGTCTCTGAATTAACTCCAAATGCGTATGGCTCAGTAAGCTTAGTAATGATCAAATCCATTTTAATTCCCTGTCAGCAATTCTATCAGCCATATTAATTATCGAAATATAATTCTGCGAAGATAGCTGATTTTGTCTTGAATTAATTAAAAGGTTTAGAGTTACGATCTTTTAGATTTTGATTACTGCAAATTCAATTCCTAAAGAAGAAATTAATTTAGAAAATTTTAGTATTTTACCTAATGGACGTCGGAATATGTATGCGTATTACCAATAACACAATATTTGGATGCTATTTATCTACAAAAAAAAAAAAAAAAAATTTAAACTTGTAAACTGGCAGCTGATTTGGTTTGCAGAACAGTACAATTTAAAAAGTCAATCAATAGCCTTTTTTATCATTCAAGCTTTTTCCGTAAACATTGCAAGGAAAGCATGGTAAAGGCCTGCTTAGACGATCCAATTTCTTGTATTCAAGAACTTGGACCGTGTAAACAGGCCTTAAGACGGATTTTTACGGTATCAAAACAAGTTTTTAAAACAAAAATAGACCTGTTGTCGCAATAGACTTTAACAGAATCAGAACAAGTTTTCTCAGCGAAATATTGCTTTACTCGAAACTAATGTGAATATTTTATGTCAGCAGAATTTGTAGCCAATCATCGCTGGGATTCGAACTTAATTACTTCTTTAAGAGGCGCAAACTCCCCCCCCCCTGAGCCTCTGCGACTCCCTCTAGTGAAATTGATTTGATTAACTCCAGTTTTAGGTCATGCTCGATAAAAGAAAGAACAATCTAACATACAGATACTGAAATTTATAAACTTTGATACAGTTAATTTTTTCCCTTCATCCCATATAAATTTTGTTCCTACAAGATAAGATTTTATCCGTATTAGGGGAAGAGAGAGTGAAATTTGCTTTACCTTAGTTGCAAAAATTCCTCAGTTCCATTTGATTAACAATGAATGAAATGGTTATTTTTTACGTGGATATTATTGCCATCTGATATGGTGTAAATATAAATTTGTTTCTCTACATGAAATTCAAAATCTTATGGAAACTAAGTAATAATTAACAGTATATGGCAATATCATATGCCAGATTTACAGTCTTGTCAAAAAGAAATGACAGACAAATGTCAGTTATATACACTGGAGGGAAATAAAATGACTTTATGATTCCAGAGCTAAAGGAAACATAAAGTTATTTTTTTTCATTTAAAGCAAGAAAATTACTAACATTGGTAAAAACCGTGTTAAGTGAAACGTAGAACATAAAATAAATAAAGTCCCGACCAGGATTCTACAGTATTTCAAATTGCAGAAGTTTTATATTTTTATAATTTGTTGATCTTTAAAACAAATACTATAAGTCTTAATAAATTATTAAGCATGTATTCGTTAAGAAATTTTTAACTATTTGTTTTTTAAGTCGTATCTTTTATATTTTTCATAAACCATTTCTGAAAATGATTTTGAAACTATTCAAAACACGGTTACTTAAAAAGCATGTTGATTTTTTGAGTTTCAAATTTCAATTAAGTCAACCGAAAAAAAGTTATTTCTTATAACACATATATCATTAATCAGGCATATTGTTTAGTTGGCGTTTTAGTTTCTGTAAGTACTGAAAACTAAAATAAAGCACATTTCATCGAATTTATAATTTTCAAATTAAAATTTTTAAGCAAGCAAAGCAGTATGCAAAAGCTGGCTAAAGCTAAAAATAGTCTTACACAATTAGGTGACACTATGTTTAAATAAGAAGCTTTAATAAGCAGCTACATACAAAAGCTATGTAAGAGCTAAAAATTATTATTTCCCCACCTTGATTAGTTTTGAATCTTTATTTTTCAAAGTTCAACATCAAGAATCCTGGTCCGGACGTTTTCGGACGCGACGTGATCCGGCTTTGACCGGACGCCATTTGCACCCTCCACAAATTTTACAGCTCCCTAGAAAAGCATAAAAATGTAATAAGAACCCAACGCAGAGGTTAGGTATAAAAAAACTCGCTTGTTTAGTCAAATCATTTTTTTTCCGTTTCTTTCTTCCATACATAATATAATAATTAGGAAATGTTGGAAAAGTCTAATTATTTATAATCATATAATTTACAAGTATATTGAATATTTTCATTCTTTAAGCATTTATCACTTAAGAACCAACATGTAAATTTCGCAGGAATTATACAGATGTCAATAAGTAGACTAAAGAAAACTTTTGCAATAAACTATTTGTATTGCTAAAAGTAAGTCAAATAAATAATACAATCAGAAAGTTCCTGGGTTCGAATCACGGAAAAGGCATGGATGTTTCTTTCTCTCTCTGTGTGTTCTATGTCCTTTCTCCTTTGTGTGTGAATGTGACCCGTCCTATAAACGGGTTGTGGTTGTGTGAATGGCGTGGCAGAAGTCGAATTCCTGGCCATAGATGGCGCCACTGAAAAGGAGTAACAATCGCACCCCCACTGCCTAAACAGGCATACGACAAAAAAAAAATCGTATTTGGAAAATGCTGCAATTCTTTCTAAGTAATAATTATAATCGTTATCTAAGTAATAATCTTTTTAATAGGTATCGTTAATTCATTGTACTTGAAATATCTTTCGGTTTAAAAAAGCTTATTTAGTTTATTGTTCGTTGTTCAAATTATTTTCTAATTTTCAGAACACTGACACACTGTCCAAGGAGCTAGTTTGGTGTTGTTACTCCTTCAAAGTGGATATAGCAGCTGCATCAAGTCACCGAATATGTCAAGCGTTTGATGCTACTGCTGTGAATGAACGTATTGCGAGGCATTGGCTTCAAAAAATTCAGGTTCGAAGATTTGTCCCTCTCTGACAAACCTCACAGTGAACGACCATGAACCTTGGATAAGGAAGAACTGCCATTAAATAGAACAGTAATTTAACGTGTGGTGAACACGTAAGACAGTTTGATATCTCTGATGACAGAACTGACTGGGCAAAGTGGTTCCCACACACACTGTTAGAAATTCCAAAAAAAACAAAACAACCAGTGATAGCCTGCATGCCATTGCTTTCTCATCACCGTACCACATCAATAATTAATCAAATGCTTATCTGTGACAAAAAATGAGATCGGTATGACACGGCCAAGCGTCACTTCAGGATATTGTCCTGCATAGTGCAAGACCACCTCCGTGAAAAAGATTATGCTCTGCGTCTGGTGAACTTGCTCTCTAACGGCTCTCCTTAAGAAAGTCGAAAAAGTAGAAAGCAAAACATACCCTTTTATGCTTGATTGAAATAGGCACTTTTTCCCCAAAAAAGTTAGCATTCTTGCTGTAGTGTATCGTTATGTTATAAAGCGAAATTCTGGTTGTAGTCAAACAGAACTAACGTCAGTATAAGGCTTCTTTAAGTTGTAACAGGGTAAATTTTAGTAAGAGCCATATATTCTATTCTCAATAGCTATAAGTGTTTGATAAATAATTGTGCAATAATAATGCTACTGTTAATAAAATACCAAAATAAGAAATTTAAAAAACCTAAACATACGCAATCTCTTAAAAATCTCAAACAATGAAGATTAACTGTTATTTTTTTTTTAAAAATTAATAAATCGCTGATTCTTACCTTTTTACCATTTTTGTTATATGGATCTTCTCCTATCGTCGCTATTTTACCTTTAGTATTGGAGTTGGTGCAGAAAGGTACTGTCTTTGCTGCAGTAAGATCAGATTTATCATTATCTGGACAACCATTTTCTACAATGCTGAATTAAAAAGTATAAAATAAGAACAAGAAAAATTTCCCAAGAATGGAATTATTGAGTTAAGTAAAATAATAATAAACGAAAAATGAATCAGAATAGAACAAAATGAAGAGCATCTAAATAATTAAAGTATATTATTCGTGCGGGAGGTATTGGAAGTATGATGCTACTTTGCGCAGAATATATATATATGTATATATACTATTTTAATACTTTGACATTAACTCCTTTTTTTTTATTATCAATACTGTGTTCATCCCAAGTAATACATCACTTTTTTACGTTTTAAAGCATTCATAGTGTATATAAATAAACAAAAATTATTATCCCTTATCTTTTAAAAATGAATGATGTGTTTAAATGAAGTACTATTTATTGATAACTTAGAATCAAATGAAGTAGATTGTGTTTGTTTTAAATAATCGCATTAGCTGAGTGTAACACCTTGTGACTTTTCACCTTTGTTTAAATAGTACATGTACCACAGTTGGTTGACAGGTGACGTTTTTACTAATCTTTGCTCTCCCTCAATTTTAGAAAAGTGAAATAATTATTCAAAAGAAAACAATTTACTTTAGAAGCTAATGATAAAAGTGGTGCTTGTTAAAAGACTTTGAATTTTGAGATAAATATATGACAGATTATTTCGAACAAATTCATTTTCCGTTCAGAAAAAAGTTTAAGGTCGAGCAGAGAAAGTTTTCCCGTTTCAATTCTAAGCTCCACAATTGCCTTTTTTACGTATATTTCTATATTATGTGTACTATTTACATTAAAATATATAATAGATTCTTATAAACGTGTTATCGAAGTGATATTTAATAGTTTGAAACATAAAATCTATTTGTTTTTATGCAGTATGTATTTTATTAGAAATTAGATATGAAACCATTAAAATAAAAAATAAAAATTTAAAAATATAATTGAGGCATACCTATCAGGAGCTGGTTTAAAGCCATCTGAACCTAAAAAATATTTATAATACAATAATTACAAAAAATATAATTATATTCTGCAAATCTAACAATATATTTTTTTAATAAAATATTATTGAAGGTGTTAAAGTTTACTTACGTCTGAAACAGCATTTTTCTTTTCGAACTAAGCAAATAAGGAGAGCGAGAAGGCAGATTAAAATTAATATCACAACAACTGCACCACCGATCATCAAAGTCAAAATAAAGGGCTCTGAAAAATAAATATTTCATTTTTTTTTAAAGTTTATTTTTAAAAAATATCTCTCATTCATATTTTAGAGACTTAATATTTCGTAAGAATCAATATCTCATATTAAATTTTTAGTAACTTTAAATTTTTAAAATTTCTATTTTAAGCGTCAATATTTTTAAAATCAATTTATCATGTTTGAAAAAATAACTAAATAATTTTAAAATTTATTTATCTTAATAGTTTCAAAATTTATTAAAGTGTATTTTTTGCCTCATTGTTATACTTTAAATTTTATATTTTCTTTTTGTAAATGACATGGGGACTCCAGTCCCTTTTCGCGCCACTCACCACCATTCGTATTGACCTCTCCATCACCTTTAATATTTTCATTAACATTTTAATGCAGGTAAGATATGGGTAACCCTTTTATATATTTTTTCTAGCTCTCTAATTACAAGTAAAAATATATTTTAGAATTTTTTAAATCATTAAAAAGTTTTTAATAGTTACTATGAAAAAATCTGTTTACTTACTGTCTGTTAATATTAATGTCGTTACTAATTGTTTTCGAGAATTGCAATATTCTAGAATATATAGAATATTTTAGAATATTCTAGAATTCCAATAATTCTAGTAATAAGTACAAATTGAAATATAAAAAATATTTAAAAGCTGAAGAAATGGCACAGGTTTGTGCATGAGAAACGCATAAAATAATGATATTGTTATTGGTGCCAATGATGCAAAATTATTTCTGGTAATAGGTACAGATTAAATAAAAAGCTAAATCTTTTGAGAATAGATATGGTACTAATTCGTGTATGAGAACCGTGTAAAAGTACAGTATTGTTATTGGCTAAAATGATTCCTAATTTAGTTGGTAATAGGTAGAAATTGAAATAAAAAAAAAAGTTTTGTATTAAAAAGATAAGTAAGGAAAATATACTTATTCCTATGCGGGGGTGGTAAAAGATTGCCATATTGTCATTGGCGCAAATGATGCACAATTGATTTTGGTAATAGGTAAAAAATTGGAGAAAAAAGATTTGTATTAAGCAGTTAACTTAATGACGAGCAGAAGTTGAATTTATTCTTCTGAAAGAACCATAAAAAATCAACATATTACAAATGACGCAATCGATTAATACCGGTTTATTGATTATTTACTTTATTTTTAATCCATGCAAAGAACGGGTAAACTAGCAAGAAATAAATTTTTAGCCAATTTTCTACTAACGCTCCAGCAAAGAGTCAAGAGCGGTGGGATCTTTTTCTGATATGGGATGAGAAAAAGGTAGGTTCTTGAAGTGGATTGTAGAAATATATATTTCTTTTTTTATCGAATTGAACAAATTGTATGGTTCATATTGGCACGACATTCTAATATAATCTACTCGTTCTTACTTGTCTTAAATAGAAACTGTTATGATAGTAAACAAAAAATTTTGCTAAGACAAAAGTAAGTTATTCAAAGGCTTTCAATGTTAAAGTTATAACAAAGGAAATCTCTAAGCAATTAAAAAGATTTGAATTATTATATAATGCTCCTTACCTCTAACTTCAAGTACAATGGAAAATGTTTCATGTCCTTTATCATTTTCAACCACTAATGTGTATGTTTTTGAGTCACCTCCTTCAACGTTACGAATTATTAATCGTGCATCATAGCAGTCATCTTTATTAGGTATCTAAAAAAAAGATCGTTAATTATGAATAAAACAAGGTTAACTTAATTGACTGCAATAACAATAGTAAATAATAACAATTAAAATGCATTTATAGTTATTATAGTTCGCACTGGTGTGGATTTCATTACTCATATAAATGGATTATTAAATATTTAAGATGAAACCAAACAAATCTCAAACCAGTAGGAGTTACTATATATTTTTCTAATTCCTAAATTGCTATTCTTCAAACTATGCTTTCATTTTTTCGAAAACCCATGTAATTCTAACAAAAAATATATCAGTAGAGTCTAAGTTTATGCATACAGCTTTATTATTAGCTTTATTACAGCTTAATTATTAGCTTTATTAAGTGCACTGTAAAAAAAATGGTTTCTTTGAAATGTACAAAAATGTGTCAAAATGGCCCCGAAACAACCCTATGTATTCAAAATTGAAAATGCTTATGCTTATTTTTGAGAAAAACGCGAAGTGATGTAGATGAAGAAATGTAGATGAAGAAATGTGTGAATGAGATTTTCTTTGACTGCTGACAACAGCCGATCCAAGGACCTCTGATATTGTAGTATGGTGCTCTAATAACCATAATTGTACAGAGCGCCAAAAAACTGACTACCCTGAATAACTTTTAATCTAATGATCGGATCTTCACTTTTAGGACTCAATCTTAATGGTTTGAAGGGATGACGTCAAATATGATAATTAATTACTTCAGACGATATTTTAAGTCAGGAAATCAGTCACAAAAACGTACTTTCTCTGAATAAACAAATATCTTTTTCAACAGATTTAGATTTTTGACCTCTAGGGGGTAGCCGCAATCTGGAAAATATGGTCCCAAAGATTTGGTCAGGTGAGCGGTCCAAAGTTTGGACCCCTTAATGGTAATTTTACTTTTCACGTATTCTGCCATATCTCAAGAACTTTTTAAGTGAACTGAAAAAAAATTCTCACACAATTATAGAATTCGTTTATCAAAAGATAATTTGATGCAAAAAACAATTTATTAGACATTTATGATTTTTATTATTTTGTTAAATATTTGTTATTATTATTTTTTTAAATTTTGAATTGTAAGATATAGAACTTATGGATTATTTTAAAGGATGCAATTTTAAATCAAAAGATACAAAATTTGAGCAATTTCAGTAGAATAATTTCTGAGAAATCAAATTTTAAAAATACGACTTTTTCAAAATTCGATTACTCAGAACTAATCAGCCGATTTTTCCAAATTTTTGCATATCGCAACTTAAATTGCAAAATTCAAAATTTGCGTAAATTTTTTCGACCATTATTAAATTAGAAAAAGATAATGAATAATTACTAAAAGTTATGGAGTTGTCTTTGGATAAGCAGATTTTATAATTCAGTATAAAAATGTTTCAAATCGCTTAAAAAGTTCTAGAGCTATGGCGAATTGCGCAAAAAATAAAATTACTTAAATGGGTCCAAATTTTGGACCGCTCTCCAGTCCAATTATTGAAACCATAATTCCCAGATTGCCCCTATAATTTGGGAGTAAAAAATCCGAATCTATAGAAAAAAAAGTGTGTTTATTCAGAGAAAGTACGTTTTTTGTGTCAGATTTCGTAACTTAAATATCGTCTGTACTAACTAATTAGCATATTTGAGATCACCTCTTCAAACCATTAAGATTGAGTCCTAGAATATGAAGATCCGATGATTAGATCAAAGGTTATTCAGGTTGGTCCGATTTTTATTTTACACACAGTACATTAAGTTATTTTTAGCGTTCAATTGCATTGACAATTAAATTAATGTATCGTAAGTGCTATAAAAAGTGGAAAGTATAAAAAATTAAAAAAGTGATTATAAACCTCCATTCATCAGGACAAAAGTTTTATTTTAATTAATCTAAAAGTCTTTGCATTCAATTCTGTATATAAAGATAGATAAAAATGGGTGAAATATAACTTTTTTATCTGTTTAAAATAGTAAATTAGTGATAAGTGAATTGTTCCCCACATGTCAAGGATTGTAAGAAAATAGTTTGTTGTAAATTTTGTATTCAAAGCTTATATACTGACAGAGAAAAAATTTATTACGCCATCTAATCTGTTATATATTTTAGTTAAAAATTAAAAAAAAATTTATTACAATTTGATTTTAAAAAAGCATTTCTCAGAAATCTCTTAATCAGTACATCCTTGCAGCATTTTAGCATGAATTTTTATACTTTTGCACTATTACCTAAGTTTAAAAATAGAAAGATAAAATAAACCTTAATAATTGCCTATTTCAGATTTGACTGAATAATTGCATATTTCAGATTTTAATGTTGCCTGTGAGAATCTCTTAATCTGAAATGGTCCAGTCTAGGGCTCTAAGAAATTAAAAAATGGTAATAGTCAGTGAAAATATTAGAGCCATTTTCTTCTGTGAAGACAGCTGAAAACACGTGAGAGAACGGTAAACAAATTACACTCGAATTGAAGCTAAACATGTAGTTGATTTAAAATAATAATACAAATTAATATCTGGAAGTGAACAGCTAAAAATATAGTTGCCTTTCACAATTAATTGGTTGCCAGTTCCGGCCGGGTGACAGTGTTTCCAGATTTTAAACATAAATTCCTGCATTTTTGTGCTACTAATTAGGTGTAAGAATACAAATATGAAAGAAATCTAAATAAATACATATTTCAAATTTGTCTAAATACTTATTTTAAACGACGCTATTCATATGAGAATCATATGGAAAAGTTATACACGTGGGAATCTCTTTCTCAGCACTCCCATGTCACATTTTAAACATAAACTCATGTATTGTAAATACACAAGTGGGCGAATTTTGTGCGAAAATACAAAACTAAGGCAAACAACGCAAAAGAGCACAAAAATATTTATAAAATGCAGACAGCTGTTTCGGATGCTCAAAGGGCAACCTTCATCAGTGCAACAGATGAAGGTTGCCCTTTGAGCATCTGTTGCACTGATGAAGGTTGCTCTTTGAGAATCCTAAACAGCTGTCTGTAATTTATAAATATTTTTGTGATCTTTAACGTTGTTTACCTTAGTTTTGCTCATGTATTGGGCAATAATAATATGTAAAAATAGAAAAATAAAAGGAATCTAGACAACGCGTAATTCAGATTGATTAAACTCGTACCTTTAATGTAATAAAAAAACACATACTGTATTTAAAACTTTTGTTTTAAGAAATTTAAAAAATGAAATTTCTAAAATGTTACCTTTTGAATTTCTGATGCATCGTGTCTTCCAGTGTTTGAATTTGTTTCTTGTCGAAATGAATCCCATTCCCAATAACTTCTTCTGGGTTCTGGATCTGAGCAAAACCGTATAATAATCTTAGCAGTTTCGTCTTTGTCCACAACCATGTGTGATACCAAAGGGGCATTCTCAATCATTAATTGAGGCGGTCCTGCAAGAGAAAAAAATATACATGAGATGAAACACAATTTTTTTCAATACTTTTTAGCAACTGTTATGGTTTTTTTTCATGTACAGTGCAGAAAAAACCCATCTTTCTCAACAACTTTTGGTCTAATAATCCTCTTTACACTTACCGAAACTAAATATCCTAATAGTTTGAGGGCTTGACCTTAAGTATGTTATTTAACAAGCATACAATGTGTTTAACAAGTAAAAAATAAAGAGCAGCCGATGTGTTGTGTTATGAAATCAGACAGAAAAACGTCCTTCTTCTGAATAAACATGTTTTCGGTTTGACAGATATTATTTTTTTTGATCAAGACAGATATCAAGTGCAAGTAGTTTGGTCAGAAAAGCGGTCGAAAGTTTGGACTCCTTAATGTTAATTTTACTTTTTGCATTTTTTGATATAACTTGAGAACGCAGGTAAGCAAATTATAGAAATTTTAAACACAAATATAAAGTACATCATTTAAAGATAATTCGATGCAAACAATAATTACTAATAAATATTTTTGCACTCTAATTTATATTACAGTATATATACATTCTTTTTCTATCAGTATTTTTAATTTTTTAAAAATGTTTATGTGTCTGGTTTAAATATACAAAGACTGGAACATCAAAATATTGAAAATGAAAACTTATATCTGTGTTCCATTATAATGTTTCTGTATTTACAGACGAAAATTTTTATTATAAATAATGTAGTAAACCAATTCGTAAAGATATCAACAACTCAA
The DNA here is from genome assembly GCF_043381705.1 of Parasteatoda tepidariorum. NCBI lineage: Eukaryota > Metazoa > Arthropoda > Arachnida > Araneae > Theridiidae > Parasteatoda > Parasteatoda tepidariorum. The sequence continues at coordinate 43,883,030 of NC_092213.1, forward strand.
ATTAGAAAAAGCGAAAGCAAACTTTGTAGTTTTCAGTACTGAGAATTTTCTTTTTCTAAAATTGCAGAATGCAAAAAATAAATAAATAAATAAAAAATATGACAGGACTTAAATATGGCCCTTTAGAAAAAAGCTTAGTTGCTTTGATGTATTGCAGAAGTTATCCTTCCATAATTTGTTATAATTTTGATATTTTGCCAAAAAAGCATGTTCTGAATTACAAACTTTACAGTTTACATTTGGTTGACTCACTTTCCGAACTCACTTTTTCCTAAATTTTAAACTACCCATTTAAGGTGAAACAGAATTTTTCAGATAGGGTCTCTCTCGCACGTCTTCTTAACACAAACTTATCAAAAAGGAGCTTTCCTTTATCTGAGAGAAGGTGCGAAAGTTATTTTACAGCATAATGCGTCAAATCCGTTTGAAATTTCCGCATAATACAAGCTATTATGGAAAACCTTGCGAACGAAAAATCCGTAATTTTAGACTTTTGAACTATCTTTAATAGTTTAACTTACTCCTTTGATACTGTCATCAAAGCCGAATAAGGTTGACTCCCTTCCAATTGAAGATTGATGGCAAGCTGTAAGTCGCATTAAAGAAACTCGCCACCACTTATGATGGATGACCTATCGTTATTTCCTCCCGATGGACATTTCTCTACAACATTGTCACATAAAGGCTTCTAAACATCCATTAATATTTTTTGCTTCAATAGTATTCTTAGGAAATGTGCCATAAACTTTCTGAGAGACCTTTATCATGGGAACAAAACTCAGTGTAAGATGTGGGTGCGGAATATGTCACAGGCTGTTGAAAGCATTCGAGTCCAATCCATATTTTTCATCGAGTGACCAGTTTGATTTAATAAAAGCTGTTTTAATTATTTATGAGAACGACAGGAATCATAAAAGAAACATTCGAAAGAGATGTTGAATATCATCGAAAATGGAAAGATGTATCGTAATCTGAAAATGGTTCACATTAATTTTTAAAGAAATACTGTGCAATATTGGAAAGGTCTTGAATTTTTTCTCTACAACATTGTTACAAAAAGGCTTCTAAGCAACCGTTAATATTTTTTGTTTCAATAATATTCTTAGGAAATATGCCATAAACTTTCTGGCGGTACTTTAACAAGGGAACAAAACTCAGTGTAAGATGTGGGTACGGAATATGTCGCAATCTGTTGAAAGCATTCGAGTCCGATCCATAATTTTTGTTCGAGTAGTTTATTTGAATGAGTAAAAACTATTCTAATTATTTTTGAGGAAGTCAAAGATCACAAATGAAACATTTGAAAGAAGTGCTGAATATCACTGAAATTGGGAAGATGTATTTTATGTGAAATGCGCCCTAATAATGTTCAAAAGAATATCAGGCAATTACTGAAAAATATCGAATTTTTCAAAATTTAAAACCAGCTTCACGTCCTAAGTAGAAAAGCGCAAGGCTTCTAAACATCCATTAATATTTTTTGCTTCAATAATATCCTGGGGAAATGTTCCATAAACTTTCTGAGAGCTCTTATCATGGAAACAAAACATCATAAGTGGTGCAGAATTCGCCTCACGATGTTGAAAGCCTTCGAGTCCAAACCTTGATTTTTGCAGGATTGACCCTTTGATTTAAAAATAATATTATGATCATTTATGAATGATAAATACTATTGTGATTATTTATGAAAAAAGACAGGAATCATAAATGAAACATTTCAAAGATGTGTTGAAAATCATCGAAATGAGACGATGTATCTTAATGTGAAAATGAATCTCATAAATGTTCGACAGAATGTTATGCTATCTAAGGCAACCAGTGTCATGAAAAAAGCATGAAAGTGAAGGGCTTCAAAACATTCATTAATATTTTTGGTTCATATTCTTAGTTAATGTGTCATAATCATTCAGGTGGAGATTTATTAAAGGAACAAAATTCAGTGTAACATGTGGATGAGGAATATCTCACAAAATATTCAAACCTTCGAGTATAATCCATGATTTTTGTTCGAGTGACCCATTTGATTTAATAAAAACTATTTATAACAATTTATAAGAAGAACAGAAATTATCAAGACATCATCGAAAATTCGAAGATGATTCTTAGCCTGAAAATGATTCCCATTAATTTATAAAAGAATATCATGCAATCTGATGAAAGGACAAAAAAATTATCAAATTTTAGAGCCAGTGTCATGCCCAAAATATGAAAGTTTAAGGCCTTTAAACATCCATTTATATTTTTTGTTTCAATAATATTCTTAGGAAATACGTCATATGCAATGTTGATGCATATTACTATTATTATTGCTGTTGAAAACGGTTTTTTATTTGGTATCAAATCGATTGCGAACTTTTGCAATCACCTGTTACAAGGAAAAAAAAAGAAAAATAATTCTAATAATTATTTAAAGGTCAAAAAACGGTGCATATTATTCCTTATGATTTTTATATATTGAGTTCAAAAATGTTATTCTACATATTTTCTGTCATAAATAAATAAAAAAAACAATTCAAAAACTTCAGACTTTCTTTATTTATCTATTGATGACTAATTGAAATTATTTTTCAAAGTTGTATAAATTTCCAAAAGCAGCACTCAAACCACTCAGCTCAAAAATAAACTCGAACTTTAAAACTCGTAAAGTTATTTCGAGAAATAAAATAAGAACTGCGATTGAATTTTCGGGCTAATTGATTAAGCGAAAAATTTTTATAGCTGTGTCGTTACCTTCTCTGCGCAGTTTTCGAAACTTTTAAAAGGGAACTGGAAAGCCCCACTGTGTTCTTTTTCGTCAGGAAAATTTTACTCTCTCTGTCGATTTTATGTATCCATCTTTCCTCATCCCCCTACAATCTTTAACTCTACATCGTGATTAAGTGCTAATTAAGAAGTTTTAAGCGAACGGTTCGGGAGTTTTAATTAAAACTAAATAATGATCTAATTTTCTCCCAACGTCATTCTCTTCTATAATAAAGCGGAGAACAACGTTTCAGCAAAGTATAATTAAAGATTTCTGACAAAGATTTAAGCATTTTGACTTCCATTTCAACCTCCTAATCACTTCAATACCTATATGATTACTGTAACTAATGAACACTTAATATTAAGAATACATTTTGGAACGGTAGAATATTTCTGTTCAAAATTTTTAACCCCTGCCTGCTATGCCTTGTTTGAGGTTACATTCTCTTTTTGAGTCTATAATTTTGACATGACTTTGAAAGTTGACTTCAATAAAAGTAAACGCACTTTCCATAATAAAAAAGAAATAAAAATGTAACGCTACTTTAGTGAATTAATCTTTGTCTTTATACTTGTAGGAATTTTTACCTCATAAAGCGAATAAAAACTTTTCAGGAAAGTACAAATGACACTAAAAAAAAAGAAGAAAAAAAAAGGAGGCGGAAATATTTTGAATGCGTAGTGGCTGCCATGAGCTGGTGGCAGTACTATGTGGGATAGTAACCTTGAGTAATTAAACACTTTGCCATTTTAGTAACCATGGATCAGTGGAACGGGAGACAGCGTGCGTTCGCCATAAAAATTGTTTTATAAAAACAGTAGGGGAGAGTCGGGTAGCCCCGCCCACTTAAGGAGTATTGCTTATATTTCTGTATAATATTGAGTAATAATCAATATTTTTGTATGTTTCTATTGTTTTATTATCCAATTAAATAATGCAAAAAGAATAAACCAAAAAAAGAATAGTTTTACTTAAAAAAATAGAAATTTAAAAAAACATGTTCAGTTCTTTTCAAAATGTGTCGGGTAGCCCCACCCAGTTACACAAATTATGTTTTTTGACTTTTTTTTCAGGTGCAAATGAAAATGACCAATGTATTGACAATAGATAAACCTCAGTTATCATTTTTATCATAAATACTTCAGTATTACTTGAGTATATCACAAATATTTTATCATAAATACTTGAAACTTTGAAAATAATCTTTTTTTAATATAACAATTAATATCCGCTGGCCCATTGACTTGAAAAAATATTCAATACATATGAAGTTGACTGTGGGTGGGTTACCCGCTGGGCGGTGGTACCCGACACTCCCCTACTAGTTTAGAAGATGAGCAGAGGGAGTTCCACCGTTTTTACAACTTAGGAAGCCATGATAATGTCCCATCAAAGCATACGTTAAAAAGTGCACCCGCCCAAGAACTCTGGATGAGATAAAACAGAGAATTCAGGAATGAAATTCACAGTATCCTAACTGAGATATTGCAGCTGTCAATGAGAAATCTCAACAGCAGATTTCAAGAATGCATTCGTACAGGAGAACATCTAAAGGACGTATTTCTTTTAAAAAAATGATAAATTCCAATAATGTTTCTTAAATAGTAATTTTTGGTGTTTCAATTACCATGAATAAAGTGTTTTACTTCCATTTCTCTAGCGTCTTTTTTTTTTTTTTTGGGATTGCTAAATAGTTCCCGTTTTTTGTATCACCTTGTATAATTAAAAATTGCTGCCAAAGATATTTATGCTTTTTGACTTCCACTTCAACCTCTTAATTGCTCTGGTACCTATATGATTACAGCAATTAATGAGCAATTAATATTAAGAAACAATTTAAAACACTGGAACTGACTTCTTCAAATTTTTTTAACTAATGACTGATATGCTTTCTTTGAGATTGCATACTACTTTGCAGACATAATTCTGACATGGATTTGAAAGATAAACTTTAACGTTATTTATAACGTAAGTAAACATATTTTCAAACGCATAAATGGAAAGAAAATTTTAATGTTAACAGACTACTTTAATGAATTTGAACTTTGTTTCCAGAGTTAAAGACTTAAAGTAACTTTTACCAAGAAAGAGAAGACCAACTTTACAGTAAGTATTGGTAGCAGAGATTTTTATGCTTAATGACATCCATTTGTACCTCCTAATCATTCCGGTACCAACATGATTACTGTAATTACTGAACACTTAATATTAAGAATATACATTTTAGAATTTACTTTTTCAAAATTCTGAACCAATGCTTGTTATGTTTTGATGTAGACAGCAAACTGTTTTGAGGACTGTAATTCTGATAAGGATCTGAGACGTAGACTTCAGTGTTGTTGATTACGTTTGAAAACATATTTTCAAAAGTTATTGAACTATCTTTAATGAAAGGAATGTTATAGTTTTGTGTAAAAAGTTTTTACTTCACCTAAAAAGATCTCTGGAGCGAAATACGAAATGTAAATTTAACAAAAAGGGACACAAACCGATCTCTTCCTCAGATTATTGGATCATATTTTCAAGGTTTAGATAGCAAACTGTTTTGAGGACTATAATTCTGATAAGGATCTGAGACGTAGACTTTAGCATTGTTGATCACGTTTGAAAAAATATTTTCAAACGTTATTGAACTATCTTTAATGAAAGGAATGTTATAGTTTTGAGTAAAAAATTTCTACTTCACTTAAAAAGATCTCTGGAGCGAAATTAACAAAATTAACGAAATTAACAAGGGACACAAACCGATCTCTTCCTCAGATTATTGGATTATATTTTCAAGGATTTTAATTAAAAAAATTGTAAGAATGCATTTAAAAGAAGTTTAAAAATTCAGTTATAGATTTAAACAAATATAAAGCAACTGAAGAAAACTATTTCTTGTCAGGAAGATAATGTTTAAAAGAAGGTTATAATTAAATATATCATGCAATCAAATAATTTTCTGTCTAGACAAAAGCTGCTTTACCGAGATTCGCGTTTTCCACTTGTAAAGCGGCATTCTTAAATTCCTTTTCTTATTCCTTATATTACTTATGGTGCATGGAGCCAAGAAGATTAATTTTATCTTTTGTTAAATTATATGAATTTCGTTATATTTGTTATTAAACAGCATATTATATTTGTTTTTTTTTTCATTGTAATATCATTTAGAAGAAATAAACAAAATACGAGATTAATAGTTAATGCTCCGGTTCAATATATATAATTATTGTTCTATATTCAATACATTACTTCTTCTGTTATATTTGCTGCTCTAGATGAATGAAAATGAATGCTTTTGATTCTGTTTTGTGATATCTATTTTTTCTTGTATCTATCATTTAAAAATCCTATTAATCTTACTTTTTCTAAAAAAATAATACATATTTAATTTTTACCTACATATCAATAAGTAGATTACTTATAGATATGAATAGCGCATCTATTTCAAAATAATTATTAAAAAATCGATAATTTCTTGTGTGGCCATAAACTTTGATGATTTACAGCATAAAGAATGAACGCTGTGATAATAATCTACTCTATAATATAAGTAAGGAAACTATTGAGATAAATATTATTGCTGGGAAATAATTTATTTTTATCTTCAATCAATTTTTTGCTGTAAATTAAGCAGGGAAAGTAGTTTAATATTATTTTAATGTGATAACTCATCCGCTATGACGTCAGGTACGGTTCTCTCACAGATTATATTGGAATTTAAAACTATCGACAATCGTATTTGCAACTGTCAGCGTATTAACTCTTCAAGTTGTGTGGGTTTAGATATTGATTATAACTACGTTGCCTTTTTGTTGTTTATTCAGCTTGACTGGTGTAAGTATAAAAAACTACTCTCAAGATTAAACAACACAAAATTATGTACCTTTAATTTCTAATTTTAAAATAATAAATAGAAAAGGGAATATAAATAAAATATATAATTTCTTTACTCCAAATGAATTCCTAAATAGTCATATACAGAAATCGAAATTCATACACAGAAATAGAATGTTTTTCTTTTCCATAAACCATTTGCTTTAGTACCATTACTTAGAAGATCATGTAGGATTAGGTAAAACAAATACCTTCAACCTTTTTGCCTTTACATCTTTATCTCCCCATTTCTTTTTATAATTTAATTTCTTCCATTCCCTTTCAATTCTCTTCTACACTTCAGGAATCATTTTTTTATTTTCTTACCAAAACCCAACCCCTTGAAAGTAAAAACCAAATCATCTTAGGTTAGGAGTAAACATCCAATCAGAAATGAAACATCTTTTGCCAATCATATAATTAAAAAGGGGAGCTCAATGTTCCACCCATATGAAACCTCACTGGTCAAAGTTTATCCTTAATCCTTTATAGTATTTTTCTCACAATTTTACCCAATACATAAACGTCGTCGCATCAAGTAGGTGATCCTAAAACAGAGTAAGACCAGAAAAAGATTTTATATAAAATCTCTACTTTAAGTAAAGAAAGGGCAAATAAACAAAGAATAGAATTATAATTATTAAATTAAAAGAAGTTAATTTTATATATAAATTAAGTTACGATATAATTGAATATATCGTAACACTTCTCTCAAATATTTTCTTTTATCTTTTATTTTTAAACTTGCATTTTTACGATGAATTTCTTAGTGAAATTACTGTTTTCAGGATTTATTTTTCCTTATATGATCAAATATTTTGAAACATTTCGTACTTTGTTTTAAAAAAGTTCCATAATTACTCTTCCAAGCTGTATGCCACTTATATTTTCGTATTTCCCCTTTCCTAAAGCTATTAAAAACATTCTTTCAGACAGCTTCGATTTATTTCTCCCCAAAAAGAAAACATTCTTACACTTTCTTTACTTTTTATTAAATGAAAAAAGCAACTCCAAGCACCCTCCTGCCATCAAGCACTCCAGAAGTGAGCCCAGCAATTTTTCTGATCCTCGCTAACTGAAATCTATCAAATAAAAATGATCAAAGCCTTCCACATAGCACTTGACAAAGCTCTCGCCTGATAAATTGTCTCAATACTGACAAGATGTCAAGGGTCAGTGTAAGTTTGAAAGAAATAAGAAGTCGAACAAACAATAACCTATATACTTCACAGTGTTTGGTTCAAGACTTCAGCTTTGATATCTGAAGACTACAAACAACCTCCCCTAATCGATCGATAAGTCCATAAAAATCCCCTACACTGAATCAGTTTTATGTCTTCCCCCTACATTATGGGTTTTTACACAGCCATCTCCTGTTCTCGCGTGCCAGAAACATTGAGTGCGTTTGGTTGAAGGCGTTACTTAAGATTCAATGGCCATACTCTGCGAGTAGTTACTTTAGTTTATTTTGTTTTCTTTTTATGAACGCTGTGATGAGGAGTATATGTTTAGTAATCTGATGAAGTAAGGCCTGAGGAAAAAGTGAAGTTTCCAGTTTTGAAATTTGATGAGAAAAAGTGATGAACAAAATGTTTTTGTTATATAAGAATTCCAAAAGAAATTTAGAAAATGGAACGATTTGTTTCTAGTATTTCTGCCAAAACTAACGAAAGTTTGTTACTAATCTGTAAAAAGAGTATATATAGCAATAAATTCTCATTTCCGAACACAATATAATATCTTATGACATTACATGTTATATAATTATTTTAGTTTCTTTTTCTGAAATTAGCACTTTCTCTACATCAAAAAATAGATAAAAATTAACGGACTAATTAAACAATGTTATTTAATTTTATGAAAAAAGGTATATATTTGTTAAAAAAGTTCATTTTAAAAAAAAACAAGAAAAACTTTAAAAACTTTCATAAAAAAATATCAATTACACAAACGCTGTTAATTTTCAAGTTAGTGAGTGTTCCAAAGAGAAAAAAAGACATTTAAAGAGAAATGTGATCGCTGACTAGGGTATGAAGAATGGTAAAAAGAAATATTTACAAATTGATCCACTGATTCGCATATTCATTGATTCGGTCCATAATCTCATCAGTCGTAATTCATTAGCTAATTTATACACTTTCTAATTAATTCATTTACTTATTCAATAATTTAATTACTTATTCCAAAGCTCTTTTGATGAGTAATGCTCTTTATAGAAGTAATAATTTTTTACCTAAAAAATTTAATTTATTGCTGAAAATAGGCTCTGAGTATTTCTCAAATTGTTTTATTTTTAAAACTTATTAGAAAAAACAATCCTGAAAACTTAGCTGAATGAAAAAGATTAATTTTATTTTTAAATATTTTTTTCTTAGCTTTGAAAATTGATTTTTTTCCAGGTGGTTCTAATTTATATTAATAAAATCAATTTCATAATCCTCTTTATTATCATAATTATTGCGAATTATTATAATTATTATTATTTATCATTAATATTATTAATTATTATTTCAGAATTATTATAAATGAAAATATGGTAAAACTAAACATATTAGATGAAACCGTAAAAAACAATACTAAAAGATTTTAATGATTCAAATATTTAGTTTAATAATATGAACTGATTTTAGTTTAACAAATTTCATCATAAATTTTAGCTTTAAAATGGCTGAAAATTCCAAAAATATTTTAAGCAAATGTTTGTTTTGTAATAAAAAAAATTATCAATACAAATGAAATAATAGGACTATTTTACTCATATTTATTCGTGATAAAAGTGGCTTCCTGGTTTATTAATAATAATAACAACAATAAACATTTCTAAACAGCAAAACTCGAATAAAAGTAGTATTTTTTTGCAACAAACTCTAATAAATCAGGAAGCCACTTTTATCACGAATAAATATGAGTAAAATAGTCCTATTATTTAATTTGTATTGATAATTTTTTTTATTAAGAAACAAACATTTGCTTAAAATATTTTTGGAATTTTCAGCCATTCTGAAGCTAAAATTTATGATGAAATTTGTTAAACTAAAATCAGTTGTATATTGTCTTCTGAAAAAAGCATACACTTAAAATTACTAAATTATTTATAGATAAATAATAATTCAATACTTCAGTTGCATAAGACAAAAAATGAAAAATAGTTGTTTTTTGAAAAAAACATTAAAGAAGATGATTCACACCATATTTCGTTTTATTTTAAAATTATTTGCATGGTGTAACAGAGCGGTATAGAAATAAGTCCACTCTGTAGACTATCAGGTTTCTTGGGATCAATTTATGGCTATATTTCATGTTCCATTTCCCAATCAATTATGTTCATCGACGTTAAGCATTTAACTATTTTTTTAATCGTTATCAACAAAACATAATGCGGAAAATATCTTTTTATTATAAGGATAAGACCGGAAAACGACGCTCATGACAATTTGAATAATTTTAGGTTAACATACTCAAGTAACATTACATAAAATCGTAAGTATTGTAGAAATTTAAGGAAATTATCAGNCTGATTTTAGTTTAACAAATTTCATCATAAATTTTAGCTTTAAAATGGCTGAAAATTCCAAAAATATTTTAAGCAAATGTTTGTTTTGTAATAAAAAAAATTATCAATACAAATGAAATAATAGGACTATTTTACTCATATTTATTCGTGATAAAAGGGGCTTCCTGGTTTATTAATAATAATAACAACAATAAACATTTCTAAACAGCAAAACTCGAATAAAAGTAGTATTTTTATTGCAGCAAACTCTAATAAATCAGGAAGCCACTTTTATCACGAATAAATATGAGTAAAATAGTCCTAGTATTTCATTTGTATTGATAATTTTTTTTATTACAAAACAAACATTTGCTTAAAATATTTTTGGAATTTTCATCTATTTTAAAGTTAAAATTTATGATGAAATTTGTTAAACTAAAATCAGTTGTATATTGACTTCTGAAAAAGGCATACACTTAAAATTACTAAATTATTTATAGATAAATAATAATTCAATACTTCAGTTGCGTAAGACAAAAAATGAAAAATAGTTGTTTTTTGAAAAAAACATTAAAGAAGAAAATCCACACCATATTTCGTTTTATTTTGAAATTATTTGCATGGTGTAACAGAGCGGTATAGAAATAAGTCCACTCTGTAGACTAGCAGGTTTCTTGGGATCAATTTATGGCTATATTTCATGTTCCATTTCCCAATCAATTATGTTTATCGACGTTAAGCATTTAACTATTTTTTTAATCGTTATCAACCAAACATAATGAAGAAAATATCTTTTTTTTTATAAGGATAAGACCGGAAAACGACGCTCATCACAATTTGAAAAATTTAAGGTTAACATACTCAAGTAAAATTATATAAAAACGCAAGTATTGTAGAAATTTAAGGAAATAATCAGATTTTCTGGATTAACTCCATGCATTTTTTAGTTTGGAAATAGATAATTTTTAAAAATGATAAAATGAAATAATATGTAAAGAAAATAATTTCTATGCAATTTATCGACTTTAAGCATTTAACTATTTTTTTCATCGTTATCAACAAAACATAAAGCAGAAAACATCTTTTTATTATAAAGTAAAGATAAGACAGGAAAACGACACTCATGACAATTTGTATAAATTAAGTTTAACTTACTCAAGTAAAATTATATAGAAACGTAAGTACTGTAGAAATTTAAGGAAATAATCAGATTTTCTGGATTAACTCCATGCATTTTTTAGTTTGGAAATAGATAATTTTTAAAAATGATAAAATGAAATAATATGTAAAGAAAATAATTTCTATGCAATTTATCGACTTTAAGCATTTAACTATTTTTTTAATCGTTATCAACAAAACATAAAGCAGAAAATATCTTTTTATTATAAAGATAAGACAGGAAAAAGACACTCATGACAATTTGAATAAATTAAGTTTAACTTACTAAAGTAAAATCATATAAAAACGTAAGTATTGTAGAAATTTAAGGAAATAATCAGAGCTTCTGGATTAACTGCATGATTTTTTTTAGTTTGGAAACAGATGATTTTTAAAAATGGTAAAATGATAAAAGGAAATAATGCGCAAAGAAAATGAATACTATGTAAAATAAAATTTATGATAAAAAAATAAACGAATAATACATAAAATTAAGTAAAATGAAGTTATACAAAAACGTTGAACTGACAGAAGTTATCGGAAATAATAAGATAGCACATTATTTTGGGATAATATTCACCTTGAATTTTCTTGATCAAAAATGGAAAAATTATGAGATTGATGAGACAAAAATTTTTAACACAAATACTATACTTTACACTGTTAGACTTTCTCGGGAAAGATTTATTAAATTACAATTTATTTAATTGTTATTTTACGATATCCAAGCAAAGAAGTATAATAATTATGAATAAAATGGTATTTAAACTGTTAACTGCGAAAAAAACCGTTTATTAACTGCTTTCATATAACATGGTTAAACAACTAGAATTTTATCACAGAATTAGGCCCACCTAATAAAAAGTTTTATTTCAATTCATTTAAATTATATATGTAAAACAATATTTCCTCTATTCCCATTATCAGATGAAAAGTTTCCAGTGTAATACACTCCTCAATTTGTGACTCTGGAGTATTAGAGTACGATGAACTCATTCCAGTATAATTGGTATCACGTTAAAGCTGACTAAAACAAAAATGTCTAGTATTTCCACTATCTTAGGATCGGTGGAAGAATCAGATAAACTAATTAAACTACATTCGATGGTTCATTTGATAAAAATCAACTCAAGCAGCACCTAACTTCAATGTTAAATTTCTTTTATACGATTTTGAAACCAAGGTTGTAAATGGCCCAAATAAACCATATAGTTTTGTTTTAGTTGTTTTTTAACTGTTTGTAAGCGGTTTCAAAACCGTAAAAATAAAAAAAAAATTTCTTTACCGTAAACGTATGGTTAGATAGTCAGCTGCCTATCATGTTACCGTAATTTTAAAAAGAAAATTCTAACAGTATATAAAATAAAATAAAACGACTGAAAAACATAGGCCCGACTAAAGTTTTCTGAATTAATGAGAAATCAGATTTTTCTGGGGAAAATTACCGTGAACTCTCTGAACCAAAAATAGATGATTTTCGAGATAGATAAAAAGCGAGGAACCATTAAGATGTGGGTGCGGTTGGCACTTAAAAGAATAATTGTTAAGCAAAACACTTTCCTTGCTATTCGTGTCCAAAGCATATTTAGATTCGCATGAAATAGCCATAATCGTAAAGATGTTTTACTTTTTTTTTCCTTAAGAAATGTGTAACTTTTCCCAAACTAGCAATTTGAATAACATAAGCCTTGCAAGAAATGTGCTGTACAGCTAATATCAAGGATAAAATATCAATTTTTCGTCAGAATAAATAAGGTAAAACATAAATCACGCACTGAATTTCTTCAGTTAATTAAATAAGTCTGTTTTTAAATTATAATCCTGAATGTTATTAAACTGAATTGATGGATTTCTACGGTGGTATTTGAAGTAAAAAATAATCTTCATTTAAACAAAACTATCAATCCCAAATGTCGAATTATTTCGTTTTTGTATGTTGAACATGTATCTATTTTAAATTACCATAATTTTGATTTTCAAAAAAAAAAATCCTGTATTTTATTATACAAGTGGAACTAGACTGGAACATTTAAAAAGTCACTACAATTCATAAGTTGCTTTCCAACTCTTTCATTTTCAAAACTTTATTATGTAACACACTTCTCTTTAATTTATAGCATTGCTGTTACATGCGCTGAGAAAAAAAAGTTATGATCAAAACAATTTGAATATGGTTATATTTAGCATGTTTCCGGCTCAAAGAAAACACCAAAAAACTCGGTAATTTTTACCGAACCGCTTTGACAGTTATTTCGGTAAAATTAATAATAAATCATGGTTTTATAACCATGCTGTTTGGTGATAAATTTTGTGAAATGTGGTAGTTTTATCACAATACCTTAGATAATAGCATAAAAACCATTTATTTACTTCCATATACTTTTCAGTTTGTTTTATAATTTATTAAATGAGTGGTAAAATAATAAATATAACCTTAAAGCTAATTTCCTCCAAACCGATACCATATTAATTGAGAAATTAAAAAGAGAATGGTTTAAATGTTTTTTAATATGATGTTTATTATTATAATGTTTTTTGTTATGTATATTTCGGTTTTTATTATTAAAATTACTTTTTTAACAAAAATACCATTACCATACACACCTCGTGTAGAAAATTTACAGTTTGATAAGAAAGATGAATTTTTTTCTAGAAATTAATAATGGCATAAAACCATTTATTTGCTTTCATATACTTTTCAGTTTGCCTTATAATTTATTAAATGTGTGGTAAAATAAGAAATATAACTTCAAAGCTAATTTCCTTCAAACCAATACAATATTAATTGAAAAATTAACAAGTGAATGGTTTAAATGTTTTTTAATAAGATGTTTATTATCATAATGCTTTTTGTTATGTATATTTTGGTTTTTATTATTAAAATTATTTTTTTAACAAAAATGTCTTTACCATGCACTATGCCAGCACCATAAAATTTACAGTTTGATGAAAAAGATTCTGGAGTTTTTTCATCTTTTACAAAAATAAACTGTTACTTTTTCTGTTTTGTTATACTAATTTCAATTATTAAGTAGTATTTATTCAAAGTTAAAAAAAAATTAAAAAGTGCATGATTGTAATAATCTGCATCTTCCTCACTTAAATGTAAGAAAACATATTTGTTCACATTTTATTTTAACATAATAAAACTTTAAACTAAAATTCACTTACCAGTAACGTCAAGAAATATTTCTTCTGATTTCACTGTATTGAATTGGCCGTTGATAGTGTTGGATGCCTGGCAGAGGTAAATTCCCTGGTAGTTGTAAGTGACGTTCTGAATATAAAATGTAGCGTTATTTGTCCGCTCTGACCAAACAACTGCATCCCCTCCTATTCGCTGAAACCACGAATATCTGAAAGAGACAGAATTATATATACTTCCAAGGATTTCCTTGTATATTTATTCCAAAAAATAAATCAGCAGTAAAACATGTAAAAATATGAAAATAAAGTTTCAATATTCCAAGCATATTTTTTTAACCTGAAATATCTATTTTTGAATTAATGTTTAACTCGCTCTGTAAAAAATGGAAGCTCAAATATCACGAAACTTTCTGCGTTTTTGACGAAACCATTTCATGGTATATGCACCAACTAAATATAAAAGTGACAAAATAACTATCACTTCCTCGAGAAAAGGAATTTCTTGAAAATTATATAAATATTTTGTAATTCTTTTTTTCTACAAAAAAAGAAACTCGTAATGCTTAATGTATTTAAACCTCCATAATAATCATGTCACCCAAACAATGGGATAAGGGCAGAGAAATAAACTACACCTATACCCGAAGCGGAGTTCGAACCTAAGAACTTCCTGATAAGTGGTCATATGCTTGACCACCATGACAGTTCTACTTATATGAACCCTTTACTTTCACTTATATATCCATTCTAGTTCTAAACACTTTTACTTGTTAATAATCGAAATTTCAATTTTTTCAACCTAATTTTTACATTTTTTGCACATAAATTGATCAATTATTATTTTAAACTGATGAAAACAAAAAAAAAAATGATTTTGATAGGTTTATAAAGTTAACTTTAACATAGTTAACGAAAATTTTGTTTTTTTGAATAAGTAAAGTTTCAAATTTCTCAAAACTTTTTCTCAACATTTTTTAACATATATGGTAGGTTGGTGGTTGGTTGGTACTAATGCCACTTGCCACACGGGCAAGCCTACTTGGTGAAACCGAGCAAATTTAAGGCAGAGTGTGCGATTCTTGCTTTTCAGTGGCGCCATCTGTGGCCAAGAATTCGACTTCCGTCACAGCATACGTCAAACCTGTTTACAAGGAGGACCCATTCATACATCCATTCATTCATCCACAGATCGTAATTTTGATCTGAATCAGAGAACGATCGGTCTCCAATCCAGTACCTCAAGAGGTATTGATTTGTTATGGGAACATGGAGAACTTTGCGACTCAACAGAATTTTTGCGTGCACCAGTCAACAACTACACGGGGAGTCTTCAGCCGGCGGGGTTCGAACTCTCAGACATGGGCCCAGCGCCCTACCGACCAGGCTGTCATTAAATAAAAATTATAACAAAGAAGAAAAAAAATAAACATATCAATTAAAACGATCAAAATTTCAAGTTTTTCTACAAGTTTTCATTTACATCGTTTGAATAATAATTAATCAATCATTAAATAAAAATGATAATTTAAAAATGAAATGAATATCTTCGATGTTAAGTTTAAGACAGAAAATTATTTGCTCTTTATAGAAAACAAAAAGCATAATTATAAAGCAGTTTTGCATATTTCTTTCTTAAATGAAAAATAATTAGTTGATTAGAAATTCACTGAGAAATCTTGGGGAAAACCTAGAAACATCATTAGATTTCGAAGATTCGTTTAAAATTGCTCAAAATATCTATTCATTAGTTCCTCATTAAGATGATTTCTACTATATTTAAAGATCAAGCAGTAGTTGAAGAAACTAATTAGAAAGAAATATTTCTCTACTTAATATATTCAATTCTGCTTAATATATTGTACTCACAGTCAGTCAAGAACAGTTAAAAAGGAAGCAATTACTGCGTTTTATAAATGAATCAATTTTCGATTTAATATATTTATATGTATGTAAAAAGATCTTCAAAGTATGGAGATATTTTAAGTAATTCCAATAGAATTTATAAACTGATATATCTTAATCGTGAATCACATTGAGACGACAGTTCAAAATTTAAATGATATATCAATGCTTTGCCTAATTTTAAAAAGAAAGATTGATGCTAATTAAAATCATTTTATGGAACTAATTTATTTTATTTCGTTTAAAAGTTTATAATAAATTTTCGATCAATTTATGAGTAGCGATCCTTAAAAAAACAGCCATTAAAAAGTTTTTAGTGTCCATCTTTATTTTTGAAATTGATGCTAGAGTAAATTTTGTTCGTATTATTTTATCATTTTGACCAAGCAATGATTTCCGATAGCATTCCTGAAAAAAAATTTGATTCGGTCCCTGTATTTCATTTTAAAAATGATTGATACTTTTCGAAAAGCATTATTAGATCTAAATTCAGGTTTAAAAATTTCCATTTATGATTTAGAACCAAATACTACTTTCTATCTGCTATGACTTGACGTATCATAGGGACAGTAATACAATTTATTTTTATTTCCACATCCATACTACGAGTATCCACTAAATGACTGATCCATTTTGAATGTGAATAAAAAAAACATGGTTTGAGGTAAAAATGATCGCCAATTCTGGATTGTTATTAGAAAAGCAACAAATTTTAAATAATGCATTGTGTTAAAATTGGTTCCAACCTGCCGTTCCAGACAGAACGTCTACTGGTTTTTAGTTAAGCGTCATTGATATACGTTCGTGCTAAGGCTTGTTAAGCACAGACGGCGCATTCTCTTCAGCAATGAATAGTTCTAGCAAATTATAGTGTTGTGAAAACCAGACGAGGTTTTCAACGAGAATTTAATGTGAGTAAAAAGTTGGAAAAAAAAACATGACAGCTTTTTTTTTTTATTTTTTATTTTTTTTTTATTTTTTTATTTTTTGCAAAATTTTAACGGTTTGGAAGGGCGAATGACGATCGGAAATGAAAAGTAAGGCCACCGCATTCATCAATCAATTGCTGAGGATAATTTTCAGGCAATTTAATAGACGATTCAAAGGCGGGGTCGGTTGTCTGGCAGAAAAATTGCAACTAAGTGTGGACTACAAAAATGCTTGACGCATAAAATCACGAAAAAGAGTTTGCACCTGAAACCATTCAAGATTCAGGCTTGTCAAACTCTCAATATTTGCACCAACGAGTCCTCTTCATGAACGTATTGTTTCAAAAGATAGATGGTAGTGATATTGACGCTGGATCCATTTAATTTTTCAATGAAGCCTACTTTTATATATCGACGGCTTTAAGAATAAACAAAATTGGTGGTTTTGGGGAAAGGAAAATCCCCAAATTATCCGTGCATTGCAAAAAGTCACGGTATGAGCAGTTCTATCCTCGAAGAAATCATTGGGCCTTTTTTTCATAAATCATACAATAACTGCAGCACGATATCTTGATGTTCTGTATGGCTATGTTGCCATACACAATACCTTGGTGGTTTCATATGATTCATCGCGGTTCATGCAAGATGGTGCTAGACCCCATCGAACGTCTGCAGTATTTGATTTCTTGGATGAACATTTTGATGTTTGTGTCATTCCATTAAACCACGTGATTCATATTGAAAAAGGAATAACTAGTCTCCCTATTCGCCGGATTTGAATCTTTTTCATTTATTTTTTTTCTCTATTGTCACTTGAGAGAGGAGTTGTATCACCAAAAGTTCCAAACTCTTGCGGACATCAAACATTATGTGTGTAATACATGTGAGTTCATCTCGTCTGAAATATTGTCATGAGTAAGTGCAAATATTGAAATATTGTCATGAGTTGTTTTGATACTACGACAAATTATTGCTTCAAAGGATGGTTATTTTGAAAGTATTGTTAATTAGTTTTAAGATACCAACACTGCCTAGTAGCGAAATTTGGAACTATTTTTAATACAATGTATTTTTTTTTAAATTTCTAATAACGATAAATATATGAATATTTGTATTTATTTGAAAAATTTTCTTTGAACAATAATGAACAACACTCAAAAACAACAATCAAGTTAAAGTTTATTTCTGGTTTAATTTTTATTTCTGAAAATAAATATTATTTTTTTAAAAAATGATTTCGTTCGTTGCCTTTCAATTTTGTCTAAAAATCTTTTTTTTTATTACATCAGATCCAGCATTTCTTAAATTCAATTCTGCTCCCACTTCATCTTACTTTTTTTAAGTAAATGATATTTTGAGAAAAATATTATTAAATTCTAGTTCATATCCAAAATTTACTCCATTTTGTTAACAAATGTTAACTTTAAAAATTATTTTTAGAAATAGAAATGTAAACTAATTCTTCCATTTCTATCTTATTTGTTAAAATAAGATTAATATGATAATAAACATGTGAATCTTTGTATTATTTTCTTTCATTTAAGTCTAAAAATAAGTTTTGATAAATTTTGCACTAGCTTTCTTTAAAAACTAAAAAAAATCTATTTCCGTGTTTATTCTTCTTTTATTGATGATTACTGTTTACAGAAGTATATTTTGTTTTATCATTCTTTTATTTGGACTTAATAACTTTCGATTACTTACGAACAATCATTCTTTAAAAACAAATGTTATTTCAATATCCATGGTAATATTTGAAAAAAACATTGATATTTTGGGGAATTATGAACATATATATTTTTATTTCAATCCAAAATCTACTTGCGATCAATATAGAACTAAGTCTTTTTTTTTAAAAAAAAAAGAAAAAAAAACTTTTTTTACGTTTCTTATTATCTTTAAAAAAATTTGATTTTTTGAGAACTTTCTGATTTGTTGTGATATATTTTTTTTCATAGCCAAGGAAAAAAATTACTTTCAATTGATTTAGAAGTAACCGGTATTGTTTTTTTTCGTTTTGTTTTTTTATTTACTTTAAAACCAAATCAATTTTTATGATTCGATATTTTCTAGCCTATTTTTTCTAGCTCTATATCAATTCTAAATTTTCTAGCCTGGAAAAATAATATTATGAGAAAAATGTTTTATTTGTATTATTTTTTTTTATTTCCGTCAAGCAATAATACATTACAAAACACCTGTTTCGGAAAGAAACGTATTTAAATTTGAAAAATAACACGAAGCGCATGCCGCATTTTCAAAAGAAATATTTTCTCAAAATATCTCGATACATTTTTCTTCAAATAAATTGGTTTTACAAAAGCTGTGACGATGCAAAACACCTCGTTATATTCGATTGGGAAGAATCCTTTACGTTTTAACGATCTATAAAAGAGAAAGATATATTTCTGACGTGATAATATACATCAAAAATGCACCAATAAGATGTTACCACTTAACGCTGCAGGCATAACATACTTATCCCTTTCAATATCCAAATGCAAATAGTGATTTGTGGAAATTTCAGGATTTACACAATTGGCTGTTATTGTAAACTTTCAGCTTAAAGAAGATATTTTTTGGTCGAGGTTTTCTAACCTTAAACTACAAGTAATTGGCAATATATCTATGTTTATGTTATAATTCTTTAATCTAAGACCACAATGTTTATCACGCTACATTAGAAAATTGATAAATGAATCTTGAATTATAAGGCAGTTAAAGATACAGATGCACTTTAAAATTTTTAATGTATCTTAAGATTAAATTTAGAGTTCGCATTCATGTCTGGCAAGTCTCGAAAATGGGTGTCTGTTTTTACGCTCTTAAGACACGTCAACTGTTACTTCCTACCAATATATTTTTCCAAGAAAGCGAAATTTTAAAGCAGATTGTTCTTGAGAAATTAAGATGCTTTTAAAATAACCGTACTGTATGGTAATATTTCTGGTAAAAGAACATAATTCTGGTTAAAAAAAATAAATGGTATTTGAACAATTCACTTGGTATGGTAACGGTATTTGGTAACGGTCTTTAAGTACTTAAACCATACAAACGGTAACGGTTTACCGGAAATTCCAATTTTCATTTTTATTCTTCTTATTACCACTCATTTAGTACATAACATTTTTACATAAAATATAAGATTAAAAAGTAAATTAAACCAAATAAATGATTTTCCTGCTATGTTCTAAAGTATGATGATACAATTGCTGAATGTTACCTAATTTACCAAATATAGTATTATTAATTTTACCATAAACATTACAAAAGGACTTCACCAAAAATTACTGAGGGTTTTGGTGTTCCCACAAACACGGTCAATTTTACCATATTCTGGCAGTTTTAATCTTACTTTTTTCTCAGTATACTTTACATCAAAAGTTCTATCGTGAAATGTCACAAATAACTCATTGATATTTGGTGCAGTGACGCACTAAAAACATCTCCACTAGTTTTCACTATTTTTGATGCAAAGAAGTTACCCCTATTTGAGGTGTTTGCTTAGTAACACAAAACATTATTGTATCAACTAGATATGACACACATACGAGTCAATAACAATATTTTAAATTCGAAATTATAAGTTAAGACAATTAGCTTAGGATACCTACGCACACCGATTCGAAAAATGAGATTATTTGGAAAATCTCAAATAGATATATTACATACTGAATATTAAGATCGAACTAGAATCGTAACGAAATAGAAAAAGATAGAAATTATCTAAATACGCATAAAATGAAAAAATATTAATAATATCATAATAACTGATGAGAATTGTTGAAACGTTATGATTTGATTAATAACACATGATTTACCAAACCATTAATACTACACCACACAACATGATTATATACATAACACATGATTACCACAGCACTAATAAATGATTAATAATCAAANCACTAAAAACATCTCCACTAGTTTTCACTATTTTTGATGCAAAGAAGTTACCCCTATTTGAGGTGTTTGCTTAGTAACACAAACATGATTACCACAGCACTAATAAATGATTAATAATCAAAATAGATTTATATTCGACTGCCATCAAGGTAGGCTAAAACTAAAAATGATGTTCCTTTGTTACACTTTTGAGTTGAAATATATATATTAATTTTTAAACAAATACTTATTAATTTTCTTTTAGAAAAAGGTCAAATATATCCTACTTTATTAGCTATGTTACATGAAACGATTTTTTTTATCGAATTTGAAAATATTATTATATTAAAAATATACAGAAAGAAAATGAACATTTTGTCAAAATAACGAATGTCGGAAACAGTGCAAATCGACCGAATCATGATTAGAATCATGGAAGGAGAGTACTTTAACTACCACGCCAAATTTGCACAATACAGAAAGAAAATAAAAATTTTGTCGAAATAACGAATGTCGGAAACAGTGCAAATCGACCGAATCATGATCAAAGCCATGGAAGGAGAGTACTTTAACTACCACACCAAATTTGAACGATACAGAAAGAAAATAAATATTTTGTCGAAATAACGAATGTCGGAAACAGTGCAAATCAACCGAAACATGATTAAAACCATGGACGGAAAGTACTTTAACTACCACGCCAAATTTGCACAATGCAGAAAGAAAAATTTTTTTTTGTTGAAATAACGAATGTCGGAATCAGTGCAAATCGACCGAATCATGATCAAAACCATGGAAGGGGAGTACTTCAACTACCACATCAAATTTGCTCGATACAGAAAGAAAATAAATATTTTGTCGAAATAACGAATGTCGGAAACAGTGCAAATCAACCGAATCATGATCAAAACTATGGAAGGAGAGTACTTCAACTACCACATCAAATTTGCTCGATACAGAAAGAAAATAAAAATTTTGTCGAAATAACGAATGTCGGAAACAGTGCAAATCGACCGAATCATGATCAAAACCATGGACGGAGAGTACTTTAACTACCACACCAAATTTACACATGCTAACCAATGAAATAAATAGCAATGCAAAAAAGTATCTAAAAGAAAGACCCTTTAGATACATATACAGAAAAAAACCCCTGATGTTTTCAAAAATCGGTTAACTAGAAACTCGCTCGTTATTTTTCAGCAAGGACTTATCTTTTTTATTGGACTTATCTTATGACAAGGACTAGATTTTTGTTTATTTTTTAGTATTTCACATTTTTGTTTTCTTTTTTTTACAAAATATAGTGAGCATTTTTTATTCCGTTGCACTGTAGAACTTCCGGCTCAAATTACGACACAAATGTTACTGTAAAATTGGATCCCATGGTGAAAATAGAAAAAAAAACAGGCATTCATGGTGCCGGTACAGATTACTGTCATTTAATCCGTAATTTTTTATAGTGCATTTTGTTATCTAAAGATTTAAAACCATATATTTATGATAAAAAAATAAACTATTTGCATACTTCTTGCTAAAAAGAAATGAATAGCGAAAATGATTTAAATTATAGTTTCTCACAGGAGATAAACATATCAATTTATCAAAATATCACCAGACAAACAACTTATTATTTTCTTCAGCAGAATCATTCAAAATTTTAAATCTTTTTAATCCAGATGTTGTTGAGAACATATGAAAAAATTTGATGGATAAGAAACGATTATTCTTCATTCTTCAAGCTCGGAAATAGAAGAAGAATAAAAGAATAAAACAAAATAAAGAAAAAAAGGGGTGAGCGTATTTTTCAGGCGAAAGACGCGGCGATGAATATGCTTTTAGCGTGTCAGGAAACATTTCATCATTTTTCATCATCCCTCACTAACTTTGACGGCTCTGAATCGAAATAAATAAATAAATAAATTATGCTTTAAATAAATGGTTTCGGAGATGCTGAAAAAATAAACAAAAAATTTTTTAGAAAGTGGTATGAAAATTTTTTGAAAATAAACTGCATTCATATCGCTGCTTTTAGCATAGCCTTTGAAGATTTTTCGAAAGTCTTATAAGAAATATTTTATGATATTTGTGCTTTATTTAATACGTTGATCAAAATAGCTCTATGTTTATGCATTTTTAATCTAGAATTTGTTAGATAAGCAATACGTTATAATTTTTTTGACATCATATAAAATATATATATATATTTTATTTATTTATTTATTTTTTAACGTGTGTTTGGGAAATTTCTTTTGTCATAAAACTAATGATTTTCAGAAACGAACTCAGTCTTATCTGTTTATTTTTGAGGCTAGTAAATTTCTGGAGATCAATAAAGTATTTCCCTCTTATAAACAATTTAATTTCTTTAAAATACACTGCAAGAAAATAAATGGAATTTCAACTGAAAAAAGCATTGTTTTTCGCCGAAAAAAAGCTGTTCAAAGATAATTACGAATTATCATTCTGTTTTTAAACCTTATCCACGGGGTGCAAAAATTTTCCGTTTTTTACTATAATTTCACCATATATTTGATGGTTTTGTATCGTTATCAGTTTTTTCACAAAACAGTTTTTCTCTGTTTTTCACTCTGACAAAAAACGGATTAAAACTACGAATATATTCTAGCTTTTACCATGCACATTCATTACCATAAGATAACTTTATATTTTTTCAAATTATTTTATGATTATTAAATTGAGTATTACCATACTTTTTAGAGATTAATAAAAAGCACGAAAAATATTCGTCTATGACACGTCTTGCTTTTTTTCAAAACCGTCGTTGAACAATCGACCCAATTTTGGGTTCACGACTTCTAAAGTTTAACTCCGTGGCCTTGTAATTCTGAGCCCAATCCGGAAGACAAGGGAACTCCTGGATCAAGTATTGGGAGAAATTTGCCATCGTGGAGGACTTTTTAGTAGAACTAACATGCATTTGCGTTACATGAGGAGGAAAACCACAAAAACCTCCCAGGGTCAACCTGACAGAAAGGGGACTCTAACCCATCTTTCGTCTACAACTGAGGATATTCTACGTTAGCACTGTGGTCTGTACAAGCCGGACGCTGCTTGAAACCAACCATATCGACCAGCCGGGGATTTGAACCCACCTCACCTTATTGCAAGTTAAACGCTCTATCCCCTGAGCCAATATGTCTTATTCTGAAGTATTTTGCTGTTTCTGCAATAAACAAAAGCATTATAACCGTCTTGTTATTCGCAATAACAATTAACCATATCTAAATATTGGTAATATTTTAAATGTTTCTGAAGGCGGCAAAATAAGTTATTTATTTTTATGTCTCTTAAAAGTAACTTCAACTGTGGGTTTGATAGATATCCATCAAAAAAACGCAACGCAATATTCGTAATTGGACAAATATTATTAGAAAAACTTGAACTTCGGGAATATTCTAGTTTTGTTAATGGCTGTGTATTTGTTTGTAGTGATTTTCTTAAAGGATATCGTATTTGTTTGATTCATTTGTATGATTGGAGAATGCTGTGAAATACCTATTTGTGAAAGAAATTTTTCATAAATAAAGTAAAATGCTTTTGATTTCTAATTGATTTAAAAAATGAGTTTTCTCCCATTTTTAAATGCCTTCTTTAAAATTTCGCATTTTAGAATAAATCAATAATTTGTCATAATCAGGAGAAAGCGTTTTAATTTATTTTAAACGAAAAATTTACTTCGGTTAAATGGTGACAACACTTAGTAGTTTTATCTTGCTCTTCAGTAAATTTAGTCACACCTCACTAACCTTCTATAATTTCGCTAATTTTCAATATAGTATAGAATTTCATGAAAAGGATTTAAGGTTGCGCTATTTTTGGTATAAATAATTTTCAAAGGGAAAAACAAAAGTCAGAGAAACATTTCATAGCTCAGGGTTAGAAAAAAGAACATTTTTTGATTGATGAAATGTCTATTCCTGATTGGTAATTTTTCTGTTTTGTGTGTCAGTCTTAGTCACTCAGTTAATGCAATTCAACGCTGCTGGAATTTTTTTATTGCCCTTTTTATGATGTTTTGATTTATGCCAGCAAACAAGCCCACTCTGAACAAAAAATTTAGAGCATCGCTGTTCGAAATACCTCGATGGATTATAATAAAAATAGTTGAATAACAATTAATTTAATTGTTATTTAATCAGATTGAAGCAAAGCAGTCAAACGTTCATAAGTAAGATGGTAATTTAACTGTTAACTCTGAGAAAACCATTTATTAACTGCTTTCACCTAATACGATTAAAGAACAAGAACTATATCGTACTAACTAGACCCACCTACTGAAGTCACTTAGTTTATTGCAGCCGTTATAACCGAGAGGACTAACCTGTCAATCTCATGACCGACAGAACAGGGGTTCGAGTAGCAGAGTTGACACCAAAATATTTCCCTCGTTCTCTTCAACATAAGAAGAGTTTCTAGTGTCCTGCACGCCCCAATTTGTGACCCTGGATATTTAGAGGACGATAGTCTCATTAATTCATATGGGGTACCCCCAAGCGTCTTAACACAAAAAATTCGAGTGTTTCACATCTCTTACGATAGATGACACAAACAGATTAACTAATTAAATCACATTCCACCTTTTGATTGTCAAAACACAACTCAACCATAACTTAACTTCAATGTTCATTGCATAATTATAAGCCTAGCTCCAATGACCAGTTAAATTTCTATTTTGCTGTTTTGAAACTATGTTTGCTGTAAATGGTGAAAAAACCGCATGGTTTAGTTTTGTATACATGTTTTTTTTTTTACTATATTAAATTTAAATGGTTTTAAAACCGTAAATATAAAAGTAGTTCTTGACTTTAAACTTTACGGTTAATTAGGTTAACAGATTGCTGCCGGTTATTTTAACACGATTTTTGAATGAAAATTCTAACAGAGCATATCAACGGCCGCTCAGTCACATTAATACGCAATATAATTATTAACTGATATCTTTTTATCTACTAAGCCCTACACTATATAATTTATGATCAAACCGAAATTCACTGTATTTGATTAATAAGCTGCATTTTTAATCATAACTACTTCTAGCTAGCACATTAGAACATTCCAAATTTTGAGATTTCCTCGGTTCTAAATAACAAGTGCTAAGGTGACATTTTTAACCGTTAAAACAATTTACTTTATTCCGTTTATGATAATATTTTAATGTTTTATGAATGCACAGTAAATCGCATTTCAATTTGCATTCTTTTAAAAATAATTAGGTCTTACACATGATTAATGAGGTGCAAATACGAATTTAGCGGAGGATAGAATCAGAATATTTAACTTTTATCGCGATTTCTGCTAAGAGTTTAAAACAAGTTGCTGATATGCTGATGTACGACATTATTCGTTGCATTCCGAAAATTTAATTAAGGAACTAAACTTCAACTAATATAATTTATAATTACTAAGTTACAAAATAATTTATTACCACCTTCAAACCTCTCATCAGTTAATCTTCGTTTGAAAAATAAATGGTAGAATGATTAGAGAAAGATGATTTCAATATTATAAATTAATATTATACTATATATATGTATATATGCATAAAAAAAGTTAAAAGCATAAAAAAGTAATCAGATTTTATCAAAATACATCCATGTTTTTCTTTTGAATAAAAATTATAAACTATTTTGAAATTCATAAGTATCAATAGAATTTTAGGAAAATAAATTATACTTGTTTTGAAAATAAGAAAGAATTATTTTCCCTTTTTGAAAAAAAAGGTATCAATGAAATTTTCCCATTGAAATAAATAAATAAAATGGCGAGAAAAAATGAAAAATATAAAACTTTCGCTGTAAGGCATTGAAAAAGAAGAAAAAAATAAAAAAAGATAAATGATAATGCGTTTGCTCGTGCAACGATAAAATCGTTGCCATCCGCCTCATCTAAATATGGAATTGTGAAAAAATATATATATATAAATAAAAAATAAAGATAAAAAAAAGCGTTACGTCCATTTTCTCTTATCAATTTTAGTGTTATAAAAAAAATAAAATCTAGAAGTTTTATGGTGAAAGTTTATGACTAATAACGGTTTATGCTAGTTCGATATAGCACAAATTACTTGTAACCAATAAGAGCCTAAGACGAAATGGCAAAGGTAGCTAGCTCTGTAATTTTTTAAAGTTTTATGTTTCTTTTTTATCTCTTTTTTTTCAACTTAAAGTGAAAAATATCAGTTACTCAATTTACCCAAAGGCCTTTGCGGTAGATCCATTTGCAGAAAACACCATTTTAGAAAACGTCTTTTAAGTAAAAGGAAATAAACGCTTTACTGATTATGGGTAACTAACTGTTTAAAAATACAAGCAAAACTCTTTTTGAAGTAAAAATTATAAATGGTTTTCTAAGTATCTTTTAAATCTTCAATTTATATATTTTTTTTATTATGTTCAGTTACTAAAATTAATGGATCGTGAAATATGATTCAAGTAAAGGAAATATTTTCCAAAACTTTCTTATCTATACAATTTTGTTTCTTAGTTCCAAATTGTTTGGAATGATCTTATGCATTAAGTTACCAATAAATGAAAAAAAATTGCCACAAAATTCGTTTTTAAAGGAGTTAATGATTGAAAACGCGTTAAATATTTTTGTTCATCACAAAGAATTTCACCCTTTTTATTTTGAAAGTACATAAAAGAATTAAATTTATTTTTTATTAAAGGTATTTTTTTTTAAAATTAATACTTAAAAATATAGAATTTACCAAAAAAACTATTTATATTTTTTTAATCATATGTACTTATGTGTTTTTTTATTACTTTTTACATCAAAATACTATAAAAAAAACACTAGACAATAATTGCTTGAGCGTGATATTAACCTCTAAAAGTCATGACTGGGCTTCATTTTTTATTCGAAATATATTTATGCCATACTTTATTTTTCCTCCTTACTGTAGCAAATAATTTATTTATTCCATATCGACAAAACTGTAAGAAAAGCATTTATAAAACAGAAAAACTCATGGTTTTATAATATTTTTAAATCAAAAAACATATTACTTTACGATTTTTTTCTCAAATAACTATTTCACAACACTCTCTAATGATAAATAACGAATCAATACGGCATGATATCCGTTAAAAAAGCACTCTAAGCATGTACACAGCCACAAACAAAAATGGAATATTAGCAAGGCCCACAGTTTTCTAATAATATCTGCCCAATTAAAGATATATCATTCCTTTTCTACGGATATCAAGACATTTTTTTGAAGTTACTTTGTCCAAAAAAAACAGAAAAATAAATGTACAGTTCCACCCACTTCAGAAAAATATTAATCTACTCCCGTTTTATAAATAAGGTTGATTGTTATTACGACTAGCAAGGCTATTATTTATATTACTATTGTTCTCTCCAAAAACAGCAAAATAAGACAAATTTCATAAACAATAATTGTTTGAGCTTTTTATTAAGCTTTAAAAGTAATGATTATACTCAATTTAACCGAGCTTCATTTTTCATTCAAAATAAATCCGTGCGATACTTACTTTTTTCTCTTTATTATAACAAATTATTTATTTATTCCAGATGTAGAAAATGTGAGGAGAACATTTAAAAATGAGAAAAACTCATTATTTTAAAAGATTTTGAAATCAAAAACATATTACTTTATTTATGAAAAATTTCTTTTCACAAATAAGTATTTCACAGCACTTACCAATCATAAATAATGAATCGAGCAGATATGATATCCCTTAAAAAAATCTCTCTAAACATGTACGCAGCCACTAACAAAAATAGAAATTTCTCGAGGCACAAATTTTTCCAATAATATCTGCCCAATTAAGAATATCGCGTTGCTTTTTTGATGGATATCTATAAAACTCACTTTTGAAGTTACTTCGTCCATGAAAAGATATAAGTAGAAAGGCAGTGTGACGTGCTATTTACCACGCAAAAATAAATAAATAAAAAAAAGAAATAGCATCTTCTCTGAGAGTATAGCAAAAAACTATTTTCATCTTTGGTATAAAATAAAGTAAGTTTCCAGGTTTGCTTATTTCTGGAAATATAGGGTGTGAAGGAGAAAGATTTGATAGATAAAAAGATGCACTTTTCTTGATTAGCTTCTCAGCTAGATAGATAGGACTTTTAGGTATTTTATTTTGATTATATTTTGAGTCATTTTTATGTTTTTATATTAGATAAATAAATCGAATAGTTTTTTTTCTTTAAGTCACATTAATAGTTTTTCTCGAGAAAAGTGTTTTAGAATTTTTATTTAAGATTTCGGTATTGATTATTGTTTTTGGAGAAAAATAAAACTGAAAGGTAATAGTAAGCGTGAATTGGAAGAAAGATAAATGCTTTTTATTTATTAGAATTCCAAAAATGCCGAGGGATTTATTTAATGCAAGAATTTCAATACCACAGGTTGCAAAAAAAGTTGCAACTTAAGGAAAATTCATTTTTCTTATTTAAAAAAATATCCTACTTCATCTGTAGATATTAGGTCTTACACATGA
>NC_092213.1:43912724-43929378 GCF_043381705.1 Parasteatoda tepidariorum
AATATTAATATAATTGTAATATAAAGAAATAATAGATTTAAAAATTTAAAAAAAATTGTATCTCAGTGACATGGATTAAATAAAAGCTAAATTATATATATATATATATATATATGCAGTCCGACCCTGATTTAACGAATTCATAGGGACCAAAAATATTGGTGGATAATTCGTAATATCGGGGGGGGGGGCTAAAAATAAAAAAATTTACTAACCTTGTGAAATATTCGATCATGTCTAATAAGCAAATACACAAAATAAATAGAAATCTTACACTTTTTATTCAGGAACTTAAAAGGTTACACGCTGATTAATTTCGAATTTTAAAGCATTTCATGAGTAAGGTCTGCTTATTTCCTTGATTTCTTACTTTAAAAAATTCTTTTTCAACGTCATGAAGAGAAGAAAATACTCCTTTATTCACTGCATTCGGTAAGTTTTCACTGCTTCCAAACCGAGCAAAGCATCAGAGAAAGTAACAGTTTTCAACTGAGATACATTATCATCCAGCGTTGCTACTCATTGTTTCCAATGAATCTACTTCATTAACTTAATAAAATTTGTTAAATAGGGGTTCGAATGTATATTGACGTTTGATAAGGTGATGCAGTAAAGTACTGCTATCTATGGAGGGACGAGAAAGCTGCATGTTCATTGCACGTGGTCATGAATGTTATTGGTTGCCAAAAGTACATTCGTTGTCCTCTGGCTGGGATTAAACCTGTGACTTTTTGGTCTGTAGTTGAATGTTTTACAATAGTACAAAACAATAATTAAACCCATTGTCACATATGCAGCTAAAACTTGCGCTACCACTCAGAATGAAGAAAATATACGTCTTACTATTGCGAGAAAGATTCTCAGGAAAATATACAGATCAACCAAAGATGGAGGTTTTTGGAGAATTAGGAGAAATTTAAAGTTAAGTGAACTATATGAAGATAAAAAAATATTTAATAAAAACAAAAAAATACAATGGTTTGGACATCTGGAGCAAATGGGTGAGGAAAGAGCAACAAAGAAAAATAGAGGGAAAGAGAAAGTTCGGAATCTCTAATAAAAAGATGGCTTGATGAGGTAGGGAGAGATCTGAAAATAAAAAAATAAAAAAATGGGAGGCAAAAGGTCAATTATCGGAAAAAATGGAGCTCTGTAGTAAAGGAGGCCATAGTCCTTCATGAACTGTAGAGCCGAGGAGTAATAAAGTAAGTAAGTTGGATGTTCTAGGTGGCCGGGTATGAAAGAATAGTCCCAATGCATGTCGTGAAAGGCGACAAAATTAGCTACCCAGCGTCCGGGGTATAGCCAGGCATCTTCTCCTGGATATTATATCAGAGAACTGGTCCTCCAGGTTGGGGTTAAGCATGAGGTTTACTACCTCATCTCGTGAAAAACTACTAGTTTCGAAAGGCAACCATGATAAATCTGGATAGACTCAACATCGAGGACTTCGGGAATTAAGGACCGCGTAGTTAAGGATCTTGCATTGGAAGCCCATGTGCGATTGGCCCAGATGCAGACCAAGGAAAAGGGAATGGATGATATATTGAATGATTTAGAAACTGTAAAGATCTCCAACAGAAAGATCAAGCTCAGGAACAGACGCGTCTGGAGCAATATAGGGTGTCGTGACAGGCTAAAGTCCACCCTGGGCTGTAGTACAAATGAAGAAGAAATTGGATGTCGTAAATCCCATGAAAAAAGGTGATCACCCAACCAAGTTAAATTATATGAAGCTTTAAATAGTTGCAGCCGAAGAGTCGTCAACCAGACAAATTTTATGTAAAGTAAACTACAGAAACTTGCTGCATTCAAGAGTTGTTTCTTTACATAAGACAGCAGAAAAGAGCTGTATCAAAATGCCTTGCTTATTGTTGTTTTTAAGTTAGAGTATTTTGAATTCGAAGAAGAAAAATATGCACATAAAAATTAAAATCTGTATCAATGGTTATGAGTTTTATCTGTTTACCAAACAATGCCATTTGACTGACTGAGAGGTAATCTTATAGTAAATTTCGGTAGTTCTATAGAACGTCAATTTTATGCAGGAAAGCTACAAGGACTATCACGAACAATCTACTGATGAAGGGGCTATTAAATATTAAAATTATTAATTGATATTAAAAATAAATTCAAAACTTTCACAACACATTAACACAGAATGCTAAAATATATTTAAATTCCACAGCTGTGAAATTGAGAAAACATCTATAGAATATTAAATACATTTCCTTGCTGAATTCTCAACAATCAAATTTAGTTGAAAATAAAAAATGAAAAAGTACAAATGTTATTGGTTATTTTGTATTTGCAGAAAAATATGTTAAATGAGGGATTTTTGAAATCGCAGCACATTTTTCAGCAATCTAAATGAGAAACATTTGGAAAGGAAAGATCATAATTACATTAAAATTAGCAACATCATTGGCTTACTTAGCTTTATTTGAATCTAAAGGTGAAAAGGTTAACTAGAAGAAATTTGTTATTACTTACAGTAAAGGGAAAAAAATTATTCTTATGTTTTAGCTTTGTATACTCACTTTGGAGCTGGATTGCCTTCTGCTTCACAAACTAGCCTGGTGCTCTGATATAGGCTTACTGTAGTTCTCGGAGCAGGATACACACGATTTATTTTTGGTTTAACTGAAATAGTTAAAGCTCTATTAAAGCAATTGAAATTCTTCATAGTATAAAAATTTACTTTCATATAATTTTTTATATAAATTTCTAAAAATTTAATTTTCTGGGATGTTCGTTATCCGTTTCGAGGCATTTCCCAACTATCTAGGTTGATCGAGGAAGTCTATCCCTTACAAAAAATAAGGTATTTTTGAGGTTATTCTGTGGCTGACAAGTGCAAAATAATTTACCTGAGGTAGAAAATGAGGTAATTTTCGGGCCCAAAACAACCGCATCAATAAATCTCTTCTTCAATCTCACCTACACCTCATAAAATCAACCAGATATATGGCTCTGGGAAACTTTTGCTTAAATTATTCACTCTTTAATTATATTAGCTAACTATACTAAATCAAATATGCTAATTAGTGAAAAAAGAAATAAAAACATGTACACTTTAAATATAACCTGTCTTCATTGGTTGCTCTCAAGTAGATTTCTATTAACCTCAAATCAACCTCAAGCGGGAAAAAAAAACTTCATACACTTTGAATATTATACCTAGAAATTACACCTTAAAAAATTGAACCTTAAGAGGTTGATTTTTTAAGGTTGACATTGAAGTCAACTTCAAATAAACCTCTAATCAATCTCAACATCTCAAATAAACCTCAGAAACATCTTACAGTTTTGTAAGGAATATTTACTTCAATTCAATTCATTTTAAGAATTATTTTTCATACAATAAGATACGAGAAAAAAATGAAATTATAACGGAATTATTGTAAAAAACGAAATTATGGAACTAAAATATTTTTGAAAATTATCTCACAAACAACTGTTGGTTACGAATTGATTTAGAGAAAAAAACTTATTGATTTTAAATTTCTTTCTAAAACTACAAATTTGCATCTCGGATGCAATTTCAAAGATACTATGCTAAGAAAGAAAAAAATCACTTAAAAAGGGCATGTATTTTTTTTATAAACATAGGTCAATTTTATTTATGGAATTTTTTGCCTATTCAAAATCTTTTTCTGTTAAAAAATAAATAAATAAAAAATTCATCCACACAATGCAAAGTTTTGAACATCAGAAAGAAAATGGGAAGTAATATAATACAATTTACGATTATATTAAAATTCAACGAATATTTTGTTCAACTTAAAACTTTGATAACTTTCTTCAATCAAATAATTTCCATAACAATGAGCGATGTGCATTTTGAATCTTTATCATAATTCTCGTCATAAAAGAATTCTAATTCAAAAATCACTGTGAAAAGCCTTTTCGAAGAAGGTAGAATACGAAATGGCCTTTCATACGATTCAAAAGGTTCTAAAATCCACTCTCAGTTCCATCTTGATTGAGAAACGAGTCCTATAATTCCTACGCGGACATATAGACTTCCTTTTAAAATCGTCTGCTGCATTTGAAGATCAAGCAGACGATCTGAAAGCCGGGCTTTGATATGTAAATCAGAGAAATCGTTTGGTAGCAAGTTAGGGTAGATGTAGGAGAAGGAGGGGGTAAAGAATGGATAAAGCTTAAGAAGAGAGAGATTTAGTTCAGGAAATTTTCTAAGACCGAATAAATGGTAATGAAAAAAAAAGGAAGAAAATTGACGTGGACAAAGGAAAATCCATCCGAAAAGAGAACTTTTCGTTGAAGTTCGATTTCAATCAAAAATGTCATCCGCAGATGGTTTTGACTGACTGACCTTTCTTTATTTGAAAGAATCCTTTATTTGCTCAGCGTTAAATGATATTTTCAGCTGCTGTCGACATTTACGTCTTGAAATATAACTTTTTTTTGAAATTATTGTGAAAACTGTTGTAGTAGACTTCAAACAATAAATGTGAAACGGTATTCTCCCATTTCTGAGAAAGTCATTAATAACAGGTCAAATTGATCGAATTTTGTCTGAAACTTTTTGATGGGTTACAAGAGCCTGAAGTAATCTCGAATGGCTATTGAAAATTGGGAAGGATATGGTATAGGTTATTTGAATTTAGCGTTTCTGAACTTTATAGAGAAATTGAGAAAAACTGAATGACCTGTTAAGTTGGCTAAAACATATCAGAAAAGGATGGACCTAAAGTAATCTCAAATAATAGTTCAAAATTGTATAAAATATTATACAGACTATTGAAATGTAATATTTTTTACTTCATATTAGCAAAAACTGCACGACATAAAAATCGTGAAAAACAAATTTTTACAAAAACATAAAAAAATGTATTCCTCTATTTTTAAAAAAATATATAAAAATTTTTTAGAATCAATCAAGTCTGAAAATGTTTGTAAGGTAACATAACTCTAATATTATCACAAATAGTAGATTGAAATTATGGAGGGTATTGTATAGGCAATTGCATAGGCTATTAAAATGCTATATTCGTTTAAATAATCAATGTACAAAAACTGTATTGCATAAAAACGTAAAACAATAATTTTCTCTCTCTAAGAAAGACATTAATAACAAAAAACAACGATCAAAGCATGCCTGAAATATTTTGATAGGATGCCTGGTATCAAGAAATAGTTCAAAATAACAGGGAGTAGCTTAAATGAGGTAAGAAGTGAAATACTTCTTATAAATACGTGTTTTGGTTTTAGATTATCGTATTACACATTTAGTATAAGTTTCTTTTAGTGATTAGTTAAAACAAAGAATTAAAATGACTTTAGTAGGATACACTTAAACAATACTGCACAAGTTTCGGAGCAATCCAATTCATTTTACAAAATATCACCGGTTCTAATTGGAGGTTATTCTTATGTCTGCATATCGTGACTACCAACTTTCTTCAATTCTTTTTAACTCAACCTAACAGTTACTTCCACCTAATAATTATTATTTTTCATACATTCCGTTTATATTAATAAAAAAACATATAAACACATTAATCTATCTCTACTCAATTTTCATAAATAACTCATTTGAATAGTCATGTACAATAAATGAAACCATTTTCGTGATCTTTAAATAAAACTGTGTGATTCTAAGTAAACAAAAGTCTGATTCAAATATCAAAACTAAAATGATCCATCACTTATAATTTTTCCAATAGAAAAGTCACCAAATTTGTGGTAAATTCTCGGATAACTCGTTTACAATTGCATTTAAAGCCTCGAAAATTCGAGAAGGTAGATAAAGCTTTTGTAGTTGAAATGTTCATCAAGTATGAGATGGAATTCTTTTTCATTTTCCCGTAAGTTGTGTGTTGTTAAAATACGTAAAGTTGTCATTGTCAAGTTATTTTTTTTTTTTGAAAGAGAGAGAATATTGCATTGTAAAAAAAATATTTACGGTTTCATTACTTTCAGTCACAAATCTATAACAAACACATATTTTAATCTTAGGAGCACATTTCATTCCTTACACTGAAATCTAAGATTTTATAGCCGACTCAGGAAAACAGAAAATATTTCCACAAATAAAATAAATGATTACCTTCCACCCCAACTGATTTCTATATCTTTGCTTTCTCCAAAATTGTTATTGGCAAAATAACTGTGTATTCCTGATTCTGTTCATCGAATGGAGATGAAATTACTATAGAATATTGCTCGATATTTTTTGTTTACTATCACCTTACTTTCATATTACTCTTATGTCATATTAAACATGTTATACTCTTATGTCATATTAAACATATTATACTCTTATGCTATATTAAACATGTTACACTCTTATGTCATATTAAACATATTATACTCTTATGCCATAATAAAATAAAACTGTGATCAAATTCAAATGAACTAAAATTCATTGCATCTTGAAAAATAAAGTAAAATTTAATTTATCTTTATTAATTCCTTTTACATTCAATTTGCTTCTAAATAACCTTTAACTTTAGATCTGAATCAGGCAAGTAGAAAATATTGCCACAAAAAAAATTAAGAAACATATATAAGCAATGCTTACATTTCACATCAACTGTGATTTCCATTTCTTCGCTTTGCCCAATATCGTTCTTGGCAGAACAGCTGTATATTCCTGAATCTGTTCTGCGAATGGGTCTGAACTCTATATGATCCTTGATGTCGTATATGCCAGAATGCCCAGATTTTCTCCAGATGATATTGGCTTTCGGATTTGCGTCGGCTTTACAACGTAATGTCAAGGACATATCCTCGACAATTTCTTGTTTTGGTTTTCCTTCCAGGCTTATTTCTGGGGGATCTGTAAAAGAACAAACTTTCTTTAAAAATGTCATTCTACTCACCCAATCGAATTTTTTTTTCCTTTCGTCTTCACGAAATGGCACCTAAATTTAAAAAGTCAGAAAAACTTTTACAGGGACTTGTAATTTATTTCACAACATTATTTACTATTTCGTATTAATTCAAGGTTAGAGTGCAGAAATTTGTAGTCTGCAATGTAAAGTAGCGACTTATATGAAATTTTATTCTAAATCAAAGCTAAGTAAATACACAAAAATTAAAATCTCAGTATAATAATGCGAGAAGAAAAAAATCAGTAATTTATTTATTTATTATATTTCGTAAGCAGAATACCATACTATAAAGCTCTAATGCCACCATCATTCAGAAGAAGATAAGATCACCATCACAATGAGAATATATCTTATATCACGTGATTTACTAAAAGTGAAAATGATACAGGGCAATGGCCAAATTTTTCTCTTGCTCTCCACCTTTGGTTGACATCAGCATTAATTTTTTAAAGTATTAAAATAGTGCTTCCTTCTAGAATATTTTTGAGGAGGGAGCTTGGCCTCCTGTTCGCTACCGCTCGCCAACCTTGATGATCGCTTAGAAAATATTGTGGTTCCTAGACTTAATGCAGTTTTTCTTTCGAAAGTTGAAATTATTCACTTGAAGTGCATGTACTAAAAATATTCATTTTTGAATACGTTTGCCACCCCCCCCCCCTTTTCAAGGCCAAGCAATTCCCTGATGAGTCTATTAAGATCTAATAAAAACAAAAATAATTTTGATTAGCAATATTTTGTTAAAAAAACGTTTAAAACTAAAGGTACATTTTATTATATATTATAGTGCACAAGCGTAATTTAATATTTTTGTTTACCAAGTTCGCTAATATATTAAATGAAATGTGCGCATACTTCTCTTTGTGCTTCACTCTGATCAAATCTGTTAAAGAATATCTTCAACGGTAATTTATAATAGTATAGTAACGCTGTTTGCCCTAAAAAAGGTTAGTTGTAAAACGATTAATTAATTTAGACACCTATATAAATAAGTTTATCTTAAAATGTAGCGTATTAAAATAATATCATAGAATTAATTAGCATAGAATTGAAATTCATTCTGAATAAAATTTTTATCATATTTGGCTGATTTATACAATTTAAGAGGCAAATTTTAAGATTCTACATTAAACAATTATCTTTTCGGGTATACGATTATTTATTATTGAAGATTACAATAACAATCACTCTCATTTCAAATACGTTGCATAAGGAATGTTTTAAGATGAGAATCTATTAAAATGAATTTTTTTCTTCATTTTTGCAGTTTTTTTTTATTTAGGATATTTTTTATTAATTAAGTAATATTAAAATTAGATTAGAATTTAATAATAAACGCAATCCCTATTTTAATTAAAAATCACTCTTTTGAGGGCGGCTTTGTTTTTCCTTTACACAAGAAATGTGTTGGACTTATCATCATAAATTGCTTAAAAATATAAATGAGAATGGAATCAATAGAAATTCTAATTGGAATTATCATTTAAATAGTTAACAGTAAAAAAAATGTTCCAAATTAATCAATATGTTATCTAAATGATATCGCTATTAAAACTTTTTATCTACATTTTCATTTTTCTCTAACTCAAAACCAATCAAGGAATTTTTTGACGCATTTAAAGGAAAATACGTAAAAGAAAAAAGTTTTATTTTATTTTATCAAGCAAAGTTTCAATAAATGTTTGAAGTTCAAAGAGCTAATGATTTTAAACATGTTTTACATTTTGTGAATGTAAATCACGTATCAGATGTACAGTGCGTAAAAAATTAAACTGACTACTCTGAATAACTTTTTATTCGATCTTCACTTACTAGGACTCAATATTAATGGTTTGAGAATGTGAGCTCAAATATGCTAATTAATTGGTGCAGACGACATTTCAAATTTTGAAATCAGACACAAAAGCTTTTTCTCTGAATAAGCATAAATTTTTTCGACGGATTCGGATTTCTGACCCCCAAATTATAGGACTATCCGCAATCTGGGAAATTTGGACAGGAGAGCGGTCGAAAGTTTTGACTCCCTAATGCTAATTTTACTTTTTGCGTATTTTGCCATGTCTTAAGAACTTTTTAAGTGAATTGAAAACTTTTTGCGTACAATGATAAAATTTGTTTATCCAAGGATAATTCAAAGCAAAATATAACTCCCCGTAAATATTTATTACTTTTTCCTGTTTTATTTAATAAAAGTCGGAAAAATTAAAAGGAACCTAAGAATGAAATTTTAAATGGCAAAATACAAAATTTAAGCAAAAATAGCACTTTTTTGAAATTTGGGGTACTTTTGATCATTAAATTAAAAGTTGTTCAGGGTGACCCGTTTTTTATTTTGCTTACTGAACTTAAAAATAATATACAACCCTTAGTCCTGCCTTTTCCTACTTATTAATATTGTCTAATATATATCACGTAACTGTCTTCATTGCCGTATTGTCTAATGAAATATTACTTAATATGAAATATATTTTACTATTTATGACAATTAAGCATCATTTTGCAGATATATATTATATTTTTTAGTTTAGACTAATCTGTTGAATTATTGTTTTTTTTTTCTCTTTCTTTTATATTACTAATCTAAAACTTATATCTATAATATTGCTAGTAATTATTTTAGTCAAACCAACCAAGGATTAAGAAAAAACGATTATGAAAATAAAAGATTTTGTTCTAAATTATCAGATCGTATGATTGATGGTCATGACAAATAAATAAAAATAAAATAAAATTTTATGTTTTTAGGCGTAGAACATCATTTGTCAGTGGTATAAAAGTGTTGAAATGTATGTTCCGTTCGTGCATGACCAAACACTACAATAGGATGACCATCGCCCAGGTTTACATCCGGGAAACTAATTGTCCAATGACCTGCCGGAACTAATTTATTCTTTCCGTGGAAGTTAACATGCGAGGTAACGGGAAAATGTGAAACAAAAAGAAAAACTGAAAATAATATTTCTAGCTTCCAGATTATTTAAATAAACATATCTTTTCCAAGTTGCTTTGACAAAAATCGTTTTAAAACGTAAAGATTATTATTTTTATCTAAAAGGAATAATTTTTTGTTCAGGTTTTAAACTTTTATTGTTAATTCCGATTTAGCTTTATAAATCGTATTTTATTTTAATTATTGAAATAAGCAAAATATTCGAGTGAGTGAGATTTAAGTACATATGTTAAACTGTAAAAACAAAAATTGAGTTTCAAAAGATTAAAAAAATATATAATTGTAAAACTGTAAGATTGTTTCATTTTAATTGGTGGATTACTTCTAAAATAAAGGATTAGAGCAATTTGTAAATAGCTTAAATACTAAATAAGGAAGTTCAAGTTTTTTTTCTTCTCAAATGACTGTTCCAATGTTTTTCTTTTACTAATCCTTCTTTTCTTGCTTAGTGTAAATGTGTGGAAAATGAAGTACAAATAAATTTTTAATAAAAGTGTAATAAAATGATGATATTTCATAATTTTCTTACAATATTATATTTTAAAATAAGTCACTTATAATTTTACATTTTTAGAATAATTGTGAATAAACATGAATTGTAAATAAATTTTTATGGAATACACATGAGTTTAAAAGACGCAAGTCTAATTTAAAATAATGATATATGGGTGATTCTCAGGAAATATGACAATTCACTGTCCCTTGCTCCAAGATCTAATACCATAATACTAAAAGAACTTTTTTAAAAAAAATATTAAGTAGCATTGTTGTTAGCATTTTAAAATGACTTTGCACTAGCATTGACTGTTTTGTATACTTAAAAAATTTAATTGAATATCAAAATGTCATTTTTCTGGCATGTCCCAAACAATGTTTCCAATGACTAGTTTCAAAACTTCCCATAAATTTTTCAATAGCTAATTTTTTTTTATCTCAGCCGGTGTAAGCATTTCTAGAATATGCGTAGAGGGTATTATTTGCAAAAAATAATTTTTTCAGTCTATAATTTGTTTGTCCCAAGAAAATCTGTCATTTTTCTGGATACTTTTATTCAGTGGTTTATAACCAAAATAGATAGAGGCCCCAATCAATATCTTATGTCAATAGATTGATTTGATACCCTTCTATATGAACATGTCTTGTTGCATGATTAAAAAACCAATTTTCTGGTTCAAAATTTATTTCAAAAAATTTTTCAAGATGAGTAGGTTTTTGTGTTATCATTTTCCTGGCTTCTTGAAATCATTAATAACATAAACTACATAGATTTATCTGAGTTATTTTTAAGAAATCATGATGTTTTCTGCAGAATATAAACCTCTTAGGTCAAAATATAAAATTAAAGTAAAGTTATATGCTATAAAATGGCGAATTTGTCATTATTCTGGCTGTCAGTTTCCTGGCTTATGAATGACAGGGCATTGAAGTGTTACCAGAGATTTTTTTTAACTGCTAATACTGTAAGGAGGGAAAGCAAATATTAACCTAATACCAAGTTTATGTATGATTGTAATATGCTTGGATCTAATCAAAGTTATTTATTTATTTAAAGATTAATTATTATACACAATTTTATTCTGTACATATCAGCAACAAAAAATTTTTTGTTTCTTTCTACAGTGGATAAAAAGAATAAAATTAAGCTATCCGTTAAATTATTTATTGAAACAATTTTAATATGAAAGTTTGTGTAATGAATATAAGCATTTACATAAAATGGAATCGATTGAAGATTTTTGCAATTTTAGTTAATTTCGTTTAAAATCATTTCCATGCTCATGAAACAAATTTATTTGCCCCTTAAATCTAGAAATAATTTGCCCTATAATAATTTTCTTGCACACATAACTCCGAAGATCTTAACTTACTTTCCTTATGTTCCTATGTCTTCAATTCAATGTCCGATAACGTCGTAAAATGTAATTTGACATGTAATATGTTTGAAATGTTCTGAAAATTAAAGGCGAGTAAATAACATGTATCATTTAGATTAATTATGTCCAATGCTGCATTTAAGCTCAGAACTTTTACTTAATGTCAGTGTTATAAATTACATATTATCTCTTCCCGTTATCTTTCTTACTAACTAATTCTTCGTAAAAAAGTTCTCCATTTTTATGGAACAAAATTATTTCCCTTCAAACTAAGAAGATAACAAACTTAAATTATTTATACTCAACACATTATATCAAAGACTTATATGCATTAAACAATATTGCATTTTAATATAGCAATTTTCTTGAAAGAAAAGAAATAGGCACATTGTTTAGATCAATATAGTTTTTGTTAGATAGTTTTGTTATTCTACTTCAGAGCTGTTCAAGCTCAAATAGTTTTTGTACTCTTTCTTACTATTTAATTAGATTTTTTTTAAAAAAAAATCAATTCTTATGAAACAAAACTATCTCCCTTCAAATCAAAAAAAAATTTATTTGAATTACTTTTCCCTTACACGTGACACCAAAAAATTATTGTTTTCATGTACAACGTGCGATATTGTGCATATATGCAATGAAATACTTGTATTTAGCTTAATAAATTTAAAGCTTTTCTGAATATACAGACTAAAAAAAATGATACGTAAACTAGATTAATGGCATCCAATGTTGAATTCAAGCTCATAGTCTATATTTATTCTACTTCAGATATCTATATAAGCTTAAATAGTTTCTGTACTCTATTTTAAAACTTAATTTCTTGAAAAAAATTTTATAATTTCGTGAAACGAAATTACTTTCCTTCAAATCGAGAAAAAATTAATTTAAAATTTCTTTTCTTTTACTCATAGCAACAAAAGATAACTGTTTTCTTATACAATGTGCTATATTGTGATTATATGAAATAGAATATTTAGCTTAATGAATTCAAAACTTTTTTTTGAATATACAAACTAATAAAAATGGTACATAATCTAGATTAATGGTATCCAATGCTGCATTCAAGCTCTTAGTTTTTATTTATTCTATTTCAGAGCTATATAAGCTTAAATAGTTTCTGTACTCTTTCTTACCACTTAATTTCTTGAAAAAAAAATTTCCAGTCTTATGAAACGAAATTACTTCCCTTCAAATCAAGAAAAAATTCACTTTAAATTACTTTTCCTTTACACATGACACCAAAAGTCTTATCTTAATGTCTTTATATGCAAATTACCCAATATAAAGCTTCAAAGATCGCGAATAGAAAAATAAAGTAATATCAACCCAAAGCTTCTATACTCAAAATCCAGCAGAAAAAAATAAATTAACCCACGAAAATGGAAATTTAAATATTTTTTATGAATTCGTATATACATTAATTTTTCCCTGAAAGCCGTATTCTATCCCCTTGATGAAGGGTGAGGTGGTGGGGGAGCGGCTCAATGGTCACCCCCGCTGTGGCTGACCGCAGTTACAGTGAAAGGGTACCCGCAGAGAATTTTATGCTTCGTCTACCACAACAGGAAATGTATGAAAAAAACGATGAATGATTTATGATGATTTTGTTCCTTTTTTTATTAGAGGTTTTTTCCTGTTCTTTTTTCTCTTCTTATCCTTTTGTGCAATCGTTAGTCACTGTAGGAGTCTATTAAATAGGATAAAAAAAAGGATGATAAAAAAAAGAAATTCACTTTTGTAGGTAAGATAATTTCTTCTTTGCATTATCCCCGTCCCTTTATAACTGATTTATTGGAAGAATAATAATGTTGTCCATATTTTGCTTTGTCACTGATTCGACATTATTAAAATAAATTGTAACAAAGTGACATCAGTGATGGGATTTTAGATTAATATATTTAAAACAAATTTGGTTTCAGAATAAATTTTGTTATGTAACAAATGACTTGTACTTAAATGGATGAAATTTGGTCATTGAAAATGAAATGAAATTTTTGGTTTTTATTAATGCAAGAAATAATAAACAGTAAAAATAAGCTGTGTTAATAGTATCCAACTCCATAACGCAACAGAATCATTTTCGACAGATTTTTTTCTTTTTAAATTTTTTTTTAGGAAATACATTTCTTTCTCTACTTTGTTAGCTTTGACTTCGTT
Source organism: Parasteatoda tepidariorum (assembly GCF_043381705.1). Taxonomy (NCBI): domain Eukaryota; kingdom Metazoa; phylum Arthropoda; class Arachnida; order Araneae; family Theridiidae; genus Parasteatoda; species Parasteatoda tepidariorum. Next base: position 43,926,569 of record NC_092213.1, read on the forward strand.
GAAGTGAGTTATATATAACAAAAGAACATCAGCGATGATAGATCAGGCTTATAAATATAAATAAATAAAATAGATTTAAGGCTTGTTTTTTTTAGTACAACAAATAAATTATCCATTTATTAGCTTATTTATTTAGTTTTGAATTTTCAAGGATAAAATTTTGGGATAATTATTAAAAAGTATTACTGAATAATTTTTATTTATACAATGATAATTATTAATCATAAACATGGTTTGTGTTAATAGTCATTAATAGTAATAGCGATTTGAAAAATTTTGGCACAGAATTATAAAATTAGTTTATACAAAGATTATTCAAAGCAAAATATAACTTTTTGTAAATATTTATTGTTTTGTAAATATTTATTATTTTGTAAATATTTGTTGTTCTATTAAATGATCGCCGAAAATTATTTGCATTGGAAAAAATACGATTTTTACATCATATTAAAGACTGCGGTTTTACATGGCAAAATACGAAGTTTAAGCAAAATCGATAAAATAGTTCTTGAGAAATCGAAATTTAAAAAAAAAATCGAATATTTAAAAGCATATTCATAGAATGAAATTAAAATAAGTATTCAAACAATTAGAATGTCATGAATTTAATCAGAATTTATAAAATAAAACAATAAACTCAACTTCTAACAAGTAGTTAAGCTAATAACCGCAGCAAGATGCTGCATTCGTTGGAGCAAAAAGCGTTAACACAAAGCTCAAAAAATGTGCTGCTTATTCAGATACTTTGGCACAAAAATTAACAATCTTCAACATTTCTCTATTTTTATAATTATTTTTTGTTGAACGAAATTTAGCTGAAAATAACTAACTATTAAAATTTAACGATAAAATTAGATTATCGTTTGATATCTAATTTTAACTTAATTATTGTCAAACTCTTAAATTTAAATTTCATATCTCCATTGTCAATTGAAGAATGTTAAATTTTTTGACTCATTAAGAGAGAATTAAAAAAAATATCATTTTGCAATTTTATTTCAACTGCACTATATTGTACTATTACTTTATATATATATACATATATATATATATATATATATACAGGGTGTTCCANGGCACGTGTTGCTATGAACTGTCTGCAAGCTTGTCAAACTCTTCCTTGGCCTGCCAGATAACCAGATCTCTCTCCCATCGAGCATGTCTGAGATATTATGGGAAGGCGATTGCAGCTGGCACGGAATGTCGATGACCTCGTTCGACAATTGGATCGAATTTGGCAGGAAATACCGCAAGAGACCGTCCGGGAGCTTTATCGGTCTTTACCACGCCGTGTGGCAGCTTGTATCCAGGCTAGAAGCGGGTCAACACCTTATTGAACTTGTTACTGTAACTCTGCAATAAATTATTCAATTGTTCTGAAATTTTAATCATTTACTATTCTGCACATTGTCTTCCAATCCACCAATTTTCGTTTCAATCGGACTACTACTTCTTGGTGCGTCGATTTTCTTGTTATAGAGTGTATATGTGCGTGTTTGTGTGTGTCTTTACTTTTCTATTCTCGAGAATAGAATTGGATTCATGATTTCTCACTAAAAATTTAATATTAATTATTAGTATTTTATTCATTTGTTTTAAAATATGCATGTAATTTCTAGACAAATTTACTCAGTATGTCATAATGTCAGATTGTAGATTTTCAGATTGTAGCAAGTCATAAAATTGAAATGTATATGAAATGTTAAAAAAAAACACTTTTATACACTTATAAAGTAATATTTTATCTGATAAAATCTGTTGCGTGGAAATTTAACTAGATTTGTAACTCTGTAGATAATATTTCAATAATCTATTTTTTTGTTTATAATTATCTTTTGCAGAATGAAAATTAGTGTCGAATGAAACTTAATATTAGTAAAATATATTTGGCTAAGTAATTGAATTATCTTCAATTATTCCTCTTTTTTCAAAATAAGTGATATTATTTACAATATTAAATTTAATTTTCTCGTTAGGAGTTCGAAGAATTTGCTAAATTTCTCACATAAATGAGTTATAAAAAATATCATTTCAATAAAAGAGTATGACTTATTCGTCATGTTTATTACTTATTTATAGTACGACAAAGAAAGGAATTTATATGTTGCTTTGTAACACTTTTTATTTGCTTAAAAATATTTCAGCGAAGTGACGTTTAAATAAATATTCGTTTTGACATGTTTGTTTATGCAATAAACATAATTTAATATTCATTCCTTGTGCATTATTAAATTCAATCTTAAAGTTAATAAGTATATTATATTTAGCATTGTTGAGAAATATTAAAAAAAATAAAACAAGACTAATTTAATAGATTTTATAAGATTATTCTAATTTATATGCATTCCCGTTACTAATGTTTGCTACGAAAAATTAAAAGAAAAGGCCAAGATCATATAAATATGATTTTAGTCTGGTGTTTGCTTCTTTAAAGAGCTCATATATTCAATTTTTTCTAAAAAAAAAATTAATATTTATACATATTTTTTAAATTTAAATCTCAAACTGTTTAAATCCATTAAGTTTTGTTCTTTAATACATTCCATTGCATGCATAATTTAAAGAACAAATTTTACTGAAAAGCATAGCTTTAGATTAAAGTATACTTAAACTTTTTGAAAACTTTATCGTGACTTAGATTATGAGTAATTGCTTCTATTAACATCTATCTATATTATATAAAACGCTAATACGTACGTATGTATCAATAAAACCGATGATATTTCCTTTCTCGCGATGGCAACAGTTTTCATTTTTAATTGATAGGCTTCGGCGCGCAAGAGCACGTAGTGAGCATCATATGGCTAATC
>NC_092213.1:43929638-43957673 GCF_043381705.1 Parasteatoda tepidariorum
TTACGAAAGATGAACTCCAAACACTCGTTCACTCGATGAAAAGACGCTGTGAAGCTGTCTTAAAAAATAAGGGTTATCCTACTAAGTATTGATTGTGTAAGTATCACTTTAAAAAAATGCAAATCTAAGATAGATCTTACTTATATTTGCATAACTTTTTTTGTAATGCAGATATTGTAATACTGTATTTATTATTAAATTCTACATTAAATTACCTTCAATTTGAAATGTAAACGTTTGTATTTAAGTGAAAATTAATATATTCTACAAGCACACAAAGTTGAAAAACATGAAACTTTCAAAAAGTGTCCACACTTTTGGCCACCACTGTATATATATATATATATATATATATATATGTACATTTTAAAATAGGTGGTTTATTTTTATGATAGGTTTAAGTGGATATGCCCTATTAACACCCCGATTTTTACTCATTATTCAAAATATTTCATAAAAGAAGTTAATGAACAGTACCAAAATGCTCTGAATATTTGTAATTAAAGCACTAAAATACATCAGCTTGAAAAGTTATTTCATTGTTCATTGCGCATATAAAAGTAATCATCCTGATTTATTTTTCTTTTTTGATATAATGCTATAAAACTAGGACTCTGTCTTAATGGTTCACTGTAAAAAAGTACGCTGTAAAATATTGTGGATCAAGTTACGATGAAAAGTACTGACAATCAGGATGCTGATACTTTTTATCGCAAAATCCATTTTTTCCGAAACATGTTATAGAACAAAAAATATGATGTACCGTAATTTTTGCAGTAATTATTATCGTAAAATCGCTGAATCACTATTATTGAATAAATATTACTGTAAAAATTACTGTACAATATTTTAAGGCAAAAATAAATTTCACGGTAAACTGATGATGGAATGCAACGGATTTTACTGATGTGATGTAACCAAAATTCTGGTAATTTTTACAGTGTAGTGCAGATGATCTAGTAAATTTCAACATCAGACACTCAAACCTGCTCTTTCTGAATAAACATACTTTTTTCGATGAGTTTGTGTTCTGACCCTCAAAATATGTATCGGGGGGGGGGGGATAGCCACAATCTAGAAAATTTGGCTCAAATTGTTCAGGCTCGAAAGAGATCGAATGTTTGGACTCTTTAATATTAACTTCCCTTTTTGCGTATTTTACAATAACTTGGAAGCTTTTTTGATGAATCTAAGCATTTTTTCACACAATTATAACATTCATTCATTATAAAATACTTTTTATGCAAACATTTTTTTAATGTTTAGTTTTTTTATTATTTTATTCAAAAAAACCAATCGAAAAACCTATGGTATACAAGTTTTGACATCAATTTAAGTAAATAATATTTATAAATGGTAAAATACAAAATTTGAACGAAATCAATCGATTAGTTTCTGAGTTATCAAGCCTTATAAAATTTATTTATTAAGCTATAAAATTATAATAGCTTTTCAAAATTACACCTTAAATTTATTTCTCGATAACTATTCTGCAGCTTCCCTTTAAATCTAATGAATATTAGATAACTTTTAGAATTATCTTTATTGGCATAATAACTTTAAACACAAAATTGATTATTTGATCGGGAAAGAAAAATTACTCTAAATGCAAATTTGATTATTTGATCGAAAAAGAAATCAACTTACACAGAATTTCCAGTTGCACTGTAATATCTTTAGCTTTAGTATCATAAGCATCGTGTATAGCAACACATTTCAGAAGCTTGTGATTGTCTTCTTTGGTGAAGGTCATATCAAGAGCACTAACAGCCTGCCATGTTTTTCGCTTTTCAACGTCTCTGATGTTGGTTTGGTTGACATTAGTAGTTACTTCAACATGGTTTATGAACCATTTTAGTGAAGCAGGAGGGTTACCTTTACGTGCTATACAGTGCAGACGTTTTGGTTCATTAGCTCGAGCTGTAAAGGGATCACCTTGAACTATTTGGATGGTGGTGTCTTCTATAATGGGTGGATAAGGTGCCTCTGAAAAAAAAAATATGAATATATTTATAAATTTTCATTCTTCTATAAAGAAGCTATTAAAAGAACGTCGTCGTGTGTTCAGTTTCTATAGTTCTAATTCTTTTCCTAGGTAAGGAATATCACGACTTTCCGCTTTCGGAAATCGGATAACGCTTGAACAAAGTAGGGAAGAAACCACAAAATGGTCAAAACAGTTTCTATCATTTTGGAGAAGCAAACACTGCTGTGTAAAAATGTACTTTAGATTAAATTATATATTTTTTAAATTACCAACAAAAGTTAATTAGTCACCTAACGTACAAATTATGAAATATTTAAAGCTACACAAAGTTGTGCAACCCTACACGGAATGCCATTTTGCCACTAGAAAATTTTTGCTATCTGGTATCAAAAGTAATTTACTACTTTATAACTTTTATCACAGTTATACACGCTATATATATTTATATAATACCAGTAGTGATATTATTATCAATAAAATAATGCCAATTACAAATGCGAATTCAAAAACTTATATATCCCCCTTCCAACTAATAAAATTCTTGATAACCTACTTCAAATTCATAACTTGTTTAATCTTAATGATAGTTCATACTAGCCTAGTTCATATCAACCTCAACAACAATCATAATCTATTTAACGACTGTCTTTTTCAACAAATTATTGGTATCCTAATGGAAAATAATTTTAGTACTAATGTTTGAAGTATTTTTTTTCTACAAGAACATAGATTCATGAAATCATATGTTAATCTTCCTACAAATTCCTTCTTTTTCAGATTTATTGATGACCTTTTGATTACTAATTTTGACGATTTTGGTATTTTAGCCAAACGAATTTATCCAAGAGAATTAATTCTTAACAAAACTAATATTTGAAATTCTTCAACAGATTTTCTAGATTTAACTCGTATTATTAATAAAGATAGAAAAATTATATTTAAACTTTTTCGAACAAGAAATAATTTTAACTTTCCAATCGAAAGCAGCATTGATTTTACTGGCAACTTAGTCAATACGATTTTTTCCAATATTACTACCTATCAGATTCTTAAGTTTTATAGGAATAATTCCAACTATAAAGAGTTTTTAAAAAAGACTGAAAAATTTAAAGCAAATTTAATTAATATCCATTTTCCTAATTCTTTCTAAAACATCAAAACTATTGTTTCAGAAAATATAGCTCAGAAAAAAATGCATTTGAAAAAAATCCATTTAGATAACACATTCTTTTGCTTTGTGAGCTCAGTCTAGTTGAAATATTTTAGAAGCAAATAAGTTTTCTTTAAATCATTCGGTAATGAAACGGTGTTTGCATAAATATTTACAATAATATTTTTAAATTTATGGTTTAGTTGCAGAAATCAACCAAGCTAGATGTTACCATTAAAACTATATTTGTCTTGCAGCTTAAAAGGGAATCCTTTATTAGGTAATTTTCAGAAGATTTGGAATTTGGGATAGCAAGAAAGGCTGTTTCACGTCAAAAAGTTTGTTCATTTTCATTATTTTGTTAAATAAAAGCTAGTAAAACTTTAAAGAAGTTAACATTCTCTAGAAATAATGTTAATTTTAAAATTTTGAACATAAAGAACAGAAATACAAACTTATTGGTAAAATTTACTAAAATCTAATTTAATAAAAAATATGGTTAAAAAGGTTACGATAACTTTTTAAATGACAATAATAAAAAATATGATAACGAAGGTAATAAAGGCAAATAAATATTTAATTTTATTTTCATATTTAAGTCCATTTGTGCTGGGGTTTTTTTGTCTAAAAATAATTTTATATTCCTTTATTTTGATAAGAAACCATTCTTCTTTCAGGCAGTGGCTAAGTTTTCGAAAAAAATAATTTACATTCGCTACATTATGCATGTAAGCATTATCATTTGCCAACTCATTCCAGAATATCCATTTTCACATGTGAGGAAAAAAATAAAATAAAATAAATCAAAAAAATAAAATGCATGCGAGAAATATCACATTCAACGAAATATGAATTTCCTCGATATGCTTGCATTATCGATTGCCAAGTTTCTTTTTTTCAAATATCGCATTCTGTTTTTCGTGGTGATAGTTTTTTCCTGAAAAAATTCCTTAAGAGAAACAATACACACTACGATACTCTGTTTTTTTTAAAACCATATACAAGCTGGTAATAGAATATAAAATCGATCAGGAACACTCGAATAAGTTTCAGAAGGAGGAGAAAAAAATACTAACCAAGTAGTCTTATGCCGTTATTTAAAATTCAGATATTTTCTCGTCCGATATATGATGCAAAAATTCTGTATTATTTAATAAAGTTCTTACTCGATATGCTTCTTCCTTACAAGGAAAATATATTTTAGAAAGAACACATCTATCGACGATGCACTTATAAATTTTGTAATAGTGATATTGCTTCATTCATAAATAAGTTTAAGAGATGGGGTTATCTCGAATGCTGAGGAAGTAACAATTGATAAAAAAAATGTGCAACGTTGTTGTCTCTAGCATCTTGCATTATTTTTATCATTCATATTTTAGCTGAATATATTTATTAGAACTCTGAGTATTGAGGGGGAAATGAAATCCAATTTTGATTTATTTCAGAATTCAATTTTTATAGTTATAGTTACTAGAAATAGTACTAGTATTCACAACAAGCTTTTATAATTTATTCGGATAGTACTCATGGTTTACTAATTAGATTTAATGCAGCTGTGAGGAACATGTAAAAGTATACTATACATGTAACATGAATTATATACATGTAACTATACAACATATACTATACATGTAACACATAGAATGAATTCTAGGAACATTTAAGTTCCATATTGCAGTGCAAGGTTGATTGTAATGAATAAAACAACCTTTATCACAAATCTCAACAAGCTATATAAATAATTGCCAAATAAATCATGCAAATTAGAAATAATGTTAAATTTAACTACGATTCACGCGTTTCACAATAAATTTACATAAAAAACCCTTTGATACCAACATTCAATCTGCGTTTACAAAACAAAGTTAGAAAAACCTTCTGAAATTAAGGATGAATTATCATATGTAAACCAAGAATAGGAAGCCTTCAGTAACAGAGGATATATTCCCATTCTCAAAGTCAATTTTAGATTTTATGAACATCACTGATACAAGGTTTACTTGCGTAGGTTTTCATGTACTTTTTGGTGAAGGTTGGCTTGATTATTAAGTTTTCAACACAAACAAAATGTTTTATGTGAGAGATGATATAAAACTAGAATGAAAAAGAAATAAACTCAAGACTTACAGTAAAAGCTAAAAATTGAGATTTTTTTGTAAAATTGTTTACCTGTCTTAAATCCGATCTTCAAGGAAACAAGCTTGACATACTTATTATGTTTAAATTAAAAAAAAGAAAGATTACTTTGTCAACCTTCCTATGCCAACCAAGTGAAAATGAAAGTACGACGTTTGCCTGTAAGGTTGCCTGCCATCTGGGAATTATATCTGCTCATTGTTTTTTTTATTTTCGGTTTTTTTTTAATAAACTGCATCATTCTAATTCTGGAATCATCATCCATGCTTTAGTTCGCATTTGATAATATGAACGATTTTGTATGGCTTAAAGTTAGCTAAATAAGTTTGTAATGTGAACAATATATTGTTTGAAAAAGTTATTCAAACAATGGGTGCCAATTTATTTACAGTATGACAATAACGAGTTGAAACCCAAACCTAATTGAAAGTAACCAACTGAGACTGCTATCTGATAACAACTTGTGATTCCCAGACAGAACAATGAATATATATTAAAAGTAGTATGGCGTGACAATGTACCAAAGTTGTGGTGCTTTTTGAAGCTGTATTATTACAGTTAAACTCAGTCAATGGCTAATATTCTGATTACTATGTTTCATTAAATTCCATTTTGTCTAAGAACCTACTTTTAAATGAGAGATTGAACTAAATTAAAGATTTGTATGTTAGCCTATTTCATGGTGTCATGTAGAATTAAGATTTTTATTTTACCATACCAACCTTAAAATGTTTGTATATCAGTCTCCTGTATATCAGCTTTGACGAGAAAAAAGCTTCATGTTCTTAAATTGATTAACTTTATGTTAATATGCTGAATCAAGTCTTGAAAATAAAAATTGAAGCATTACCGCAATACCGATATAAGTCAAGGGAACATGGGAATCAGGACATCAAAGTTCCGTGTATAACGGTGTGATTATGGCATTGTGGTTGACACCTTGCACAAGTCACCTTTACTTCCAAAATCTGCCGGTTAACCCCTATCTGAAACTAAGTAGGCTTTTCAAGATGCCTATATTGAATGAAAGTCATTTTCAATGACACCTCATTGTCTTCCCTTACAAAAATATAATGTGTTTTTGAGTTTTATAAGAGGGTGCTTTGAGATGTCACGGTTAATTCGAGGTTCATTTGAAGTTGAGTTCAAACCTCCCAAGGAAATATAATCAAGGGGTATGCAGTTATTTTATTCCCACTTGAGGTTATTTTTGAGGTTGATAGAAATCTACCTTAGAGTAAATAATTTAAAGAGGTTGATATGTTTGCGATGTACATTTGATTTTTTGAACATTTCATGCAATTGAGTATATTTGAGATATGAATAAATCCATCCGATTACAACAAAAATTATTGCTGAGCAATATATTTTGTTTATTTTATATTGTGTAAATGAGGTTGAAATTTAGGTTTATTAATGAGGTTAATTTTGGTGCAAAACATAACCTCATTTTCTACTTCAGATGATTTTTTTCACAACTGTTAACCTTAAAAACACCTGGTTATTTTTAAGGCTTATCTGCTGAGCCATTAAGGCTCGAACTGACTTTTAAGCTTTTCTTTAATTAAAAAAAAACATTAAGTGTTGCTATTTCGAGCTTTTAAAATCTGACAAATCATTACTATCAATATTTTCCTTATTATTAATTAAATGCATAACAAACAATGCATGAAAACCATAATGCATAATAACCAAAACCAATACTATTTTTAATATTAATTAGGCGTATATGTATGAAGTAAAATAAATAAAAAAGGGAATAATCTAATATCAATCACCGACCATCTGTTATTAACATTTTAACACTTATGTTTGGTTGAACACGTTTCTTATTAGTAAAACACAATAGTATAGTAGACTGCAACTTAAACAGACGAGCAAAAATTCTCTCTTTTAACATTTGTAAAACATTTGCTTTACTAAATATTGTAAAGTATTAATTGCAGAAAATAAGGTTTAAATGATATAAAGCCGATAATGGTGCAGCAGAAAAATCTAATGTGGAATTCCACAATTTCGATTGCTATTAACTTGCGATGTATAAGGTAGCTGGATTATGTTGCAAAACAAAACTTTTTTGTGAACAGTATTTTTTTAAGTTTGAAATATTTCAATATATTTTAAGCATTTTTTCCAAGACCATTGTTACATTATTATATCAGTAAATTGTTATCTTTATTAATTATACTAAAAATATTAAAAATCAGCCTAATCAATATTCTTTTAAACTAATGACTATTTGGAAGAGTTTTAACAAAACCTATCCAAAGAGATAAAACGTTGTAGAAGAGTTTCGGAATTCCATAAATTATTTTACATATTTTACCTGACACAACACGCTTTATCTTAAAACCAAATATAAGACTTTTTTTCAAAAAGCTTTTAAAAATAGCGTTTAAGAGCTTGAGAATGAAATTCCAGCAAAACAATAAAACTTGGCAGATTTCTTTATTAATATTATCTGCCAGAATATGGTATTAAAAATATAAATCCCCATGCATCTATAAGGGTTTAAAAGCACTTCACATAAGCTGAATATCCATCCCTTTCCCCCATAACTTCTCGCAACACACCTCTCGCGATATAATCTCTGCGAAGGGATACAGATCTTCCTGGATTCAAAATCATCCATATTCCCGACGTTCTCCATTCGTTGAAGGAAGACTCTGGGCTGAAAGATCGACTTAACTGGCATCGGCATGCCCATCACGTCATGCCATCAACGTTTTCTGAGAAGAGAAGAAGAGGGGGAAAGTCATTTCCCCCTTTCAAGCTGGCATGAGAGTAGGGAATATGAGGGATTTTTTCGATGCAAAAGAGGATAAACATTTTCACAAATGCCTCAACTGACAATCCGAGTCTGGCTAAAATTTAAAAAGGAAGAAATGCAAAAGTATTTGTTGATGCGACTCATACTGTTTTGCCTTGCTTTGTTTGACTCGAAAGTTTGGTCACAGAAATGGTAGTTTTATTCGAAAAGTTTAAAATGTAACTTGAGTTAAATGTAAGTAGTGGAACGTGTTAAAAAGAGGGAGTTTCAGTCATGGTTTTTCTCTGCTGTAAGATTTTTCTGAAGGAAAATAAAATCGTCAACACTCATTTTTATGTTTTGTTATATGCTAAAGTTTATGTTGTGTTAAAGTTTTGTTGCTAAAGTATAAGTTTTTTTTTCGAATATTTTAAAATCAAACTTAAACTAAATGTAAGTAGTTTGACTCATATAAATTAGAGATTTTTAATCATGATTTCCTTGCTCCGTCTAAGTAAAGTAAAGATTCTTCAATAAAGGTTTAAAAGCATAATAAAATAAACACTCCAGCCATATATTCAACTTGAAAATATAAATGGTGCCCTAATTCCGACAGTTACACTAGATTGAGCTTAGGTATAAAAAATATCAACCCCTGCTTTTATTATTCAATAATAGAATTGTGTGTAGCAAATAAATTCTTTTAGAATTTCGCTCAAAAGCTCGAATAAAAATGAGTGATCTTTTTAAATTGTTATTATCTTGCTTTTGTCAAATATATCCGCATTACCATTTATTCACTTATCCAAATCGGAATTAGAGTGTATTTAATGATAAAATTTAGTTTTGTACTCATGTTATAACACCATTTCAGCAGGAATCAGATTTTGATTAATGGAGTGTTAATTTCTCCGAATTTTTAAGTAAGTCTTATTTTCAATCCGCTGTAGGATATAGCATTTACACTCATATATTATTTATAAATTACTTGTGTGATGATTCCCGTTCATGAAAGGGTAACAAGCAATATAAGCCATTTATAATAATTATTTTTCGCTATTCCAGCTCTTTTGCTTAAAATGTTCCATTTGGTTATACCTAGAATATTCATTTACGGTAGCTTCTTCGGAATTACAAACCAACGCAAATATAGGTAGTACAGATCCCGGGAGCTATCGTGGAAGCTCTGGCCCACCGCATTATTTGTACTGGCGATGATTATGCAGAAAAATTATTTAAAACTTCATAACAACAGGCTCATTGGATCCTTTATAGACATTTGCATGCCTTTAATGTAGTTTTTTATTTTATTTTATAACCGTCGTTGAATAGCCGACCCAAATTTTTGGGTTTGCAACTACTAATGTTCAACTCCGTAACCTTGTAATTTTGAACCCAATCTAGAAGATAAGGAAACTCCTAGGTCAAGTATTGGGAGAAATTTGCCTTCGTTTGCTCTTTGGAGGCTTTGCGGAGTTTTTTTTTTATGTAACTAACCAGCATTTGCGTAACATGGAGAGGATTCGATCCGGTTCACCTTATTGGAAGACTATAGTTCTATCCCCTGAGCCATCATGGTTCATTTAATTAGTTGTGTTTAAATTCAGTAAATCAAACATTAAAACGAAAATTCCTTTAAGTCCTTAATTCAGTTCACTTCATCACTTAAATGTGATAAGCATTAAAAATTTATACGTAATAAAACTTTGTGCAAGGTGGCGCAGTGAGCGAATATATAACACTGAGTGTAGTTATGTAAACACATAGGTCGGTTAAAGCAAATCCTAAAAAACTATTATTGTTATCGTGATCTGGGATTGTAAAAGCAAATTTTTGTAGAATTCTTTGACTTAGATCCAAAGAAGTTAAAAGATCTGTGAGTGGTTTGAATTTTTGGTTTTCTAATGACCGTAACAACAGTAGACAGTTAGAAAGTACGGACTATAACTGACCTCTAACAGTCAACTTGACTTCTGGTGATGTTAGTGTTAACTCTTGTAAGGATGCCTGCGTCACCTGACATTGCCACAACCCATCGTCATCTTCGAGTTGTGTGTTAGTAATAGTGATTCCGCAGTTTCCATCATCGGGCTCTCTGTTGAATGTGTACTTTCCGGGTATTTTGCCAACAACCACACCATCTTTAAGCCACGCACATTCACCTTTACGATTTCGAACTTTGCACGGTATGATTATCAGCTCGCCTGGATTTACTTCCCTGTCTTCAGGTAAAGTATCAAATACTTGTAAGAAAAGAGCTCCTGCAAGAAAAAAAGAGTAATGTTTAGGATTATATGGTGCGTTTATATTTTAATTACACAATAAAAAGCATTGTATCTGAAGTACTTTGTACAACTAAATAAGATTCTTTTCACAACACTTAAATATTTACTTTATTTTCTTCATATATAGAGATAACAGTCGGCAAAGAATTCTGTTAGGTTTAAAAACATTTCGCTAAAAAAGAACGAATTCTAAAAAAAATAAAAATAAGCAACTTAAAAGACAAAAATGCTGTTGCCAGTCATAGAATTTTTTGAAAGTTAACTTAGAAATGACAAACAAAACAATGTTAACAAAATAACGTTGAAAGCGCAACTAGATCGAAAGCGCAACTAGATCAAAATTATGATACCTGAGCGCTTGACGTAACAGTATCAATAAAATATAATCTTTATATTTATTAGATTTCTATTTATAGTTTATAACTCAGTAAGTTAGATTACTTTCAATATAACTCGATAAATGAAGATATATCTTACTAAGAAGAAGATAATTAAAAATATAAAATTACACAAACTAAAAATTTAGTAGCGTGATAAAAATTGTTTAAATGCAAATTGAAACTATTCTATTGCTTTAAAAGTTAGTAATTTTTAATTACAGTTAATGTAAATTTTTTAAAGAAGAATAAATTTTTTTCTGTTAAATTTATTTTAAAAAAAAAATGTGTTTAGAAAAATCTGAAACATTTTTTTCTTAAGTGAGAAATAAAAGTATGGGATAAATATTTATTGGTTTTGGCCAAAGCAAACTCTGCACAAAACCTGTTATTTTTAATTGTTAAGTACATTAAGATATTATTATTATAATTCTGAAAGTGTCCCTTTGCAAGTTTATACTGGTTTTTTTCTATTTGAAACAAAATTTTTTATTAAGTAGATAAATTATTTATAAGGTAGAGCTGTTGCGTTAAACCTAAGGTAACCAGATTTACATATAATGATTTGAGACAAATTAGCGGAGAGTGCTTGAAAAATTTTAAATTTTAAAGACACCCATATATTTATGGAAAATATTAATTTATATGTGCAAGAAAGATTATTTTTTTAAATTGTTAACTAATATCGGGTGCAGAACCGTACGGAGCAGTTTTGAAATGTACAAAGAAATCTGAATTTGAACATAAGTAAAAAGAGTCAGTGCATGATTATTAAAATTTATTTATTTTTTGCTGAAATTATTTTAAAATGAATATGGCATTTTCAATTTTCATCCTTTAGCATGATGCTTACTAGATTTTCGTTTGTATTCTCTGTAAAACAAAACTATATCTTTAAAATAAAAAAAAATTAAAAAAAACCAGACACATTTGAGATTTTTTTTAAATATTTGATCTGAAATTTGAAGACATTTGAGAACATCTGTTAAAATTTGAAGACATTTTCTGTTCTCAAAGCGTTTGGAAATATTTTAAGCAATCAAGGTAATTCGAGAAATGTCCTCAAGATTTGAGGATATCTAATTACCTTAAGCTAAACCTCATGCTTCTATGATTACACAATTGCTTAAAATTGCTCAAAATTGAGCACGGAATAAAATTTTCATTTTAAGCATATGGCGCAGCATTCAATAAACCCTAAGCTATACATAAAAAAACAGAACTAACAATTGACGTTTTGTGAGATTATTAAGTGAATACAGATGGCAACTTTATGACGATAGCTGTAAAACAATCTTATATAAATTGAACTTAACCCATGCTGAGATTGTATAACATTCAAGTAAACAAAAATGTTTAAAACCAGCAAAATATTTTCAGAAGATGGTAATAAGAATATTTTTTGCTCTTACTCAATTACATTTAAACTACCAAATATATATACTTATTACTTTGAATTACTCCATTCATATTTTTTAGTATCCCAAATTTGCATCTTATGTAATCGTCCTATTTTTGCAAGATAAAAAATATGAAAACAGAATTGTTAAACACACTTCGCTATTCAATTGAATTTTATTTTTCAATTTGATTTATTTTTCTAAAAGCCAAGAAGAGACAAAATTAAAATATTCTTTTTGACATCATACTGTTATTTGTATGCTAAAAAGTTCTTCCCTTGGCTATGAAATCAAAATCATTTGCCCCATTTCTTGGCACACTGTACTGTGACAAGAAAGAAACAAATCTCAGATAAATGTGAAAAAGAATAAGGCAAAATGCTTTCCCGTTTCATATTTCCGTGTCATTTAGCATTAAAAGACCAGAAATATCTTCCCCATGACACACAGAAAAAAAAACTGTAAAATGATGTTATAATCAGTGTCACATTCACAGTGACATGCACATATCGATTTTAGCGTCGTCTGCTTGAATCCATTTGCTTCACCTACCGAATGAGATCTGGCTCCGAGAAACAAGAAGATACAAGCGCCCTCTGGCGCAAAATAAGTTAATGAAGCATATGATAGACATAATAGGTTTTTCTTCCCGCACAGAAATGATGAATTTAGAATAAAAGAAGAAATGCACTTTGCGGCTGCAATGAGCGATTTAACATCGATCACATTTTATAAATTTTGATTTTAAAGAAAATCTAATAATTAATTAAACTAAATTCTTTTATTTCCTTTTTTGCTTACTATTTAATATTAGTTACGTTTCATAACTTTTGAATTTAAGGAAAACTTAATAATTAATGTAACCGGAATAACATATATAGTTTTTGCATTGAATATATCAATTGTATATATGTAAATACATTTAAGAATATACTTATTCGAATAGTTTTCATATTCTTAAAGAATTAAAACGTACGAGATACGCTTAATAGCAATTTCTCATAGGCGAGAGGATTCTTTTAACTGATTCTGGATTTTAATTTAATCCTCAAATATGCTTTTAATTTCCCACTATCGTTTTTTACATGAAAACTCAAAACACATGAAGTAATTATGTAATATTAATTAGAATAAATATTAAATAGTATTAATTAGCACAGCATTATGAGTAAGCTAATAAATATGCTAATTAATGCTACTTAATACACCAATTTAATATTTAGTATAGCCTTACTGCTTATGGATGTTCAAACAGCTAATTACTAATTACCTGCGTCTTTTTTTTTAAATTGTGCTTCCAGTGGTTGTCTACTAAACTTTGTAAAGTATTTCGATTGATGTTGATTAAAATATAATAATTTATTACTCTATAAGAAAAATTTTATGGGGAAATCTAATTGAAAAAAAAATACACATATTGCGCCGTATGAAACAGCGAGGTTTTTGTAATTATAGATGTCGTTAAAAATATATTGAAAAACTCTATAGTCTATTTTGATTATAGTCTCTTTAGTCTATTACAGTCTCTTTTGAGAAATGACAATAAAATACAACGATGTCTATAATTTACAATATAAATGAAAAAGCGTAGTTTCGCCACTTTTAAATAAAAATATCGCTTTTATTAAACAAGCTTCAACGCGTTAACCAATTAAAACTTTTTACTGTCATTTATTTTTTTCTTCTATTCATGCCATAACTCTTTATTTTCCCCCTTTATGCACTTGATAATTATGTATGGTGCAACAGCTTCATTTAAAAGCATAAAACTGAAATTTCAAAGAAAAAAAGTTTTTTTTTTCGCCTGGAGTCTTAGCTTTCAACATTATTTCTCGCTTGAATAAGCTAATGGTCTTTTTGAACGTCATATTCTAATTTATTTTTTAAGTAGTTTTATTTTCAACTAATATTGTTTTGACTTTTTGTTGTATAATTAATATGGTTTATGGAAGAGGTTCTGCATTTATTTGTTTCAGGAAGAAATAATGGGCAAAAATAAACAAAAGACAGATTGCGAAGGAAGCTAAGCTTTTTTTTTTTGCTTTTTTTCTTCTTTTTTAAATATAATTCCATCATGATGAGAAAGCTTTTCCTTAATTTTTTTTTACTAACAGTGAACATACAAAATTTCAAGTTCTAAATAAACAACATCTTAATTATAGTAACAAATTTTCCCAGTTTACGCAGAATTTCAGAAACTAACCACAAAAATCTTTGCTTTATAAATACTTTAAAAATTTTCGGCTACATTTACACCGTTGGAAATTTTGGCATGCGTTGAAACAAATCGTTCTATCTTGTTGCAATGCAACTTCAATTTAGTGTTAAGTTGAAAAATATTATTATAATTCTTAAACTTGATTTATAAATTTTAGCGAAAACAGGTTGAAAATATTCTGCATCTAATTATGACTTCAAAAAATAGCAACGTATAATGGTTCCAGAAATCAATATTATGGCTTCAGTTTGAATCAATTTCTCTGATATTGTACTATTTACTAAAATATTAAAAGCAAGTTTACATTTAGGATTAATTTCGTGGACTTGTATTGCTTTAATACGTTGATTGGTCCGTTGATTAAATTGTTTTGGTTCGTTAGTATGTTGATTTTATTGTTTTATGATGTTATACCGTTAAATGAAAGCTCTCGAACACTATCTGGTTAAAACCAATTGGACACCCACTTAAAAAGTGGTTCTAGTCTGTGACAGTCATCAGTTAGTTTCTTGCTTCGACTTGAGTTCCTTAGTTACTGTGGATTGTAACATGAAACTCAGAAATGTATTTGGACATTCTGCTGGTTTCCCAAATCCATTGCAATATTTAGGTAAATATCCATCTCTCTTTTAGCACATTGTTCATACTAAAATTACGATAAAATAAAAGGCTGCAGTTTGCACATCCGATTGGCCATAAAATTGATGGTAAAGAGAATTTCTTATCTTTTTTAATTTTGAAATCGTTTCCAACTAGCATGGTTACAAAGCCATGAATAGAAAATTATTCGGCTTTTTAAGTATTTAAAACTAGAATGGTTTAAAATCGTAAAAAAAGAAATTTAACTGGACGTCGGAGATAGGTTTTTTGTTTGGTAATGGGCATTGGAGAGTGCAGGACACAAGGTGGGGACACAGGACATTGAATGTTCTTCATGTGTTGAAGGGAATGGAGAAAACATTGTGTTGTCAACGCTGAGATTCAAACACTAGTTGTGTTGGTGAGGAGATTGATAAATTAGCTCTCTCAGCTATAATATGCACACAGATGAAATTATCTAAGTTTCTTCATTAGGTGGCCTTAGTTGGGGCGGAAAATTCTGGTTGTTTAACTATACTAGATGAAAGCAGTTAGTAAACAGTTTTTCTCACAGTTAACAGTTTGAATACCATCTCATATTTATTCGACTGTTTTGTTTGAATATGGTAAAACAATGAAATGAACTGCTATTTAACGATTTTTTCCGCGAAATTTCTAATAGTGCAGAACTGCTTATTAAAACGGACCGACTCTCACATGGACAAACAGAGTGTACTGGTGTTCTTAGAGTGCTGACCTATATACCACATACCTTAGGGACGAATTAGAATCAACACATGTATCGTGCTGTCGGCCAAATCGGCTATTTTCAATACCAGCACTGTAATGGACGCCTCGTAATCAATTCCTGTGGTTCACTTATCAAAAGAAATCTCCCTTGACTTGTGTAGGCTGTCATCTATACGAAAGAGGGACCAACACCATATTAATCTATGATTTCGGACCACTCGAGTTCATACCACTGGTTGCTCGAATGCCTTTGACCAGATGGTGTCTTGTTCAGATTTTCTAATATTTTATAATTTTAAGGCGTTGTGATTAAATAAACATTTATTGGTTTTGAATGAAAAATGTCTAATTAATAAGAAAATTATCGCGGTAAAAATTATAATTTAAATGATATTTTCCTCAAAAAATATTAATTTGTATTCCCAAAGTAGGCATGTTATAATTAAACTATAATGTAAAACGTTAAAAGTTGTACATAGTAAGTTATAATTACGTGTGGAATGTATGGTAAGTATGTCGTGACATTGCTCGTAACGATTTAGAGACTATTGATTCTCTTGCAGTTTGATAACGAAAATCGCAGGATAATTTGTGTGAAGCAACCTCGTTTTACCTTTTTTTTCTTTTTTAATTACCCTTTACCAAGTTTCTTTCCTGATATAAACGTTTATGTTACCAAGTATATGGTCACAAAAAGTATAGATTAAGACGAGAGATGCTTTTTAGTGATTTCTAGTCATAATGATACATTTTATTTGACCTCGTTTGAAAGTTTTGCAAAAAAGAATCCAAATGTGCAACCCAAAATTTGAAACAAAACAGTATATGATTGTAGAAATAAATAAATATCTTTGAATCTATTAAATACATTAAATAATAGGCTTTGTTGAAAAAACACTTTATAACATTCTTGATCACTAAGCCAGCAATATGAATTTATGAGCATTAAAACTAAACAACAATTTTAACCATGAAGGAGTAGGTAGTAAGACTTTAACAATGCAAATTAAATAAATAGAAATTCTGTGTAAATATGACGCCCTATATCAGGCTATAGCATTATAACCTTGAATGACAGCTCTATGGTCTTTGCTGGAAAAAGTTTTGAAATACGGGTTGGAATTGAATTATTAAAATTTATTCCCTTTAAAAATAAATCCCACATTAACAAACATAATACTATATTTGAAATAATTTAACTAAAAAATTTTGAATCTGTTAAAAAAGCCAGCAAGTTATTGAAGTCTGCATAAATTTTTTTTCGGTATTTCAGGTTTCGTTGATTTGCGATTAAATTTTGGACTTATCAAATATATATTTGTTTCGCTTTTCCATATCTCGAATTTTTAATTCTATGCTTGATTCGCTGAATTTTCAACATCACATTTTTAATTTATCATAATCTATTTAACATTTCTATGATATCGAGATTTAACTTTGAAAATAGTTATTTAATATTACATAAAACTAAACAAATGTAATAGCATTCAGGATTTTTACAGTATTAGTTAGAGAATTTTTAAGATTTTAATTTAAGTAGTCAATATATAAATTCAATTATAAAAATGTTCTTAAATATATACTTAACAATGAAACAATACACGTTAATACATTAGACGTAGCATAATTTTTTTTAAGAAATATAATTTAGTATTTTAGTCACATAAACATGATTTTTTGTTCTAAATCAAGAGTTGAACGACCTTAGAGTGACGTCATGCTAAGATTCTCATCAAAATTTCGGACGACACTTCAGGAAAAGGGTTTTTTTCTTATCCAATCCAGCAGAAAGGGTGGAAAAATTCTTTAATCCTTTGAAATCTCCTTTTGCTTTCAGCCAACACGGCGCCTGAATTTCTAAATCTGCACTTACACAGAAGATTAGCGAGATGGGGCTGAATTTAATATCGTTTGGAGGATCACAGGAGATTTTTTCAATTTAAGTTTCATCTGAGATTGGTGATAATGGATATGGGTGATTGTTTTTCTTCTTCATCGATTTGATACAGTGTCTGCGTATACGATATTTTAGTAATTAGGAAAAATTAAGTATTAATAAGCGATATTTGAGTGAGTTTTTGAACCTTTAATCCAAGTATAGATTACACATTCTTATATAAACGAAAACTATATGAATGCAGAATACTTAATAATTGTATGTTAATATATATTTGACAAATGGAAATCGTTTGAACAAAAATGAAAAAGATCAAACGATTTTCTATAATTAAATTACGTTACGTTGCTGACATTCAGCTATTTATGGCAACTTTGCCTTGTAAATACTGAAAAATTTGTGCAGACGTTAAACTACATATGAGCTTGGACAGGGAATTGGATAGCTGACATATATGATAACATACTTAGATAATGTAGAAAATATACTCGTCAAGTTAAATTGATACTTTTTTGAAACTGGAATATATTATATTATTACCGGACAACTCAAGAATCTGAAAATCAATGTTATCTTCAATTTAATTATTTTACCAATTCTTTAAATTAAACTAGGGCAAGGATTTAATACAGTTATGCATATATGTAAAATTATGTAAGAATAATAATTAAAAATATTTATTTAAAAATTACTAAAATATAGCAATATTTAATGCAAAATTTTAATTAATTAAGATTTGTAAAATTTTTACTTAACTTTTCATTAAAATACAAATTATAAAAGAATTAGAGTAATGACAAATATGTACTTCAAGTATTTATTAATATATGTAGAGTGTGTGCGTAATAAACATTCTTAATATATATGTTTCGAATCAATGTTAAAAATTTAAAAAAAATGATACTATGTAAATTTCAGAATTGAAATTAATCGAAGGTAAAAAACGAAATAGCAAAAAAAATAAAAAAGAAAAACTTAACGAATGTAAAGCGAGAAAAACATGAAACTGTGTTTGATTGCCGGAACAATATTAATTTAAGTATTTTCGCTAATACACGATCTTAAATATTTTGTTGTAGGTACTTTCTTTTATTTAGATAACTAACTAAATATAAATGAGCTAACCATGTATTTTTATTATACATATTTCCATATTAAATGAATAAAATGAAAATTGAAAACTATAGCCTGTTTGCAATAAATATAGTTTTTACTTATAGTCACCAAACACAAGGGCTTTTCTTATTTTATATATTAAAAAAACCTTAATACAAGAACAATTTTTGCTGTTAAGACTTTATTAAGTCAAGTCAAAAAGGTACTACTAGAAAATAACTTAATTTAATTCCCGGAACAAATTTTGATTTTAGTTTCGCAAATAATAAATTAACTTAAGGTTTTCTGTTCAAGAAAAGAGATATTTATTATATAATTATGTATGTCTTCACAAGATAAGCAGATTGAGAACAAATATATTTTTCATACAACGAAAAATTATTTCAATAAAGTATTTTTACTAGTAGTTATATAATGCAATGCAATATGTAACTATTAATAACAAGTTATATAATGTTTTCAATATTTTACTAAAGCTATAAGAAATTTTTTAATTTTTATTCTTGCTTACAGCTATCAAAGAATTTTATTGCTTACTTTAATGAATTTCATTCCATGAACAGATTCTGACATTAATTTTTCAAATAATAAATTCAATTTATATTTTTATATAAAAAAGAAATGATTTCGGTCTTTAAAAAGGAAAATTTTGAAATTTATACTGAGACTATTTCATCCTGCTTCTTTTAAACTTTATAAGAAAATTTAATTTTGAATAATTGTTTTCCTTTAAACTTATTTGATAATCTTTTTATTATGTCATTGTCAGATGTTAAGTGTTTGTTATTTCAATTACATGTGCCACTTGCAAAAAAAAATATATATATTTGCTCTGTTTTATGCTAAAATATATTTGCATTGAAGCAATTTCTGAAATTACTCTGTAAATGTGAAATTCAATTATAAGTAAAAGTTAAAAGTTCAATTATTTGTTGTGAATTAAGAAGAATTTGTTCGGGAACTACGATCAAAAATTTCAGTCTGATACCTTTTCAAATACAATAGTTTATAACACCGAAAATTTATAACTTAAGAGATATTGTTAGAAATACTAAAGTATTTCAACTTATTTTTTTCTTTCAAAACTATACTTAAGGGATTCTATTGCTTAAATTTGTTTTCGTATATGTTTATTATATACATATGTATTTTTATTATAATTTTTGAAAAGGAAACTTTGTTTTTGCGTAACAAAAGTTATAAGAAGTTTTCACTATTATAATTTATTTTATTCAAATTAGTGTCTGTTAGTTTAAACAAAAATAAATGGAAATAACTAAATAATTAAAAATGGCTACATGAACAATAATGAATTATTGCTACTCATTACATTATCACTTCTCATCAAAATTTACTAAAGCAATAATTTTAATGCTTTAAATACATTAATATTTTTAAAACATTCGTTTTCAAAGAAACCATAGTTTTATTGTTTTCTATGCAGTTAATTTTTTTAAATCATTTTTTTAAATGTCGCATAAAATTTAATAATTACGGCTTTTAATGTTTATGATCTCTTGACTGAAAATAAATGTATTCCCATTATTGACATCTCTATATTTTTTCAACAATTTAAAGATCCTCTGTAACTTTAAAGCTCCAGATATCAACAATATTGTGGAACAAATCAAATTTAAATGCAACATCATCATATCTTTTCAACATTTTTAAAATTGAACAACTGTCACCATTAATACCCGCAGTTTAAAATTAATAAAGTTCTGTACCTTCCTGGATAACATAATGAAAGATGGTTTGCTGCTTTGATATTACCTTAAATCTTGTTTTTCAACTGTGTTTACCCTCATAAGGGAATGGTACTGTATCATTTTTTAATTCCAACAGTTGACAGCATAAGAAACTTCATTTATTTTTGATTTGTTTAACGCCATTTTGGGCAGTACTTTTTTTCTTGTTCAAATTTTCGTGATTAGTCATCGAATTACTATAGGACTGATGGGGTCATTTTGACGCAACTAAACTGATATTGCATTTCTATTTCTTTTTCGGCATGGAATTTATTGAAACTTCGTCACATAACCCAAATATCTTAGTCACATGATACTGATAACCAATGTATTAATATGAATTAGAATCGCACTGAAAAAAGTATGGTCAAAACGATCAGAATATGCTCACATTTACTGCGTTTATTGCTGTATTGAAACACCAAAAAGCTCGATAATTTTTAAAAAAGAACTTCGGTAAAATTATCAATAAAATATGGTTTTATAATATAAGATTTGGTAAATATGGGAAAATTTAGTAATTTTATCATAATAACTTTGCGCATGGTATATAAACCAATTCTTCGGTTAATTTTTTTATTTTTTATTTAAAATGTGTGGTTGTAAAAGCTATAATTTTAAAAACTAAAACTTCCGGTATACCGTTACTATATAAAAGGAAAGAATACCCAAATAAATGATTTAAATACCGCTTATTTTGGTTTTATTAATCAGAGTTATAGATTGTTATACCACAAACATTGCCATACAGTACGGTAATTTTACCAGAATTTTTTTTTCTCTTTGTGGTACGGGCTTTCATGACCCTAGAGCGAATGCCCATGAGCTGTTCATTTTTGAACTATTTGCTATTTCTTGTTTGTTTTTAAATAAACAAAATTTACTATATTTTGAATTTGCAATAACAACATCGAGTCATGACAAAAATAGAAAGCGTGAAATTGAATTTTCCCCGAGTTATTTAAATGTCAAAATAAGTTTAAAAAAATTATTATTCTGTAAAATTGACCCCATTATTTTAATTCGTAGGTTAAATTGATAACATAATTTAAAACATAGAACAATTAATAACTAATTTTTTTTCAATGGACACACCTTTTTTCAATATTATGCAATAATTATTGATCCACGTTAGTGACTAATTGCGCTCAAGAGACATTGCCCCTACGGTACGAATTGTACAAACGTTCTCAATACAATTTACACAGAGCGTTAAAAATTGTGATTTCTTAGCTGTTAAAGCTTTGTCATTGCATTGAGCATAGTACATAAAAAGATTTATTAAATAATTTTCTTCAACCAGAAATGACAAAATTCTTAAGGAAAAACAATTTTTTTTTCTCACATTCTATCCATTTTTAGCAAACATACTTAATAAATAATGTGTTACGAAAAACAATTTTGAATTTGCAAAGTCAAATTTATCAGCTACCGTATGAATTTAAAACTAAACGTTTTTTTAGAAAGTAATTTTCATTATTAAAGCATTTTTCAATATTAAGGAGTGTCTATTGATAATTTTTAAAACATCATAGTCATATTTTAATGGTTAACGTGTCGAATTGTGACTTCGTTGTATTGTACTCAATACAAACTGCTCTGAGTTCAATAAAAAATATTTTTTCATTGTTTTCGTTGGTTAAACGATGGTTATAAAACTATGTAATTACATTGAATACGACAAATAAAGCAAATTAGATTTATTAATTTTTTTTTCTCGACGTCTCAAAGTACCGGCATTTTGTACGATAATTGATTCATCTGAGCATTTTATCTAATTATAGTAAAAATAATCAATATAAATAATGCATAAAACGAAACAACAGAAGTGCAGAGTGTAATCATAGAGCCTTTTGAACTATCAATATAAACCTATTAATTGCAATTTAATTTTTCCAAAGAATTGAAGTTTACATTAGTTAATATGTAAACTGAAAGAAACTTTTTTTTACTGAAACTTTAAAAAATTTACTCAATATGAAGAAGTGTTTATTTACATTTTTTACGGAATTGCCGATAAATGGTGCATATTTTAAGTTCTTTGAAACGTAATCGATACAAACTGCATTGAACTTGTTCGTAAGAAATCAGTTTGTTATTTTGCTTCATAATTTTTTATGTTTCCTTGATAGCTAAATGATTGTAAAAGCTTTATATAACTATACTGAATGCATCACACGAAATAAATTAGATTTATTAAACTCTCTTCCGAAGTACTCCGTCTGAAAGTGCCAAAAATCTTTTGTGATAATGAATCCATTTGAGCATTTCACCCAATCATAGCAATAATGCTAAAGATAAATCATGTGCGACACGAAACAACAAAAGTACACATGCTTTGCCTAAGGCAAAAACCATCATTCAAAGCCCCATTAAATTACTCTAACAAATACACATCACCTCCAAAGATTAATAAAAAGAAGAAGAAAAAAGAAAAATGGCAAAGCCGTTCACTTTTGTGTGCACAGTAAAGACCTCAGCTATTTTGGACCACGCTAAAAGAAAATATTTTCTGCTATCATTTTGTTTGCTGGTTAATCCATTTATTGCAGAGATAAAGTAGAGGGGAAAAATTGTGAGCGAGTACCGTTGCCATCAGGGGAAAACTAATAATCACTTTGGCAAAAGAAGTAATGCTCGTCACGAGGCTCACAGTGGCCATTTATCAAAGAGCCAAGAGAGACAAAATACTTCGTCGAAGAACTATTAACATTCCGTTACAATTGGACCGGCTTTTGCTTTATTAAACGTACCTCTTTGTTTCGACAGTATGCGAAGTTTAATATTGAAATTGGAAATTTACGGCTTCAATGAAAACGTATTCGATTTGAATTATATGTTGAGGATTGCATATGGTATTGAAATAAATTCAAATCTGGTTTTGTCTCCATCGCCATTTCTTTTCATTATAGAATGTATATATAAAACAAATCAATTCAATAACCTAAGGTTGCCACACAATTGAAAGCACATCAGTAAAGTGTGAAGTAATTTATTTATCTAAAAATACGCGTAGCGATATCTAAACATTTAATCTCATTGCATAACTGTAAAATAAACTGTCTTTCCTATTTCATTACTCAATTGCAAAAAATTTTTAACAAGTTTATCCAGATTCCGAGACCTTGGAAACATAATTCATTCATCCTAAGTAATAAAAATATCACATCTCTATTAATTGAAGACTTCGAGGATACTCTGAAAACATTTAAAAAATTTCCCTTTGAATAATTAATGTAAATATAATAATTACATTAAAATATAATAATTATATATAAATATAGATGGTGTATATTAGTCTTTGCCACTTCATTACTCATTTGCAAAAAAAAAATTGAAATGGCGAACAATTTAAAATAAGTTTATTCAGCCTCCGAGATATCAGAAAGATAATTCATTAAAGTAAAATGTTTCATTCGAACTAATAAAAAGATATATCTTTATTAATTGAAGACTTCGGGATACTCTGATAACTTTTTAAAAATTTCACTTCGATGGTGCAAATAATTATATCCGAAAATGAGGTTTCATTAGGTTCAAATAGCACAGTTCTTTTTCGCAAGATGCCACACATATCTGCCGTGTTTATGACAAGGAAATCTGTTTATGTCTAAACAACAAAACTATGGGTTATCATGTTTTACTCCTGAATTTTTCACTTATTACCCAAATTGAAATATCTTCCTTCCTAAAACAATTACTTAATGAAATTCTTTAACATGGAAAGCAATTTTGTTAAAATTGTTGTATTGTGTGACAATGACAGTTCTGGAAATAAAAGTCATAATTCTGGTCAGTAAAATCAAAATATACGATATTTAAGAAGTTCATTTGATAGTTTTTTCGTTCGTTTGGCAGCGGTTTCACGGAAAAGGTAGTTTTCAAAATTATAGATCTTGTTACCCAGCACATTTAGTAAAAAAAAAAACAATACTGAAAATCGAATAAGTAGTTGTCATGCCATGCGTTAGTATGACAAAATTACCAAATTTCGTCTCATTTACAAAAGTTTATCTCGTATTGTAAAAACATATTTTATTGTTAATTTTTCCAAAATCATTACCATAGTGCTTTGGTAAAGAATACCGAACTTTTTACTGTTCCAATATAGCCAGAGACACTGTAAATTTTATCATATTCTATTAGTTCTGAACTTGATTTTTTTTCTCATTTAAGTATCCAAATACATTTTTCATATTAAGCAAGAAAATTTTACGAAAAACAAGCAATATCAGTATACAATGAAATGGTCTTACATTAATACATTATCCTTACTTTGTCTGTATGATCATAATTCATGTTGCTAACAATTTTAATAAATATCTTTTCACATAGTACCTAACAATAAAAAACTAGACATTATAAATTTTTAAATAATTTGTATATTATAATATATAATACACTCTCGTAAAAGGAAATTACAAATAATAATTAAAAAAAATAAAATAAAAAATTTTAAAAAAGTTTATGTTGCTTAGTTTTAAACCCAAGAAAAAAACACGATACTTTTTGTGCCACTAAAACTCAATTTTATCTAAAAATTTACATTTATATTAGAAATTTATTTATGGCTTTAAACCTGTGCTGAAACAAACCCCAATCGAAATTTCGAATTTCCCCCAAATATTCCCCTAGTTTCCAGATCAATTATTGTATAGGGAAGTCCACCATGCTTGGTCTTAATGTTCCATCTACCAATGATAACATGCCTCATTTCCATTGGAATAAATCAAATAAGGTTTCCCATAAAGCCAAATCTGTTCGAACGATTCCTTCATTGATATTGAAAACGATGCACCGGAAATAGAGTTCTATTCGATACGTTGTCACCAAAGGCCACACGCTGAAGATATTATTCGGTTTGTTACTTCAACTAGTATGCGCGCTTCAACCAAATGAATGAGTATTGCAGGGACTTCAGCGTTCGAATTTAATGAGTCTTTCCAAAGGCCCTGCTATGGTCTCGAATGATGTTGGTTGAAAGTGAGGATGTTCGAAAATTTTCCGTTTATGTGTGCCCTATTGCGATTTCAGAACTGACGAGGAAATTAAAATGAATCATTTTTACGCGTTTCCGTCTCTTTCGCCAAATTAGATCAGCAAATTCAATGCACATAGTTGAAGGGAATATTTAATTGAATTTGTGCATTTGAGTTATTATATCTCGGCAGCGTTTACTTTCTCGGAAGAAAATTCATTTATTCGTTAGAAAACATGAAAGTAATGAATGGATGGAAAATTTTATAACAATCATTACAGCTCAAAGTATACCTTGTAAGTTTCAGGAATGTTTAACCTATCAAAAGTATATCATATTCTCTGCATTCTTTTATAATTGTTTCTGTATTGTCTAATCATTGTTAATATTGCATTTCAAATAAAATATTTATTTTCTCGATATTTCATAAACTTTTTGGTTAATCAGAAACTGTGATGGAAAGTTTTTTCAATAAAAACGATACTTTTAAAGTTTATGAGTGGTATTATGCTTTAATTACGACATTATATACCACTATGCTCAACTTTAAAAAAAATAACCTATTCTTAAAAAACTTGATTATTTTATTATTTCCTTGAGAAAAAAAGTATGATCAAAAGTACTAGAATATGGTAAAATTTATAATGTTTCTGGATTTATGGGAACACAAAAAAAGATCAGTAATTTTTTATCGAGGTTCTTTTTTAATGATTGTGGTAAAAGTAACCATAATGTATGGTTTTATAATCTGCGTTAAAATTTGGTAAAATGTAATAAAATTTAGCAAATTTATCATAATTCCTTAGAGCATTTCATAAAAACCATTTATTTAGTTAAATTTACTTTTCAGTTTTGCATTTTTTACTAAATCAGGATTTATTTAAAATTATCAGAATTTATTGCTTAAGTTAAAAGCTCATTCATGCATATCAACTGAAATGAAAGCCAACAACTTTATTTTCAAGTATAACTAAATGATATGCAACGTTTTTAATAAAACCCAGTAAATATACGGATATACGGAATATACGAATAGGCAGACAGATCCAGTAAATATAAGGATTCGATAATATTTTAATATTTTTCCACCTTAAAAAAATCTAAGTTTTTTGCTGAAGTGTATTGATTTATATAAAAGTAAACAGCCGCAATTTCAAGTATATTCTAATGGAATTAAATTTTTTTAAACTGTAGACCTATTAAATATACATTCCCTTAAATCGCTGGTAAAACAGCACTTCTATTCGGGAAAAAAGTCGCCAATTTCCTCTTCAATCATAATAGTTCTTTAAAAAATAATTAAAATGAGAAAAATTCTTTTTAGTTCATTCAACAAACAAACTTCTCTATTTGCAATTAAATAGTTGAATCAAAACGTCGCCGTAAAATATATTACAAGTTTGTCAAATAGCAAAATTTATGTATCAAATAGCAACTAGAAAAGTTATTAGTGTTCCCTACACAACCGATCAATGCCGATCAATAGATAGTGAAGATTCTAGATTCAAATGCCATATACTTGATAACGTTTCATAGACAAAAGTGTAATTTCAAATAAATATTTTTCTCTCAAAAAATAATACGTTTCTCGTAATAAAAATACACTTATGGAAAGTCATTATCGAAATCGCAAAGGGAATGAAAAATGCTTTTATTATGCAGACAGCGTATTTCTCTCCCCGGAAATTAATTAGTTGCTGCATTCTTACAACAATTGCAGTTTTTCCTGCTGTTAAAAATATCAATTACCAAGGAAATAAAGCATGCGATTTTCTTGAGATTGATTTATGAAACGTTACACTTATTAATTTATACGCTAATATAACACAATACACTAATAGAAATTTCTCGGAAAAAATAATAACATTGTAAATTATTTCATTGTTATTTTACCATATTCGAACAAAACCGTAAAATAAACATAAATTAGAGGGTATTGAAACTGTTAACGGTGAGAAAAAATGATTATTAACTGCTCTCACCTAATACGATTAAACAACCAGAATTTTATCGCACCTTTAAGTCCCAATGAAGCCACTTAGATTCTTGCAGCTGGGTACATATTATAGCCGTGCATATTAAAGTCAATCTCATGGACGACTAAACGGGGATTTGAGTCCCTGGCGTTTGCACCACAATATTCCCCCCATTGTCTTCAACACATGAAGAGTTTCCACCGTTCTGCACTCTCCAGTTTGTGACCCAGAACTATTCGAATACGATTCACGCATAGATGGCATCACCATAAAGCTGCTTAACACAAATAAGTCTAGTGTTTTCTATCTCTTACGATAGGTGAATGAACGAGATAAACTAATTAAACCACGGTTCATCTGTTAATACACAACTCAACCACAAACTAACTCATTATATAACGAAAAACCTAGCCCCAATGTCATTTAAATTTTTTATACAGTTTTAAAACTATGCTAGTTGTAATTGGTTAAAAAACCAAATAGTTTTGTATTCATTACTTTTTAACTATACTAGTTGTAAACGGTTGAAAACCCGTAAGGCAACAGAAATGAACTTTACCGTAAACTTTACAGTTAATTAGATGAGCAGACTACTGCCCAAAGGAAGCACGTGATTTCTTTGTGAGTGGTTTATGGCTTTGTATGTATATATATATATATATATATACTACCGGTCAAAAGTTTGC
>NC_092213.1:43957745-44234087 GCF_043381705.1 Parasteatoda tepidariorum
TATATATATATATATATACTCGTGGTGGCTCAGGGGAGAGAGCGTTCGCCTTTCATTGGGGTGAATCGGATTCGAATCCCAGCTATAGCTGTTCGAAGCGAATTCCACATCCGGCTCGCACCACCCACAGTGCTGACGTAAAATATCTTCAGTGGTATATGGATCATGTATTAGAGTCCCTTTCTCGACTAACCGTGAGAGGTTTTCGAGATTTTTCTCTCCATGTAACACAAATGCGGTTCAGTTCCATCTAAAAGTTCTCCACGAAGGCAAATTTCTCCCAATACTTGATCCAGGAGTTCCCTTTTCTTCTGGATTGGGCTCAAAGTTGCAAGGTTACGGAGTTGAACACTAGTCGTAAATCGCGTGCGGTGCCTAGACTCATGCATTCATCTCATCGGGTCCCAGTCGGGTCTCGTGGTGTCCTCTGCCTTGTAACGTTGCTTTGTTGCCATCTTTTCATCGCCTAGCCATCCCTCCCTTTTGTCAATTTCTTTGCAGAGTAAGTACGAGCGCGCACTTCGGATAATCGGTATGTCCCCAGATGCACTCCTGCGGGGGAGGGTCCGAGTTAAGCTAGTTATTAGTAGTCATAAACCTAAAAAATTGGGACGGCTGTTCAACGACGGTTGTAAAATAAAATATAAATACAGTGAGGGGAAGAATTTTTCTAAATAATTAACGCTGTTACGCCGCATTAAATTATTCGTTGTTCCAATTTTTTTTTCCATTTTCAAAAATACTAATTTATTTTAAATAAAAAATATGCAAATTTAAAATAACATTCACTTTCGATGCATTCTCAAGTGCTTATCAAATGAGTTTATTTTAATAACTTATTTTAATAACTGAAACTTTTTTCGCTCAGATTTTTTATAACAGTCTTTATACCATTTATTAGTAATGTAACATCCAAGATAATAAACTTCTTCTAAAAAACTGAAAAATAAAGATTCGAATTAACATTCTATATAAATTTATTTTCATAAAAACTCCAAATTAGCTGCGTCTATTAAAATAAACTGTATACGGCATGTTTTTCAGCAATGTCTATTTATAATCTAAAATCTCTTCCTATTTGATATGGTGTTTATTTCATTAACTTCAGGCAACGATCAAGCAAATAATAATGTCAGAGCTCATTTAATACCGTTTTTGCCTTCTGGAATGTTATGCAAAGGCATGCGTAAAATTAATTAACTGTTTCTAGCAAGTACTTTATTTTTCTTTCAGTTTGATGGCTGGAGGCAATTTCTACGTTTAAGAAGTTTTTGACAGCCTTATTGAAATTTTTGTGATGAGTAAGCTATCTCCATAGATTAAAAACAGAGCTTAATTTGTATCTAAACATACTAAACTAAAAATAGAAAAATAAAATCGTAACATGCAATTTTTAATTAGCGCGTGAAAAATTTAAATATTATACTATTTAAAAGTGAAGAAATCTTTGATGTTATTTTTGTTTCTTTTCATAAAATTTAAGATGTTTACATTATATATTTTTTACTTGTTTGTGTAACTTCCATTTTAATTTGCATACTATGATTGAAATTTTTTTTTTGACATCAGAGTAAAATGATATTCTATCTAAGCAGCCTTTAATTCAAACAACATCATTTGTCTTTATCCTAAAATTTATTTAATTTTACAATTAAAAATTTTTAATCCATCTATTTTGTTAAAATTTATTTTTTCAAGTCATCACTGAGAAAAAAGCATGGTTAAAACAACAAAAAATAGTAAAATTTACCATGCTTCTGGCAACAGGAGAACTCCAAAAGCTTGGTAGTTTTTGCCGAAGTGCTTTGGCAAAGATTCTGATAAAATTAACAGCAAAATATGGTTTTTATAATGTGTTTTAATGTGTTTCGAATGCGTATATAACTTTTCGAATTTTTTTAAAGTTTAGTAATTTAAACATGATACCTTAGAGCACGGCATAAAACAATTCATTCGGTTAAATTTACTTTTCAGTTTTGTATTTTTTGCAAGATGTGGGCAATAAGGAACTATAATTTTGAAAGCCAAAGTTTACGGTAAGCTGTTACTATATGAACGGAAAAATTACCACATGGTTAAAATGCAATAGAATTTAGTATTATTAACCAGAATTATGATTGTTTTAGCTGTAAATATTATTATACCTGACGATAATTTTAGAAGTTTTTTTCCTCTATGTTGTTTCAAAGTTTTTTGCTTGGATTATTTAAGATTTAATTTAATAAATTTTTTTTTCACTTTTAAAGTATCATTTGATGTAACAAAATTTTGAAATTCTGTTTTGATTTGCTATATCTAATTATTATAATATACATAATTTAATTTAATAAATAGTTGAATTGTAAATTTAATAATTCTTAATGCAAGTATTTTAACATGCTGATTTAAATTAAAATGTAGTATACTTCATGGTCGCACTAATTCCAGGAGAGAAATAGGAAAGGGTTATATCTTTCCTTTCTTAAAAAACATGTATATATAAGAAGTTTTAAACACATCACTTAATTTGTTAACTTGTTTTTATAATATTCATTTAAATTTAGATTTAATATTTGCAGCAAAAAGTCTGTAATAACAGGTTGAAATCAAAAACTATCTACACTCTGGCCTAGTTATAATTTCCAAGAAAACAATGTCATTCATCTTTTTGTCTATAATTTTTATAGAAATTTAAATATGAAATAAATATTAATATTAAATATGAATTTTATAATTTGATAGAAAAAGCGTTACATCAAAGTAATTAATTCCATTTATCTTATTGCTTTGACCTAAGGTATTAACGCCTTAATTCTCTACGTGAAGCGTAAGTATGATGTAAAGCCTTTAAACATATAGTATAAAGAGCCCTAATAAATTTAAACTTGAGGGCTCTAACTAGTCGAAAATGGGTCAGGACAATGACTGACGATAAATTCACATTGATGAAAATATTAAGATATATTTTGATTGCAACCCTCAGAAAAAGAAGGACATTTGCATTCAGACTCATAGCTCTTGATTAAAGTAATCTAGCTAGACGATAAGTGGTAGTAATGTAGAAAGTGATCATCCACCCTCCCATTAACGGAATGCCAGAATTATGACTGATGGTAAATGCACATATCAAAGTACGTGCATTTACCGTCAATGCACAATATCAAGATATATGCATTTACCGTCAATGTACAATATCAAGATATGTGCATTTACCATCAATGCACAAGATCAATATATATTTTCTGCTTGCAACTCTTTAGAAACAAAAGAAACTTGTATCTCTAAAAGTCACAGATCTCTTTCGAAATGAGAGGGCTCTAGTTATTTGAAAACACATGAAGTATAGAAAGCAACATTCCACCCATTTATTCATGAAACGTTATAAAATGCTCCATTTCTTAAAGCGTAATAATGAAAAACAATACCTGACGATCAAAACAAAGTGGTACCAATTTTAAGAAATAAATATTTAGAGGTCAAGTAAATGTATATATATAAGTCAATCGAAATAGCAAAGACCTACATTAAATGAATTTTTAATTAGTTCATCCTTTCACTTGTTAAAAAATGAAACCTTTAACTAATTACTTTCTATCGTGGTGGTGAGCATTAATATATTTTTATAAAAGCCACCAAACTCATCCTTAATCATTAAAACATTACATCACGGCCCAGCTGTGATCTTATTTTCAGCATCAGCACCACACGATACGGTTCCCAGTCTTAGCAATATCATAATCTCTTTCCGCATTCATGTAACTACAGGCTAATCGGAAACGACGCAACACAATACAGAGATACAAAGATTGGAAGAGACGCAACATTTAACGCCTTAAGTCTCTTGGCGAAAAGCAAGTCTGAAGCAATTAAGCTTCAAGCATCTGAGGACAAACGGAGAGCCCTAATTAATTTAATGAATATTTAGCACTTCCCAGTTGGGTGAAGTTATTATTTCATAATTTTCCGTCGGCGAAATTTAATCTGCTTTTATACACGCTTGTTTTAATTACACATTGTCCTTGAGTGGCTAGGGAACCTTACCTAGTACATGACATATTCACCACGACATCAAAACTTAATGGAATATAGGCTGATTTATTAATATTTTCGCCTTGCTTCTTTCTTCCATGGGGATATGAAAGTACGCAGCAAACGAAAGCGTTAATTGAGAACAAGACTTTTTGGTTGTTTCTTCACTGATTAGAAAGTTCTCTGTTTAAATTTGCGCAATCACCCTAGAGAGAATTAGTCAAAATCTTGTTGCAGACTTCTGCGAAACATTCAGCATTCTTTTACAGTTGTACTTAAATTTTCAGATTAATAACTAAGTCTTGTTTTGAAATATTTATGCGTAAGTAAGTTTGGAAATAAATTAAGTCACGTAGCAGCGTCAAAGATATCAAAGGAACTGGCAGTAATTCTTAAATACCTTATTGTTAGTGTCGAGGCTGGAATTGTAGCCGGCTTTGCTTTGTTGGATAAGGAAACCCGTGAGATTTTTTTAAAAATATGTCATATATCTCCATTGCATTTTAGGAATTGTACAAACTATCTAAATCATAAGTTTCAGAGCGTCTGAGTTAATAAAGTTTGAAAGTCAACCAAATTTAAATAGCACCTGATTTAAATTGATCCGAATTATAAAAGGAAATCCTGTATTATACAATAAACGCAATCTATTTTAATCTCTGTTATTCTATTTCTAAAAGTTTTAGAAAAGTATTTTAAGCATGCTTTAGAATTTTGGTCTGAACTTTCTTGAAGTAATATTATTCTATAGGTGAAAAATTATTAGCACTATATATAGGGGACAAATAATTAAAACACGCGAATGAATAAAAAAACGAAAGATATCTTAATAGTATTAGGAGACATATCAACAAGCATCGTAAATGAAGTTTACTGGATAAAATCTGAGTTTTAATAGTAAAAACACATATTAGTCCTAGTTTTCGTGTTTTACGGAAACGTTAGTGATTAAAATAAAAAAAACGTAAATATGAAAAATATTATAGAGAAATCGATTGAAATGGACTAGTATCTTTCTCAATATAAGTGAAACAAAGGTGCAGATATTTTTTGAAGAGTTATTATTATTATTTTCATTAAAAATTTAAAATCAAAATATTAATTACGAACTACTTACAAGAAAAGTAGACTAAAACGTGAAAATCTTAAACATTTTAGATCGTTTTCGTAAAAAGAAAGAAAGTATTGCTCTCAGTTATATTTCAAAATATGGAATCATAAAAATGCTTTGGGAAAAGATTTGCTGATTAGAATATACAAGGTACTCCAAAATTCGATTGACAAATTGAGAGGAGTATAACTATCAAAAATAAATTTCTTGAATAATCAAATTTGATTTTAAACTTATTAATGAATTCTTTTTCTATTTAGTTTGTTTGTAGCATCTTTCATAAATGTATTTCTGCATGACGCCAAAACCTGCTTGGTATTTTCGTGATCTTCACAATCTCAACATGATTTGAGAATCCATGTTCTAAGGTAAGTTATCTTTTTTATAACATTTTAGACCTGTATGCCGGCCAGGTGGCTGAGTGGTTAGCGTGTCTGATTGCGGAGGCAATGGCCGAGGGTTCGAATCCCGCTCCTCTAGGCATGGATGTTTCTCTCTCTGTGTTGCCTTCTGTTGTGTGAATGAGTGAATGTGGCCCACTCTATGAACGGGTTTGAGGCAGTATGGCGTGGGTAACGTTGATCGCCTCGGTCAGGGCCCGATTAACCTCTGAAAATAGGGGAAGCATAATAGAATTTTGGAGCCCCCCTAACAAGAGCAAAAGAAATTCTTGATATTTTTCGCCCATAAACAATACATTTTAAAGAGACAAGAACCATGTGAAAACTATTAGAACCTTAGAAAGGAATACAGAGATCTTATGCAATCATGTTGGGCCCTTCTTTACGTGCTTTATAGTAACAAAAACATGTTAACAAAATTTAAATATTCCAATAAATTAAATTATAAAATTACTTGTTGTTATACGAAAGGTTCTTTGCAAGATTAGTCTCTTATTTTACGCCAATTCGTTTACTAGCGGCAGAACAACACAAAATTCTAATTCAGCATAAATTATTGTTACTGCACCAGAAAAATCATACCAAATAATTTTCAAACATGAAACAAAAATATTTTTCGTACTGATAGATATTTAAAAGTCTTGTGTGTTTAGTTCAACAATAAAAAGCAGAGTAAAATTAATTTGAGCACACATGATAGAGAAAAAAAGATTTTTAAAAAAAATAAGAAAATTCATAGGTTTATTACCACTACATATGTTTTTTTCTCGCTGTTAAATTCGCAAAATCTTCAATAATATCTGCAAATTGTAACCTATTTGTAATATCGCTCTCTTTTGCCCAAAAGGGCTAAACTACTTAATTTATTATTTGAAAGAGTTGATCTCCACCGATTTTTTATTCTTTTCAATACAGAAAATGAACGTTCTCTAGTGCAGTTATAAGTCACTAGTGCATTTTCAAAAATAAGAAATTGGGCCCTTAATTTCAGTCGTTTGGGCCCCCCCCCTAGAATTTCACAGGGGAAGCACTTGCTTCCTATGCCTTTTCGGTAATCAGGCCCTGGCCTCGGTGACTTTGGTTTACAGGTGCCCACTGGGTAACGCTAAATGGGTAACAATTCCGGCATCTTCTATGGCGAAGAACGAAAAGTTCAGTGCCTGCCGTTATTAAAAAAAAATTAAAAAAAAGACCTGTATAACAACGTAATCTGTGAACAGCCTGTATAGAAACATCAGAGAGCAAAGCTGTAATTCGTATAAAACACCTCACCCTCGTTTAAATTATAAATATCTAAGAACATGATAGAAAAGTCCATAATCTATACTATAAAATAATTTTAAAACCTTTATAATAATAAATTTTTAAACACGGTATATAGAGTATTTTCAAAGTCCTTGGAAAATTAAGATTTTTACGTACCATTTCATTGATCTTTTAAAATTAAACTCAGAAGCGCAACAGCCCAAGGAGGGCCAGCGTCTACTGTGCCCATCCCACTTTTCGTGACCTTTGGCACTGAAATGCAGGAGCAGATATTCAGGTTGGTGTTCAGTCGAAAGCAAAACCTCTAGTGTTTAGTGTCAAGCATGCATGGTACTCATTTCATCGGCCTTTTGAAGGAAAGAAAAGTTAAGTCAGCCTTGCCCGGTTGGAGGGTAGAACCATAAATCTGAAATTTTTGTTGATTCTCAGGATGCAATTCAGACTATTTCTGAATATAATTTATAACCATCTGAACTTGAATTTGAGTGTAAACAACGCTTCGACTCTCTTCTTTGTTCTGGAAGAGAGGTAGTCCTCCAGTGAATCCCTGACTATTGCGGCATCTACGGAAATGAACGGGCTGACATGTTGGCTAGAGAGGCTTCAGCAATGCCTCCACAATCTCATCCAATTCCTCTTAGAAATGCAAGGCGGCTTTTCAAGAGCAAATTCAGGCACAGAACAATATCTGCTCTTTGGGACTTAGCTGATGGAAAATCTTGGGCTAGCCTTCTTGATGGCCAGCAGCGGTCTCAACTTTCCTTCCTTCCCAGGGCCAAGGGAGTTGTTTGTCTTAGAATAATTACTGGACATGACTACTTGCTGGCCCATCTATTTAAAATTAACCTGGCCAATTCACCTCTTTGTGTGCTCTGTAACACTTCGCCTATGACTGGGGAACATCTATTTGATTGTCCCTCTCTTCTTGACATTCGTTCCTGTGATGACTTTCGTGCCCTCTCACCTTCTGGAGCTACTTCACTATTGTATTGGACTGCAAGACGCCTTATGTCTGAGAAGATGATAGCGGGCGTAATTTTAACAAAAAAAAATCTGCTGGCACAACAGCGCGAGGCGGTTACACTCACCCAACGGGCTTCATTAAACTTAAAGACTATATATAAAAATTACCACTTATCTTTTTGAAATTTTTCTACACTCATATCATATATAAACAATGTATTGAACATAAAATAAGAAAAAAAAATTATGAAAGTTTTATATTGATGGAATTTATTTTAATAGGACAATAGGAATTAAAATTTCAATAGGAATTTTCTATTTAGAAAGTTTTATATTGATAGAATAATTCTTTGAGGCGCATATATTTTCCTCATAATTTAATTTCCGATTTAAAACTAATGGAACTATTTCTGATATGAGATCTGAGATATGTTAGAGTTAATATCTAACTTTTAGAGAAATTTCAGTCATTTCCAACGTAATTATTTCGCAATTTGGACAATTAAATCGTACTTCTTTAAAATTAGAGCCTTGCAAATTACTGCTTTTAATTCTGCTGAAACTTTTGAAAGTTTACCTTTCGTCATGACACGCATAAACATCTGTTGAATTAATTAACTCTACCGAATGTGAAAAAAAAATAATTCTCTCACCTTCTGACTCGCAATCACGATACGCTATAAATCATAATCCACCCGACGAATGTCTGCAAGATGACATAATTACGTCAAGTACTAAGAAAATTACTCAAAATATGACACGGGTACGAAAAAGCAAAACCAATCATTTTCTTCCTGTTTTCAGAATAAAGGGACATAAGTGCCATAAATTCTGTAATCATTTCTGTGTTGTTATATGGTTCTCGGTAGGTGATGGAAAATTTGCTCTTTTAAAACTGCTCAAAAAGTATATTAATTAACTAGTAGAGTGGGTTGTAAATGCTAAATTAAGCTCGAATCGATTAATGTTTAAAAATGTTAGCAGAATACGAAATGATTTGCTGAAAATAATTGCTACTTACAGTTGTTTTATGAATGCAATGGGTAATGAAAAATCATAAATGTGAGCTAAATATAACTGAGAATATTTTGCTAATTAAGCATTTTTATCGTTTAAAATTAGGGTTTTTATTCTATTTATGAGTTATAATTTTACAGAGAGAATAATTAAAATATAGAAGAAATGGCAAATCTGAATAAAAAAATAAAAACATGAAAAAAAGATAGATTTTGATGTTTTATGAAATTAATTTATGCTCAATACAATGTTAAATATTAAATATTAGTTATCAATCTTGCCAACCGGCCGATGTAAGGGTCAGAGGACTGGCCTTGCATCAGAAAGATTCTGCGTTCAAATCCCGGGCAAGGCATGGATGCTCTTTTATTCTCTGTATTATCTGTCCTTACTGTTGGATCAACGTTGGCTCACCTATTACGATGGCCCTGAAAGAGTGGCCAACAAATCTGTCTTTCAGATGCCTGTATAACGAAAGGTCATTCTCCAGGTGGCCATTAGAAAAATAAAGTTATCAATCTTTAATCTCATTTTATGTATAAAAGTTACTGCATGTGCCCGTGTTTTTTTCTCTGTAGTTTGGAATATATTTTTGGGTAGTTTGTAAGCAATCGCTACTTTCTGCGTCATTTAGTTCAGACGCAATATCAAAAATACGAAATTTTATCGTTGAAATCCATTTTTACATCTTTCTTTAATGTATTTTAAACAGCTTCACCGATTGGATTGACAGATTCATTTTAAAAAAAGGTTTTATCAGAATTGAATGCGTCAAAATAGCTCCAAAACAAATATTTTAAAGCCCATTTACTCATTATTAAGTTTATTGACATGCTCAAAACGGAATAATTTCAGAAATGACATATAAGGATAAAAAGATGCATTTTCCTCAAACTTTATTTGTCTATAACCATTAACGATTTAGAAAAAAAATCCAATTGGAAAAAACGTTTGTACACTTACTTTTATTCCAAATTTATTTCACGAATAAAAATTGCATTCAGATCGGTAATTAACTTTTCCCTATCTGACTGTTATGTTTACTTACAAATGAAGGTGAACTGAATAACTTTTAATCTAACAATCTATTTTCAAGGATTGACTTCTGATACACTAATCAATAAGTGCAGACAATATTTTAAGACACGAATTCAAATACAAAAACGTACTTTTTTGGAATAAACATAGCTCGAAGTATCATGTTGTTGTTGTTTCTAATGCCGCTTGCCATGTTAGCCATCCTTGGTGAAATCGAGCAAATTTAAGGCAGAGTGTGCGTTTCTTGTTTTTCAGTGGCGCCATCTATGGCCAAGAATTCGACTTCTGCCACACCATACGTCGCACCCGTTTATAGGTTGAACCCATTCCTACATCCATTCATTCATCCACAGATCGTAATTTTGACCTGAATCAGATAACGATAGATCTCCTATCCAGTACCCCCAGAGGTATTGATTTGTTATGGAAACATGAAGGACTTTTGCGACTCGATAGCTTTAACGTGCATCAGGCACTTTACTACACGGGGATTCTTCGGCCGGCGCTGTTCGAACAAACGAACTCTCGGACATGGGCCTAGCGCCCTACCGACCAAGCTATCCCGGCCCCCGAAGTATCATAAAGCAATCAATGTAAGGAGATGGTAATTTGTTTCTTCTGGTTTTATGTTTTTTTCTGCTTTTTTCTCATGAAATAGAACATTTCATCATAATTGTGACATGGCACATTCTCCTCATCGTAATTAATTTTTATTTATGCTTATTTTATTATTTTTTAAAATAATTTAGTAGTGGCATGATAATGAACAAGTGAAAATGTATACAGACATGAAATAATTTCCACTGGTGCTTTGGACAAGTGACTA
This sequence comes from Parasteatoda tepidariorum, assembly GCF_043381705.1. Lineage (NCBI taxonomy): Eukaryota > Metazoa > Arthropoda > Arachnida > Araneae > Theridiidae > Parasteatoda > Parasteatoda tepidariorum. The sequence continues at coordinate 43,968,376 of NC_092213.1, forward strand.
TATTTTCTTAATTTATACCTCTGAAAAATAATATTGAGTTTAAGTATAAATGAAAGCGAGGGAACTCTACAACAGAATTTCATTCAGAGTTCCGTTCTACAAAAGTGTTTTTACTTCCAAAAAAAAGAAATAATTTCAAATTTTTTAATTATGGCTAGTTTAAAGCGTTCTGAACCTTCACTAACTAATGAAACATCACAAAACAACTCAACATGTTCGAAAACTATATTCCTGGAAAGTATAATGCTCTCATTACAGTTTTAAATGTCAGGAGTGCAATGAAATAAAATGCCTTGGCTTCAAAAATACCTTACGACAAAAAATTTTTTGACTCATAATTAAGATTTGAAGAATGCGACCGTAAATCTGTTTCAAATTAAATATCGTCTCCATAATTATGCCAAATGTAGCCGGCAAAGCGACGAATAAATTCATATGAATTATATCCTCGAAAATTCCCAACATTTTCATTCGGTCGTCCCATTTCTCATTCTCTAAAATTGCCTGCAAGATAATACACCCCCTAACTAATTTATTTGTGTGTGTTCTTCTTCATATCTTTCCCTCTTTACGCTGAAGACACGCCCAATTCGTTGAGTGATGGACCCGAAGAGAAAATTTCTCTGATTAAATTGAGTCCAAAGTTATCCTGTCTTTTCCAAGAACAAATGACAGTATTAAAATGAAGTTTATGACGTTCATCTTCTCTAAAATTACGTCGCGTATGCATAATGAAGGGAATATTATATTTAGAAAATTTCTTCGAAGCAAAAGATAAGAAAACCTCATATTCGAATGTTCGATCAGATTGAAGGGGAATGCATTTCCATTTGGAATTACTGCTTGCCTCAAGCTGGTATTTAGTACAGTTAAGATGAAAAATATAGCTCTTAGTTTTTATTGATTTTAAATGTTTTATTAAAACACAAAGAAGGAAAAGAAAAAGAAGAAAGTAAAAAAAGGAAGTAAAAAAAGAGAAAAAATAACGGAATATTTTGTGATAGGTTAAAATTGAATAGTGCATGCAATGTTTTTTAAACTTTAATGATCCTGAGCTTTAAAATTATATATTTAGGAAATTATAAAAATCATTTTTGACAGAAAATTCCAAGTTATCATTACGTACAGTTTAAATAAATGTAACAAAAGAAATATCTATATATATATTTCTCTTACCCGGCGACAAAAAAAAATCCTCATTACAACTCCCCGAATGGCAACGCTAGAAAATCGATCAATCATTGCCGCTAAAAATGTCGCATGCCAAATCTAGCTCAGGTGGCTCAACATATAGCGTTTTTAAAAACGGGAACTGAAATAACCTTAAGTGAGTAGTGTTTGTCGATAGATCTCTATTTTAGTATTTTGTCAAAAGCGCTTTTTTCACGAATTTATATATTACGAATTTATTTGATCATTTTAGATTTATATCACGATTTTATTTGTTTTATTATTGTTATTAGTTATTCATAGTTATTCTGTTACGCTTTAAGATTTTATACTATAGCACATTTCTAATAGATTTAACGAATTACATGTCATTTATTTAAATTCAAATTTATGTTTTGACTTAGTATTTACTAAAAATATGTAATTTTTTTTTTTAAAAATTTTGTTATCTGGATTTGAATGATTGTTTTGAATTCTTAGAATTTTGTGCATTTGCAATGCACCTAAGTTAGCGAGCGAAACGAGCTTGGTTTGCGAAGCAAACCATATAAGACTGCGTAGCAATTTTCGGGGGTTGGCGAGCGTTAGCGAGCAGGGGGCGCAGCCCACTAGTATATTGAAAAATTCTTAAAAATCTTGATATTTTTTTAATTTTAAAAAGTGTTTAAGGCGAATTTAGTACATTGCTTCAGCAATAAGAAATATCAGTGACAATTTTATTTTTACTTTAGAGGAAATGGCCCAACATTTTAACTCCCTATCCCGTTAAAAGTATCTAATGCTTTTAATTGAGACCAAAGAGAAAATTTCGCACAATAAATTGAGTCTAAAATATTCTTTATTTTCTTATAACAGCTGACAGTTTTAAAATGAAGTTACTGACGATCATCTTCGATATATACGTCACGTATACGTAATAAAATGATCATTGCATTTAGGAAATTCTTTTCGAAGCAAAAGATAATAAAACTTTATATTCGATTGTTCTATAAGATTGGGGGGGAGCATATTTTCGCTTGAAATTCCTTCTAGTTCATACTTAAATTTACACTTTTGATTAAATATATAACCCTTACTTTTTTATAAAATTTAAATGCCTTAAAATACAAAAGTCAAAAAATATGGAATAGTTTGGGATGAGTTACAAATTACTTATGTTCTCTATAGACTAGTGTATGTATACAGTATAGTGCATTCTCAATAGACTTTCTTATAATTTTAATGATTTTGATCTTTCAAATGATTTAATTACGTAAATTGTGAAATAGTTTTATTCACAAAAATTCTAAGCAAGCATCACTTTAAATGGGAATTGTAAGGGAGGAAAAGCATTGAAAAAGCCTTAAATAAATTTTATAATAATATTCGAATTTTTATTTTATACTTAGATAAGGATCGTAGGTCGAAATTTCCTGGACAGTGTCACAGTATTTAGATATTGTAAATGGAAATAAGTGGTCACTGTTTTCGATTTGAAAAGAAGGTGCTCCAATTTTCAACGTTAACTCACTTTAAAATATTTTTATGTCCTTAACTGAGCCCGAAGTCAAGTATTGTTGCATTTTTTAAGAACAAATACCTGCACAGAAATGAAGTTTAGGATGATCTTTTCAAAAAATATGTCACGTAGGTATAGTAAAAAGAGTATGTTTAGAAAATTCTTTCGAAGCAAAAGAGAAGATCACCTTATATTCCAATTGATGATCAGCTTGGAAAAGAACGTATTTGCATTTGGAAAAGCATTTGGATTTGCATCTGGAAAGAACGTATTTGCATTTTTTGCCTCTTATTGTATCTTCCAGTTAGGATAAAAAAATAAAGAGTTAATAAGAAAAATTGGACTGACTCAAGATTAATTTCAAAATGTATTTACAATTTATTAGTGTATGCAAATTTTATTGAATTCTAATAAGCTGAACACATAAATGATTGAATTGTGAAAACTGTATCTAGAGTCAATCTTACATTAAACTCAGTTTATTTGAATTAATGCTTTAAAGGAAAGCAGAGCCTTAAAATACCGAAAAATAAAGTTTACAAATAATTATTCATATGCAAATTAACTTAAAAATAAAGTATTGCGTCAGTGGCTAAATATTATAGTAAACTGATTTAAATGTTGGCAAGCATTCCATAGGAAATATTTGTAGACTCTTATTACAGTTGTAAGGTCGTCACTTTCCAATCCCATTAACATTACTCGTATGAATTGTAAGAAATTTCAAGCCACAGAATATGTAAGAAATTGTTTATCTGTTTTTCCCTTTTAACGGAAATTATTGTCCATATAATTCACATTTTTGCATTATAAATGCTTTTAAATATTTTCTAATGCTTAGAAGCACATTTATGAATTTTTTGTCGTACGTACTTTTTAAAAAAAACTGCATGACTGAAACAATCAAGTGGGCGTTAATTATGGTGCACAGAGATAATTCTGGTTAAACTTTTGTACTGTATGGTAATGACCATTCAGGTAAAACAAAACCATAATTCTTGTTATAAAAACTAAAATATACGGCATTTAAATCGTTCATTTGGTAATTTATCCATTTGTATAGTACCAGTTTATTGAAAACACTGGATTTTAAAATTATTGTTCTTATTACCACACATTTAGCAAAAATACAAAACTTAAGAGCAAATTTGACCGAATAAATGGTTTTTGTGGCTTAATTTGTAGGTACCATGATAAAATTACCAACTTTTACCATATATTGTAAAGCCATTTATCACGAAGCCTTAGAGCATGGCATAAAAACCGGTTAAATATACTTTTTCGGATTTGTATTTTTTAAGAAAATGCGTAATTATAAGAACTTTAAGATAATAAGCGATGAGATACTATTAAGAACTCAACATAATAAGAATCACAGTTTCCGGTAAACTATTATCATATGAATTAAAAAATTATTAAATAAAAGGTTTAAATACCGTAAATTGTGGCCTTTATTTTCAGAATTGTGATTTCTTAATAGAAATATCATGACTAGAGTGCGGTAATCTTAACAGAATTTTTTTTCCTTGTAATACATCCTTCTTTTTTACTTTTAATTGATTTACCTACTCTAGAAATTAGTACTAGGTATGAAGAGAGTGCAATAGCTGAAAGAATCATTTGTGACTTGTATGCCAAGTTAGAAAAATGGAAATTTTATCCTCAAAATTGCACTGTGTCCAGTTGAGTCTATGAAGAGAGCTACAAATGAACTGACAGAGAAATGGAATAGAGGGAATAAAATGCTTAAACTTTTAAAAGGAGTTAATAAAAAATGGCCTAGTTGCCATAAAAACATATATTTAAATAATAAATACGTTTCTAATGAAACTCCCTTCATTTTCTCATCTACTGGAAAGGGAAAATGAGGTCGATTCTTACCTTCAAATAATCTTATAAGCAAAAAGAGTGTTGGTTGTAATCCTTTTTACGTCCAAAAGAAAGAGCCGTTAAAGTAATCAAAGGTTAGCCACATCCCGTGGGAATTCAACCCCCATAGATTATTTGCTCTCACTCCATTCCACATTTTCTTGCAGTCAGAAAAAGATGGAAAACCATTTCTAAGGCCTAAATAAAAAATATACTAACCTGCATTTCTTGCCAAGAACCCCTCCCACCATTTTCTTTCAAAGGAAAGAAAGTAGCAGAAATGTGCAATTTGTTTCTGCCAAAAGAAAGTCCTTTTTTTTCTCTTTTTAACTCCAGTTTTTAAAAAAAGGGGAAACTTGTAGAGTGAGCGACTATATTTCTTTGATACAAAATCCTTATATCCTTCTTAATCCTAGATTATGTTTGGTTATGGAGAATTGGTTTTCAAACATTTTGAAATTTTTGATTTTCCTGATGTATTACATTCTATAATACATTGTTGATCTGAAATTTTAAGAAGAACCACTGTTTTCGCTTACATTTCTTTTGCATTTGGTGGCTGATATAAATGAGACCTTGTCTTAAGTTACTTGTTTTCGGCTTAGACGTCATAAATTTTGACAAACATTATAAAACAAATAAGAAAGATGTCACTTTTCTGTTTTACATGGAGGCTTACAACTAAAATAACTTTTAAAAGCGTTTTGTAACTGATTAAATTCTTTCTAATTCATACTTTACTGGGGACAAGGAAAGTGAGGAAAAATTTGTTTGAACTCGAGCATTTGTAAGAACTTAATAATTAACGTGAAACAACAAATTTTTGTATTATGTTAAACCATGATAGGTTAATTTTATCACAATAGTGATTTAATTTTTAATAGGCACCAAGAAATTAATAAAATTTTTGATCTAACTTTATTAATTTATTTTCTGAATATTGTTAATTTTTACTAAACTTCGATGTCCTGATTCTCAAAAGAATATTACAATCCAAAACATTGTAATTATACTGTAACCTTCAAAATACAACTGCTAGTATTTATTTTTAATTGAAACAAATAAATTACACAATTAGCTGCTTAGAGCTTAAATATTCATTGTATCTTATGATATTAGAAATTATTATGCATATATGACGTTTAAAAGTAGTAAAACATTCATTTATTTTTGAAGCTAAGTAGTTTTTCTTTCATATATTATTTAATATATTAAATATAATATTATAACAAAAAGTAGAAAAATAAAGCTCACATCAATATTTAATAAATATTTTTATGAAAAAAGATATATGTGTATATATTAGGTAGAAATGTCAAAGTCTTCCTCATTTATCACACGTGTGATTAATAGTTACCTTTAAAGCACTCTCCATATTACTCGTATGAATTATATCTGAAATTGCTTAAAATACGAGCTGTATTCTAAACTATAAATCAACTCTAGTGAGCATTTACTTGTAAGCTTAAATAACAACCATTTCATCATCATCCACTCCATATTTCAGTCTCGTTTTTTAAATTAGTTTTACTTTTAAATTAAACTCAAAGATTAAAAGTTTGTTCACTTGAAATTGAGCCAAAATGATGGCATTGCTATTTAGTCAACCCAAATAATCTTACGCAATTTGGGTATGTTTAGTCAGAAATAATTAATCATATTGAATTATTAATTACAAATAACGTATTATGGTAGGTTAATTCAAATTACGCTTGAAGTTCATATCTAAGCTAAAGTTAATAGTCTAAAAGTAAAACAAAAGTATTTTTAGTTCATTGTTTCACTACGTTGAGAAAAAAAACATGGTCATAACTACCAGAATTATGGTAATATTTACCGTATTTCTGGATCTATGGAAGAATCAAAGATCTCGATAATTCTAGTATCCTGAGTGGTAGATGGATCATGGGTAAGAGTTCCCTTGTCACAGGACTGACTGTTCGTGGTTTTCCTTTCCATGTAACCCAAATGCGAGGTATTTCCATAAAAATGTCCTCCACGAAGGCAATTTCTCAAAATACTTGATCAACAAGTTTCCTTGTCTTCTGGATTTATTTCAAAATTACAAGGCTATGGATTGAACATTAAGTCATAAACTCAAAATTGGGTTCGCTGTTCAATGATGGTTATAAAAAAAACCAAAATAACTTAACTCTGGTAAAATTAATAAAATATGGTTTTATATTATGGGATAAAATTTGTAAATTTTAATACGATAACCTAAAGTAATGGCAACAAACTAAATACCTGAATGAATGAATAAGATTTATTCGGTTAGATTTACTTTTTAGTTTTGTATATTTCACAATATGTATGATATTAAGAACTATGATTTTAAAAATCAGAATAACTCATATACCATTTCCATATAATGATTAAAATGCCACATGAATCGTTTAAATGCAGTATATATTTGTTTTGTTCAGCAGAAGTATGTTTTTTATGGATGAGAATAGTAGGAAATTCCTCTTTCCTTTGAAAGCGACGCAATAAATTTAGTTTTCACATCAATTGATAAGAATTTAATATTTTTTTTTGTATAGTTAGAGTAAGAATTATCTGTCTTGAAATGTAACAGAAAATGTACAGAAAATTATAGCTAATTTCACAAACTAATTTTTAATTAAATTAATTATTTTGAATTAAAATAGCATTTAAGGGTTATGTCATTAAAAATAAAATTGCATTGCAGCAGGTTCTTAAATTTCTTCGTGTAAAATCAATTTTATATTTGTTTAGTTTAAACAATGTTAAGAACATTGAAAGAATAATCACATTGATTTAAACACATTGAAATCAGTTTACAAAAGTGTTTACAAAACTTCTTAAGTGAATTAGGTAATTAATGTAATTTTCTAATTGATTTTAGTTCCCATTAGCACATTTAGAATTTCCAAGAATCACATTTGTAACTCGGGCTACAGGTTGGGTTCCCCTATTGTAACAAATTGAAAAACTATATACTTTGAGTTTGCATACTTACGCAAAACTATTATAACTTGATATACACTTTTAAAAATAGAGAAAAATGAAATTAGGACGCGAAAGTGGAGAAATTACCACAAAACTAACGTAATATAATATTTTCACACAAATATTAAAATATTTGTTTTCATATTCCTCAAAGACAATAAATTACGAAGACAAAAGTCTAAAATAAAAACGATAGAATTTAATAAAATCATCATGTAAAAGAGCAAGTCTTATTTTTTAGACTACGTGTTCATCTTCATTTCTGTTATATTCATTTAAAAATAAATGTCCTATTTTAGTGATCTTACAGAAGAAGCAAGAATACGAAGAAGTAGAAGAAAATACTACATTCACAACTGACTTCTGAAGGCAGTTTTGTATCTTTTCTAATCACTAGATGGCGGTACAGGATAAAACTAATGAGGAAACTTCGGGTACATTGGAATGTTAAACCTGAAAGCTAGGATTTCAAACAATAGTTTCACTATGATTTTTAAAGTATTTAAGTAAGAAATTAAGTCAACAAAAACAAGAGAAATCGTTGTATTTTTTTGTAATTATATCTACAGTTTTCTTTAGAAAGAATTAATAGTAATAATTTTTTTCTTGTCTAACATTCTGCCTTCAACTTTTTTTCTTGTCTAAAAAAAANGTATTTAAGTAAGAAATTAAGTCAACAAAAACAAGAGAAATCGTTGTATTTTTTGTAATTATATTTCTTTATAATTTAATAACGTTTAACTACAGTTTTCATTATAAAGAATTAATAGTAATAATTTTTTTCTTGTCTAACATTCTGCCTTCAACTTTTTTTCTTGTCTAAAAAAAAAGTCGTTTTCAAGAAAGCACTTTTAATGTAGTTTGTAGCATTCTACTTCTTATATAAATGACATTTCATTTAAAAAATAAGTATTTGCAAAATCGTGAGTTATTTTTGATGCAATTTTCTGTTACTAATGATTTAAAGAATCTTATAAGAGTATGGTTTTGAATTTTTTTAAAAAAATTTCGTAACAAAAATATTTAACTTTCGAGCTAAGTTTGACTCAATAGAAAAAGAGTTACAATGTATATGCTATCAAAATAATCTACTCGTACAGTGATCAGAAAAGAAAATATTTTAATAGCTTTTTACTGCTCTTCTGATTTATTGAAACCATATTTTCCAGATTGCGGTCACCTTTCCACCATATTTTGAGGTGCAAAAGTCTAAATCACTAAGCATAACGGTTTGCTTGTAACTTAAAAGATCGTCTGCACAAATTAATTCGCATAATTACAGTTAAAATTTCGAACCATAAATTCATCAAAATAAAATAAATAGTTCAAGAGTAATCCAAAGGTTTTCGATTTTTATCAAACATAGATTAAGTGATTTTACTCAGATATATAAAGTGCATTAAAATAGAAATTCAGCCTTCTGAAATATTTAAAGATGTGTGGGAAATTGTTTGAAGTGACATTTCGATATAATTTACAAAACTTTGTGTGTTTTAAAGTTGCACATTCACAATGTAGACTATCAATGAAAACTGCTTATTGCTTTAAATTGTTTTTGCATGCTTTCAATTGACAAAAAATTCTCTAACTATTCTAAAAATTCTCTAAGTTAAATTGTTTGCGCCATAGCGTTACCACTTTTGGCGTTTCAATTAGTTACTAAAAGAAAAACTTTCTAATCTCCCTCGTTGACTAAAAGTAGTAATTTCTACTCCAAGAACAGCAAGAGTTTGACACTTTTATTAACTTTATTTTCTGAGGAGATATGTGGAATTATATATATATACATATACAATTAAAAAAACTACGACGTAAAATTTTAAACAGTCTATTTAACTTTAAATTGGAATAATTTTTCTGCCGCATTTTGCAGTGATATTTTCCAAATAGGGAAGAAAACTACTTAAACGTCCTTAATTTACGCAAATGACACGAAAAGGATATATAAGTTTCGTCAAATATTTGAGAATTGAAGTATCATTAACCATTTTCAGGTCATGCGTATACAATTTTTTTAAAAACGTGGTGTTATTTTTATTGAAATATGCTTAAATTAATTTCATTAAGACAGAAAAAAAAGTTTCGTGCATGAAAATTAATGCTTCATTTAAGAAATGAAATGTTGCATAAATGGTGCATAAAGATGATGCTTAAAGAAATGTTGAAAAAAGATGATATTTTTATTATAAAACTTCATCCTCATATCAAGTGGAAAATTTTCGATTTTTTCAATTTCTGTTCTCAATCCAATTTTAAATTCTCAATAGAAAGTGCTTAATCCAATTAAATGACTAATATCTTATAGATGTCTTAGAAATAGCAGAAAAATGAAATTAGTGAAAAAGATGCATCACCGTGTAAATAAAAATGTTATTTATTGAAACATTGCGTGTATGCACACTTTTGGCAGAAAACGGGTTAAAAACTAGAGTTAATGGGTTAACAATTTAAGGACTGTAAAATTAACGAAATAAAGCTCGGTGGTTGATTAATCTTTAAAAGTTATTATTTTAGTTTTGAAAGTAAATTTTCTTACTATGCTTAATTTTCTCCAATAAGTGAAGAAAAAAAACACTGATTGAGTGAAAGTTTCGTGCATTAAAAATAATACTTCATTTTAAAATTGAAATATTGTATAAATGTTAATAAAATGCATAATGGTTATGATGAATTAATAATAATGGTAAATAAGATGGTAATTTTACGTACTGAACTTCAAACTTTTATCAATAATAAAAAATATATGATCAATTTCAAGTAGAATAATTACATTTTCAAAAAATTTATTTCATTTGTTAATAACCATTTCAAGTTGAAAACTAGCGCATTTTTAAAGTTTCTAAACCAAAACTGTTTAATCCAATTAAACTCCCTTTTTTTACTCTTTACTTTTTTTAATCCAATTAATTCTAATTTTTTAGTGATGTTATCAAATCTCTTAAAAATAGCAGACAAATAAAATTTGTGAAAAATATGTGTCACAGTGTCGATAAAAAATTATTTATTGAAATGGTGAGTTTATACAGCTTTGGGTTAATGGGTTAACAATTTAGTGACGATATAATTAACGTAGTTCAAGGGTTGCTTAATTTTCAAAAACAAGGCTTATTTATTGGAGTTAATTTGCTTTATAATCTTAATTATCTCATATAATTGCGAAAATCTCTTTTAAAAATACTTTAATAAACGTATTTTGAGTTAAATAATAATCCAATTAATACAAAATTTTTAGTGATGTTTTCAAAACTCTTAAAAATCGCAGACAAATAAAATTTATGAAAAAAATGTTTGGCAGTGTCGATAAAAAATTATTTATTGAAATGGTGAGTTTATGCAGCTTTGGGTTAGTGGGTTAACAATTTAGTGACGATATAATTAACGTAGTTCAAGGGTTGCCTAATTTTCAAAAACAAGGTTTATTTATTAGATTTAATTTGCTCTGTAATCTTAATTATCTCATATAATTGCGAAAAACTCTAATAAAAGCGCTTTAATGAACATATTTTGAGTTAAATAAGCATAACGATAACCTAACCACGCAATCTTTACTTTTCTCAGAATTTCCAAAAATTAAGGCAAGTAATACGATATATTTTAAGAATAAATCATCATTATAATCACAAAATCTATCTAGAACCTAGAATATTTGATCGCACTTTTAAAATATCCACTTTAGCGCCTGGGGCATTTCAGCCGAGCTAGATCGAGGAGTAAGATTTACCGCAAGGTAAAGTAAGAAATCTAATTCACTTTCTTTTAGCCGAAAGATCTTTCTTAAATTTTTCCTCAGATTGAAATGGAAATGCTATTCCTTTCAGTGGCTGTTCCGTTGGCAAAAAGCCAAAGAAGTGGTACATTTGGGTGAGAGAATTATTGCTGAAAGGTCTTTCCATGTATTCTCGAAAAAGCTTAGCAGTTTTGCATATAACAATGAAGCAGAATCGATGTTAAATGGACGTATTTGATACGGTTTAAAAATGCTGATTGGGTTTAAAACGGCACAATAACATTAGAGATTATTTTGCGGGGAGTTTAGATTTAAAAGTAGAAAAGGTAAAATGAAATCAAATATAAACTGTGAGCAACTTTTACATGTATTTTCCAAGATTGTGTAATAATTGGTGCTTGTAGATAATTTCCAAGTTTTATTATTATTTATTAGTATTAAAGTAGTTAAATAAAACATTAAATTTCGAAACATGGAGAACAATCCTGTTGTCAAGGATAAATGCAAAAAAGGAAAAAACATACATCAAATAATTAATTTTTGGATGTTAAAAGATCCCACACTATTTTTAAAAAAAAATTCCGGTACAAGTTGCAGAATAAAGTATCGTCACTTTGGGCGCATCACCCGTGTAAAGTCCCTTTTTACTGTAAAATATTGTACAGTAATTTTTACACTGGTACTTATTTAATTAGAATAATTGATTTTACGGTAATTATCATTGTAAAATTTACGGCACAACAGATTTTAATCCGGTAAAAATGGACATTGAGGGCAGACTGTCCCGTAAAATTTGGAAACTCAAATTTCCTCAAACGTTTCTCGTTTTTGATGAATTATTTCTTGGGAAATTCTCGGAGCACAGAAATTGTTTCAAGTTGAGAAATTTGCTCTTATCTTCTCTATTTATTGAATCTTTATTTATTTGATGTCCTTTTTGAGATAAAAGCATAATATATATANATTTGCTTATTGTAGCGCCGCATTTATGGTGCCTTAATGAATATTTTAACATATTTTGCCTCATTAAATATTTTGACATTATTATTTATTGTCTCAATATTTAAATACAGCTCAAAAGTCACTGAATCTTTAAAACTGTCAGATTTATTTCTAATTTTCATCAGAAAGTATACAAGCAAAACCTCTTTTTTCTTCAATTAGTTTTTACTTTTAATTATCTACTTAACTTTAAATATGTACGTATTTAAACCAATCACTTAAATTTAAATAATTTACCACACAATTTAAAATTTATTATGTGTTTTAAACGAAAAATCTTGTTTACAGTTCTGTTGTAGCTCAAGCTTTGTGTTTTATAGCAGAAATATAAACATTTCAAAACTTTGCATTGCTTTTTCTTACAAGGAGGAACATAAAAGATACATACGCAGAATTAAAAAATGCTTATTTGAAAAATTTTGAGATGATTTTAATGTTAGCTAAACTTTAAGTTCTGTATCAAATTGCATCACAATTAAGTTTAATGAAATCCGACAAAGAGTTATTGATTTCTGACCCATTTCTCGTGTAAACAAGTAAATTTTAGCTAATAGTATGAGAATTATTCTACTCAGAAATTTATTAATATTTAATTCGATCCATTTGTTTAAGATTCAATTCGGTTACACTTTAGTCTTAATAAATTTCAATTAAGGTGGAAGATATGTTGTAGCTTTAAATTACAGCAAAGCGTAATTAATTTTCTGAGACCAAAGCCTTCAAACACATCTTGATGAATCGAGTTACCTGATCAATTTGAGGTTATTTGGTATAAGCTTAGTTTAAAATTACGCTACCTAAATATGCAAACAGAGGTCTTTCACTTTGTTCCTTATAAGCGCATTATCTCTGGGGAATAAATTTCTAGAAGCTTTTGAGTGCCTCATCTCTTCTTATTAACATATGAAACTGCATGGACAAAACAACTTATTCTATTTTGTGGTTTATAATTAAGTATGTTGTGATGCATATATTTTATAATTAATAAGTTTAATATAAATTAAATATCTCAAAATTGATAATTTCAATTAATTGTAAGTATTTCAGATAAAGTACATTTCCATTAAAAGATTAACGACATTTTCTTGTTATCATAAATGTTTTGAATATTTCTCTTAATCTATGTATTTATGTAATGTTGGGAAAATGTAAGGACAGCGATTGCCGTATGAGTATTTGACGACAGATTTTGAAATTGTCCAAGAATGCTGATTTAATTTTCATCAGTGGGAAAAACAAAAGTTCAGATTTAATCTTTTTTAAAAAGACTGAAAATCCATTTAATCGACGTAAACTCGTACGATATGTGTCAAAATACTTAAATAATTATGAAAAAATAAATACATTTACGGAAAAATAAAATAAAAAACAACTTATAACATAAAAATGAATCTCTGCCTCTGTAGATCTTTTATGGACTCCTAAACCATCCAGCCTAAATCGATAAATTTTGGCATACAAATAATTTGAAGCGCGAGGAAGGTCACTGTCGTCATTAGAACATTCTACGACGAACCCTTCGAGCAGGATAAGTGAAAAACGAAAAAGAATTTTCTGATTAGTTAAGTGCTAGCCATTGTTTTAAATGCAACTATATACGATTCAATTTCTCACATATTTTAAAGATAACATCAGTGATAATTAGTAGTTTATAACTTGATTTGATCAAAAAATAAGTTAATTTCTCGTATTTGAATAGTTACGAGAAATCGTAACAATTCAAATATCGTACGATATGTGTCAAAATACTTAAATAATTATGAAAAAATAAATACATTTACGGAAAAATAAAATAAAAAACAACTTATAACATAAAAATGAATGTCTGCCTCTGTAGATCTTTTATGGACTCCTAAACCATCCAGCCTAAATCGATAAAATTTGGCATACAAATAATTTGAAGCCCGAGGAAGGTCAATGTCGTCATTAGAACACTCTACGACGAACCCTTCGAGCAGGATAAGTGAAAAACGAAAAAGAATTTTCTGATTAGTTAAGTGCTAGCCATTGCTTTAAATGCAACTATATACGATTCAATTTCTTACATATTTTAAAGATAACATCAGTGATAATTAGTAGTTTATAGCTTGATTTGATCAAAAAATGAGTTAATTTCTCTTATTTAAATAGTTAATTATTTTATACTTACTATATCAGATAAATTCAATGAACAACATTACGTGGAACATCGCGTGGTCGATGTCACCAAATTCATAATTTTAAAGTTGTCTGATACCACATGTTTTTTTTTTTAATTTGCAATTTATATGCCTTTTAGTTTTGCGCATTTGATACTGCACTAAAGTTTTTATATTTATTTTCCCTGAAAAAAAATGCATAATGATCATCTCGGAAGAATAATAGGTACTCAGCTGTTATTATGTAAAACATTAATGGGTATGTTTTCACAACCTGATGAAATTACTTTTCTCGCTTTCGCAAAAATAAACTGAAATTAGTCGGTTAATAAATAAGTTGAAAATTGCACTAGCTACAGCAAGTAAGGGAAGTATAATTTCGAGTAAATTGCGCTTAAAGTTTTTTTCTTCAAAAATCCGCATAAATACATAAAACTTTGCAACTAACTATTATATATCAAAAGCAGGTACATAAGATGCTTCTTCACTATCATTTTCAGAAGTCTCCAACGCTTTGTCTAGCCTTTTCCTTGTCGATCTAACCTCGCGTGACATATCATATATTTTCAGAGCTGCAGCCGAAATTCTGCGGTCACTATCATTTTAAGCGGAATCTTTGGGTGCTGGGTCTAAATTTATTTGAATATTCCAAAACTATCAATAACCCTTTGCAAACCTTAATCAAAAATTATTACTGATAAATATTTGAAAAAAATAGTTAAAATGATACTATTTTACGGAAATGCTTTGATAGTAGTGAGCAACTGAGTGCACGAGTTTTTTTTCTTTTTTGGAAAATTTTACTGTTTTGTTCACCCTTAAAAAAAGGAATATTTCGTTTTCATCATCAGGGGTAGAAACGAAGTTTCAAAACATTCATTAGGAGTAAAATAGGCGTAGAAAACGCAGAAAGTTTAATTTTACGTACCTGTTGACATTGGCATAGTATTGACATTCATAATTTTATTTTAAATTAACATTGCACTAACACTTAAATAGCAAAATGTTATAAAGCAATATTATATTCAAGTTTTCCCTACTTCATTTAAATACTAGCATGCTATTCGTCCGTAAGCAATAAGTCTTTTCAATGATGTAGGACTAATTTTATAGAGGTTATATTTTTCATGAAAGAAAATTCTATAGCTTATCAAAATTACTTTGTTTAAAATTTGGACTACAGGGCAAAACATAGTGTGATACATTTTAATCTGTCTAAACTTTAAGCATTTGTAAATTCGTTTGAGTTAAGTTTAGAAAATCACAGTTGGGTAGTCAGGTCAAAGTCTTCATTTCTAAGATGTTAGTTAATTTTGTTGTAGAGCTATTATTTTCTGAGAACTACATTTAGCACATTCGCCTCTTTATGCTTGTTCTAGTCATTACAAGCAATTACAACGCCCTTTAGGTATAAAAGCAATTTTTCTTTCTCATGTTGATTGACGGGGAATCATGTGGTCGTAATTTTGATTGACTTCTTTAATATTGTCTAATTTTAAAGTTCTAAGATATTGTTAGTACTTGAACTTTGACAAAGTCATAAAAGTACACGCAGCTCTAAATTTTTTATAATTTGATTTAAAAGAACATATACCAATGTATATATATAAAGAAAGAAAATCTATCTAAAACCTGTTTTTATCAATGATACTTTAAAGTGAAATTACAAGTTTAGAAAAGAGGCATGTGAGAAAAATAACACTCTACTTTAGTTATAATTAGCAGTTGGATTTCCAATTATAATATAAATATTCTGGCTTATGAATTGAATTGTTTCAAAAGTACTTTAATGCATAAAAATTTACAATTTCATGCAATACAAATTCAACCTCCATAGATATGCAAATGTAAATTGCGTGCACGCCTTGCTAGTAACATGTTGCGCACGTATGTAAAATGACAAACTTTAATGTTTAAAGAGTTCTTTTATGTAACCAACAATTAGAGAGTACTTTAACCAAACCTTATCCAATGAGCATGCATGTTTATCAGTTGATTTCCTTCTAGTCAACTGATAAATCTGCATGTTGAAATGTTTCAAAATATTTTTTAATAAAAATTTGAAGATTTCTATGTAAATTAAGCATTGCAATTGTGCAGAATTGCTCAACACATGTTGTACCTATACACAAAATGATCAATTTTTCACGTTCGGATAGTACTTTAACTGTGTGAGATATATACTAGAGATGAATTTTATTTTTTATTTTGAATCTAGATAACAGTGCAAAAATCCATTATTCCACCACTTCTCTTAATTCACGTTCAGTTNAAAAAATGTACATCTTCTAGATTCCGAAATTGTGTCATTTTTGATTTTACGATAATTTTGAAAATTTAGTCACTCAGGACCACTTTTCGTGGAATCGCCCCACTTCTTTTAATTCACGTTCAGTTATCGTCTAAAGTGTGTGGAGTTAATGTTACTCAAAATTCTTTTGTTTATAGCGACATACTTACATTAGCGCTGATTTCATTTTTTGAAGGAAATAACTAATAAACTGTTTATCTTTCATTATTAGATATAATTTTAAAATGTACTTTAAGCTTGCCTTTTTTCGCTTTAATATTTCAAATGTATATTGTAGTCAAAATATAGCAATTTTATTTATTTTGAACCATTTCAGTAAATCTCAGGCTTTAAAGTTTTTTTTTGCGATTTATGTTTATACTATTTCCTTTTCTGATTAGGTATAAAATGTCAATGCTAATTGCAGTATATTAACCTGAAATTAACAACCGCATATTTTAAGTTTATTTGAAAAGTCTCATCCAATAGTGTATTATTTAGGAAAAAATATGTAAAATTGAAATTTCAGACGTATGTAAGCTAAAATATAGGAAATTTCATTTAGTAAATTTCTGGCTTTTAAGTATTTTTTTTTTTTTGCGTTTTATGTTTATACTATTTTCCCTTCTGTTTAGGTATAAAATGTCAATGCTAATTGCAATATATTAACCTGAATTTAACAACCGCATATTTTAAGTTTATTTGAAAAGTCTCATCCAATAGTGTATTATTTAGGAAAAAATATGTAAAATTGAAATTTCAGACGTATGTAAGCTAAAATATAGGAAATTTCATTTAGTAAATTTCTGGCTTTTAAGTATTTTTTTTTTCTTTTTTGCGTTTTATGTTTATACTATTTTCCTTTCTGTTTAGGTATAAAATGTCAATGCTAATTGCAATAGATTAACCTGAATTTAATAACTGCCTATTTTAAGTTTATTTGAAAATTCTCTTCCAATAACGTATTTAGGAAAAAAATATGTAAAATTGAAATTTCAGACGTACGTAAGTTAAAATATAAGAAATTTTATTTAGCAACCGGTTCAGTAAATCTCTGGTTATAATGCATTTTTCTTGCGCGATTTATGTTTAGATTATTCCTTTTTCTGTTTAAGTAAAAAAGTTTATTTTAATTGTTATATATTACATTGGAGTTAATAACAATAAATTATTAATATTCTACACATTTTACAATTACGTACCTATGAAATATATTCGAAATTTTCTGCTGAAATTAAGGATGCGCCTAGTGGAAATTTAAATGCGAAACCCTATTCTACTTAGAATTTCTGAAAGAATATAATCCTAGGATAAGCAAAAAATTAAGTTGTAAAACAGCGTAAACAAATATAATTACATCTCTTTAATTATGCACTTCAAAATAATTTGATCTAATTTACATTTTTCAATAGGAACAGAGGTAAGAGCATTTCAAGAAACTAAATTATCTGCCATGTCATAATTTAATTTTAACTGGTGCTATTTAATTTACCTGTTTACTTTGTATGACTTCTACGAAGTAAAACCTACAAAAATTAATTTTCCAACGGAGAAGTTCAGATCAATTTAGCTTGGAATTTGTCATAGCAATTTAGGTGGTAAATACAAAACGCAATAAATGAATTTCAGGAAATTTTATTTAATTTTCACGGGCAATATGTAATTACTTTGTTTCCTTTGCCCATACCTCATTTACCAATATCTTCCCAACAAGTATCAAATGCTTCGTTTGATTAACAGGTTAGTGTTTCTAATTAGCTGCGATGAGCGCATAATACCTAGAGCTCGTTAGCCTGAACGCTATTGTGAGAAACAAAATCTACTTCGAAGGTTGCCAATTAATTTAATTGGATAAAGATTAAAATCAACTAAATCAAGGCCCAGGAATTTATTCTAAATTCTTTTCCTGGAGAAAGTATTTTGAATACTTAATGAGGCTTTCTTGACTGTGAAATTGTACCAATATAAGTGTATTTAAAGTTAAAAGAAGTGAAAAAATGTTTTCTTAAAATTAATCAGCCGGATTCAAGAGAAATGGTTTTTTAATTTTAAAATTTATGAGGAATAAATTGCCATTTTTAATAATCAGGGTTATATATTTTTTTCCTAACTTGATCTAATTTACATCTAATCAACAGTAATATCTTATCAACAGTAATAACGGCAAGAGAAATGCAAGAAACTAATTTATCTGCCCTGTCATAATATAATTTTAGTTGTTTCTATTTAATTTACCTGTTTACTTTGCATGGCTTGTTCTACGGAATAAAACTTACAAAAATACACTTTACAATGGAGAAGTTAAAAACAATTTAGATTCAAATTTGCCATAGCATTTAAGGTGGTAAATACAGAAGGCCATAAATAAATTTCTAGAAAATTTGAGTTTATTTTCAAGGGCAATATGCAATTACTTTGTTCCCTTTGCACATACCTCATTTACCACTATTTAAAAAAGAAGTTTCGAATGTTTCTTTTCATTAACTAGATAGTGTTTCTAATTTAACTGAAATGAGCGTAATAATACCAATCACTCGTCTTAGCCTGAACGTTATTGTGATACAAAATACACTTCGATGGTTGCCAATTACTTTAATCTATTAAAGATTAATGTCAACTAAATCATGCTTCCAAGAGTTTGTTCTAAATGCTTTTCCCGGAGAGGGTCTTTTAAATATTTAATGAGGCCTTCTTTTCTCAGAAATTATACCAATATATGTGTATTTAAAGCTTAAAGAAACGGGAAATGTTTTCTTGGAATTAATCAGCCACATGAACGAGAAATGGAATCTATATATCTACCTTTACGAGGAAAAATTTTTATATTAATATTCAGAATTGTGCAGATTTTTTTCTTAGTTTTCTTGAAATATTCCAGATGATTATTTCTCACTTTTTAATTTAGATATAGTTACATTTATCTCGGATGTACTGTTTGGATCTAGACAACAATGGGGTTTTTTAAAGAAGTCTATCAGAAAAAAAAGCTCTCAAAACTTTTATGAAACAATTGTAAATAACTTGAAATTTGAAAATTAAAAAATAATGTGTTTTTAGCCTTTGTTTTTAACTGTATAATAATTAGGTTTCATCTCTAAGTTTTGAAGA
This sequence comes from Parasteatoda tepidariorum, assembly GCF_043381705.1. Classification (NCBI taxonomy): domain Eukaryota; kingdom Metazoa; phylum Arthropoda; class Arachnida; order Araneae; family Theridiidae; genus Parasteatoda; species Parasteatoda tepidariorum. The sequence goes on from NC_092213.1 coordinate 43,988,151, forward strand.
AAAGCGTCCACACTTTTATTTTTTTCGGCATCTTCTGCTGTTAGCACTTGAAAAATAAAACGTTCTTCCACTGAGAAAAAAAAGCATGCTCAAAACTATTAGAATATGATAAAATTTATAGCGTTTCTGGCTTTATGTTAACACCAAGAAAATTGGTAATGATTTTGGTGAAATTAACAATACAATACTGTCTTAGAATAAGTGATAAAATTTGGTTAAATGTAGTAAAAATCGGTAATTTTGCATGATACCCTAGCACATGGAAACCATTTATTCGGTCAAATTTTCTTTTTAATTTCGTATTTTTCACGAAATGTGTGGTAATACGAGCTCTTATTTTGAAAACCAGAATTTTAGGAAAACCTGTACCATATGAGTGAAAAAATTTACAAATTAAGGGTTGAAATATTGTTTAGTTTGGTTTTATTATCAGAGTTATGTTTTTTAACCATACAATATGGTGATTTTACCAGAATTTTATCTCCATGTAGGAAAAACACCCAAATTATTTCCTTTCATGGAATTAAATCCTTCCTAATTCAGTTAATACGCTGGCTACTTTATTACTATTATCGATTTCTTGCTCTTATAATGAATTCATGTTGGCCTTATTATTTTTAATTTTTCATTCGATTCAATAAATTCGACCTTTCTCTCAATTATAAGTTTGGCAATAACTTTAAGTTAGTTTAATAATATAAGTTTAGTCAAACTTTATCAATGCTTCCATGAATATAAAAACCGGTCAACTGTGAAAAATTATGCAAGTTAAATTTTTTAGATAGAATTCCCTATCGGCCAAAAGCCCCGGGAATGGTTTATTCACTGTTGCAAATTCATCCCATTCTCTGAAAAAAGCCCCAAATAAAAGACCAAAAAGGAAGTTTCTCCGGACATAGTGTTTGACACAATTTCACGATTGTTTGGACTTTGACGGGAAGTTTAAATGTCACGGGAACAATTGAAGATTTTTTTGAGCTTTCCGACGGAGAGAAAACTATAAAAACCAACTATTTTTTTTTTTTGTTTTTTTTTCTTTTCACTTTAGCATCCGACGAAATTTTTTTTATCACGTTTGGTTAGTATCACCGAGGTGTTTCAGACCTTTCAGGTCAACTTTTACAACTTTTTATTCGATATCTATCAGTTTCGCTCTTTTTTCGTCCTCTCAGACAATGCGGGTGAAGTAAATAAATATAATTTTAAAATGTTTTTTTTTTCTTCCTAAAAGTTCAGTTTTAGTACAATACAAGTCTAAGATAAAACTTCCCTCTGGAAAGTTTATATAATGTTTACTTGGAAGAAATAATACAGGACATTGTAAAATGTTTGCTGAAATAAATAGTTTAAAATAGTTTAGAGAATTCTTCGTCAGTGATATAACAATATAAGAAAAATTTAAACAAGAATATATATATATATATATATATGTGTGTGTGTGTATGAATCAATATATATATATATATATATATACATCAATACATATATATATATATATATGCAAACCAAAGGAATGCTGTCACCATGATGCAATACTTTTGCAAGAGCTTCTAATTTAATTGCTGAATAGCTAATTATTAAATAAGATAGAAAGATAGACTGTTAAGATTCTCATATGAACAAAGTAAAATAAATAAGGAAGCAAGACATACTGCAAAAAACTGCCACAAATATACGCTCAAACTGGAAAATAATGTGATATGGATAATTGTTACCTTGTTCAATGTAAGGCGATGTTTGCTTTATTCAATACATATATTTTTTCTTACTTCTCAAAATGCAAATGCGAAAATTGTCATAGTAAATTTAACATATAAGAAATAATTGTTCAAAGACGGTGCTAAGAGTGAGTTTAGCAATGGGTACGTAAATGCTTACAAAACTGTATATTAATTTTAATTGAGCCTGCCAGGTGGCCGAGTGGTTAGCCTGCTGGACTGCGAAGCCAATGGCTGTGGGTTCGAATCCCGCTCTGGGCATGAATGTTTCTCTCTCTCTCCGTGTTGTCTTCTGATGTGTGAATGTATGAATGTGGATATCATCATAAGACACTTAAAATTGACCGATTATTTTGAGTTTTAAACAAGCGCATTGTTCATTACTTAAGTTAGATGTTTTTCAGAAAACAAAATAAATATAAAAAAATGGCATTATATGAAATGAAATAAATGTATTGCACTTTTAGCACAATAAAGTAATAAAGCTCAAAACCCCCCTCATTAGATATTCTTACAAAATTCAGAAACTAAATTAACTTAGAAGAAAGCACTTTACGAAATTACCTCACTCCAAAACCTTGCATAAATTGAAAAAAATAAACATAATGAAAAATTACACCGTAGTCAATGTTTTTATTAGTTAGAATTTTTTTTTACTTCTAATTAAAAAGTAAAACAATACACAAGTTTCAACTAGTTTTGGGAGAACAAGGTACAACTACACCAAGCCAAGTATTCCTTTTGTTTTCCAGAAACTAATCTTTAGGATCGCAAGTTTAATCCTGTAATCCCAAAATGACTCACTTTTTTACTGCCTCATAAATCCCGAGGAATAAGATTCAAGGCAGTTTTAGAGACTGGAATATATTTCCTCCAGTTTGTTTCTAGTCTTAGCCATGACAAAGTTTTTTATTTTTTATCGTCTGCCATACTTAAGCAAAATAAAATGGTTTTGTTCCTCAGTTGGGCGAGAAAAAGAATGACTCTTTTCTGAAATGGCACAAAGACTTGAATAAGTTATTAGGTGTGCTGGAATGAATAGATAAAAAGCAAGATATTCTTCACGTGGATGTAGTAATTATGCCTCTGTAAAAGTTTATTATCTGGCGTCGCACCAATAATGTATTCGAAATGAGGACTTCCGAATGTTAATGCAGAATGCAATATTAAACATCATAGAACTAATGCAGGAATGATAATTGGTAAATATGCCATATTACGGGGAAATATGTTACGAGAAACTAACTATTTCATTCAGAATATTGATTTATTTGGATATGTAGGGAAAAAGCAACATTTGTGGAGTATAGAGATCAAACGAGATAACAAATTAATCTCATTCGCATTTTCTAAATTATATGCGAATAGTAAATTATAAATGTACACATATGTATGGCTCTTTGCTTTGATGTTTATTATCAGAATTTATATGAGTGTTTCTGTTACAAAATTTCGCGACGAGCTCTTATAGATAAAATGTATAAATTGAGAAAAATACGATTAAATCCATGCTATAAAGCATGTTAAATAGTATTTTCAGGCATTGTAATTATTTCTAATTATAGTTTTATTTAATAATCGTCGTGGAACAGCCAACCCAATTTCGAGTTTACGTCTACTTATGATCAACACTATACCCTTGTAACTTTGATCCCAATTCAGAACACAAGAGAGCTCCTGGATAGAGTATTAAAAGAAACATTTTTCCCATGGAAGACTTTAACGGAACTAACCAGTAATTGCGTTACATGAGGAGGAAAACCACAAAAACTTTTCACGGTTAGCCTTATGGCAATGGGACTGTAACTCTTGATTCGTTTAACACCGATGATATTTTTATGTCAGCACTGTGGTCGATGGCTGGGAGCAGAATTCGACTCGACCAGCTAAAGCTAAGATTGAACCTGGGACACCTCATTGGGAGGCGAGTGCTCTGTACACCGCAGCTTAAATAATAAATTTTGTAAAAAAATCTCTTATCATGTGTAAACGATTTAAAAAAAAACACTTTAATTATTTAAGCTCATATAATCTCAGATAGCATTTTTTCTCACCCAGTCATTAGTTCACGTATGGACAATAAACTTTTTTATTTTTAAACTCAATTCCAAGATCTGTCTATCTATGGACATTTAACCATAGCACTGTGGTCGGTGTGAGCCGGTTTCATATCAACCAGCCATCGCTGGGATTGCAAATTTTACTAATGAGCTAATTGTGGTTTTTCTAGTTTTGTTTCTCACTTTTTTTTCCTATTTTGCTAGCAACTTTGCGTTTTACTGTTCAAGTCACTTATGTTTCTTCTCATTCATGTCTGGCAAGTCCAGAAAGTGGACACTTATTTCTGACCACATGAAACAACTTGCTTTTCTATTTTCTTCGATTTAAGAATTCCGAAAATCACCTTAAATGCATAAGTTAATTCTGGTATTAGTTCCAGATTTACAAGGGTTATATATGGAACATGGCTATAGCGTAAAATATTTACACGCTAGAGTCATGATTAGGGAAGCATTGTACTAAGTCGGAATGAATTTATAATTTCATAAACTTATTTTAAGCATTTTTATAACGTTATTTCTTAAGACTATTAGTAAAAGAGAGATGAGAATTTTTTTCCATTATCTTAGACATGGATAATAAAAAGCAGATAAGAAATACATCGCATCGTTGAACACTTAATAAGCTTTGAGCCACAATTTCGTATTGAGTAAATTAGCTAGAACCATAATACGGTAACAAATGCTAGATGCAAATTAAAATATCGGAAGCTTGTACAACGCTCAATTTCCATGGAAATATAGTTCAAATTAACAAGTTGTTGAAGTAGCAGCAAATTCGCAAATTCAGGGAGCCAATAGAATAGTTCAGCTTAGTTTTTCCTAACGTTGATGTTACAATTTCTTTACATAACGTTAACGGTTTATATTATAATGATTATTTATAAATCATAACTTACACAACGGTTCAATTTCCACGGAAACATTGTTCAAATTCACAAATTATTGAAGTTGCAGCAAATTTACAAATTATAGATCAGGGTGCCAATAGAATAGTTCAACGTAGTTTTTTCTTACGTTGATGTTGCAATTTTTTAATGTAGCGTTAACGGTTTACATTATAATGATTATTCTATAAATCATAACTTATACAACGGTTCAACTTCCACGGAAACATTGTTCAAATTATTGAAGTTGCAGCAAATTTGTAAATTATAAACTAGTGTCTCACTAGAATAGTTCAACGCATTTCTTCCTAACGTTGACGTAACGATTCCTTAGCGCAACTATCTTATATATAATGATTATTCTACATACTCTTTATATTATAATGATTATTCTACATACTCTTTATATTATAATATACTCTTTATATTACAATGATTATTCTACATACTCTTTATATTATAATATACTCTTTATATTATAATGATTATTCTACATACTCTTTATATTATAATGATTATTCTACATACTCTTTATATTATAATGATTATTCTACATACTCTTTATATTATAATGATTATTCTACATACTCTTTATATTATAATGATTATTCTACATACTCTTTATATTATAATGATTATTCTACATACTCTTTATATTATAATGATTATTCTACATACTCTTTATATTATAATGATTATTCTACATACTCTTTATATTATAATGATTATTCTACATACTCTTTATATTATAATGATTATTCTACATACTCTTTATATTATAATGATTATTCTACATACTCTTTATATTATAATGATTATTCTACATACTCTTTATATTATAATGATTATTCTACATACTCTTTATATTATAATGATTATTCTACATACTCTTTATATTATAATGATTATTCTACATACTCTTTATATTATAATGATTATTCTACATACTCTTTATATTATAATGATTATTCTACATACTCTTTATATTATAATGATTATTCTACATACTCTTTATATTATAATGATTATTCTACATACTCTTTATATTATAATGATTATTCTACATACTCTTTATATTATAATGATTATTCTACATACTCTTTATATTATAATGATTATTCTACATACTCTTTATATTATAATGATTATTCTACATACTCTTTATATTATAATGATTATTCTACATACTCTTTATATTATAATGATTATTCTACATACTCTTTATATTATAATGATTATTCTACATACTCTTTATATTATAATGATTATTCTACATACTCTTTATATTATAATGATTATTCTACATACTCTTTATATTATAATGATTATTCTACATACTCTTTATATTATAATGATTATTCTACATACTCTTTATATTATAATGATTATTCTACATACTCTTTATATTATAATGATTATTCTACATACTCTTTATATTATAATGATTATTCTACATACTCTTTATATTATAATGATTATTCTACATACTCTTTATATTATAATGATTATTCTACATACTCTTTATATTATAATGATTATTCTACATACTCTTTATATTATAATGATTATTCTACATACTCTTTATATTATAATGATTATTCTACATACTCTTTATATTATAATGATTATTCTACATACTCTTTNGATAAAAAAATAGTTTTCTGGTAGCAAAAATTAAAACATATGGTATTTAATAATTCATTTGGTAAGTTTTGCACTCATGTGGTAACGGCTTCCCAGAAATTCTGGTGTTTAAAGTTGTAATTCTTATTATCATATATATTTAGCTAAAAATACTAAACTGAAAAGTAAATTAAAATGAATAAATTGTTTCTAAGGTAACATGATAAATTTACAAAATTTTATAACATTTAACGAATTTTATCACATGTTACAAAATCATATTTTATTGTCAATTGTACCAAAATCATTACCAAAGTATTTGGACAAAAATTACTGAGCTTCTTGGCGTTCCCATAGAGCTAAAAAACTTATAATTTTACCATAATTTTGTAGCTTTGACTATACTTCCTTTGAAGTGTAGTTTTCACAATATCTTTTGAAACATATTAAATAAAAGTTAGTCGCCAGCACATAAATTGAAAGATAGAATGTTCAACATGTATTAAAACGGTTAGATACCAGAAAAATACTCGTCGGGTAAAAAATTACAAATACCGGTTTAAAATATTTTAAGAAAAGTAATGAATGATACCTATTATGATACCCTACTCTAACCCCTAGCTAGTGGATGGAAATCATCTTCAAAATCTTTTATCGAAAACCCCCTTTTTTTAATTGAACGTTTGAATTTTCCAGAAAAAAAGAACTCCTAGTTGACTGTCATGTTGTTTCATTTTAGGTCGTCGGGCTACCGAAGCGGGGGTGCCATCCCCTGTGCAGAGGATCAAAATTGAGATGGCATGTCTTCGGATCATCCTCCGTGATGTTTCCCAGATCGTCGCCAATAGCCCATTGTGCAGCTCCAGTGCGACGTAAATGAACTACAACAGCAACAACGTCAAAGTTGGTTCATATTGTTTTTTAGATGACGTTTTAATCACAAAGTAAAAATATATATAAAGAGAGAAAGAATTTGTTTAAAATAGCAGCATTTCAGAAAATACGTATCAGATAGATAAAATGAAATTGGATTAGTTTGATATTCTGAAAAACCTGTCTGAAGTCTCATATTCAATCCACCACCAGAGACTGGGTTGACTTATTAAACATTGCTGCTCTAAGTTTAAATCCTGTAATAAACTTTAAAATTGAAATATTAATTGTGTACTGGATGATTAAAAACTTATATTTCGCAGCACTGAAATGAAAAATTCACATTACAGGCATGCATACTGAAATTTACATTACACGCATGTATCGCATGCACGCATGTATATGGAAACAATTTTCTAATGTTGCTTTTATTTTTTTAATTATTTTTTTTCTTTAATAAAAGCATTTAATTAGTGCAATTGGTACATAGTACATTTTGCTACAATGTCTTTAAACAACTTATAAAAAAAATTGAACGCAATATCTCGAAAATTAAGCCGCCTGGTGCATTTTTTAAAAAATTTATTTTAAAATTTAAAATTTTTAATGAAATTTAAAATTTTGACAATTGTTCAACAAAATTTTACATGGTATATTGTATTGTCTATATACATTAGCTGACAAATTTTCAGAATGATTGAGAGAAAAATAAAAATAAAAAATTTTAACCTCCCTTGTCGCCTTAGTTTCTTAAAAATGGCAATCATTCCAGGAATAAAGGCTAATAAAGGATAACCATACCTAATATTAAATCTTATTCAAGGAAAAATAAGCGGATTACTATGCAGGTGGAAAATTGAGAAAATATTTTCGAATGTATATCTAACGTAAGAAAAAAATGTATTTCAACTAGCCGAATGTCCTTTCTGGCGACCATTCCAAATACAATAGGAAGTAAAAAAAAAGGACAGAAAGATTGGAAAACCCTATTGATTTTGCCACTAGCCTCAATGACAAACGAGTTCTGTCGAAAACTGGAAAGATAGAGAGATATTTGAAAATTGGCAGATATAAAAGGGTTCTTTCTTCAACTATTTTCATTAACTTCGCAACTTATCTTTCAGCTGAAAGGTTATAATTTTTTTATTGAAAAACTGAAAAATATTTTTGATGGACTTAAGGAAATTAATGAATAAAAATGTTTCTTCTTGACATTGTTTCAGCTTTTAAGTCGATAGCATTGCGCCTCATAAATCTCTTGCGTCTCATAATTTTTAAACCTTATCTTTTAGAAAAGATAATGCATGTACGCAACCAGTGTCGTAAATTAATATTTAAGTGAGAAAAAACCAAAACGCTATTGAATTCTGACAAAATGGGATTTAAAATAATAAAATCTGTTTGAATGCCGAATGAAAACTGACAATGCAATTAATAATCTTTGAAGCTTATCTTTAATTTAAGATAATGCATATATGCCTTCAGTATTACGAATTAATTTTTAAGTTAGGGAAAAGGAAAAACGCTATCAAATTCTGACGAAATAGAATTAAAAAACAGGATTTAGAGTAAAAAAAAAAATTCTTTTTGCTTGCGGATATGAAGTTTTGATGATGTAATTAATATTGTTGGGTCATATCTTTTTGAAAAGATAATGCATATACACATTCAGCCTCACGAATTAATATTTAAATGAGACAAAAACGAAAACGCTTTTGAATTCTGAGGAAATAGCATTTAAAAAAACTGGACAACGAAAAATATGATGCAAAATAACAAAATCTGTATGAATGCCGACCATAAACTTGAAAATGCAACTAATAACCTTTTGTCTTCATCTTTTTGGAAAAAAATAATGAATGAAAAAATAACTTTAGAAAACACTCTCTCGAATTCAGGCAACAAAAAAGCATTAAAACAGGATTGGAAGAAAACAGGATTTAAAATAACAAAATCAGTTTGAATGCCGAATTCAAAACTTGGCGTTCTGATTAATAATCTTCGGTCTTTTAGAAAAGATAATGTATATACACCGAAGAGCCATTACATTAAGACCACCCTGCTAATAACATGTAGTATCACCTTTAGCCCTCGAAACTGCTAGCACCCGCCGTGGCATTGATTCCACTAGGTGCTGATAGGTAATCTGAGGTATCTGGAACCAAGCGTTCACCAACTGGTCCCGCAATTCCCTCTCATTGCGAGGTGATAGCATGGCAGCACGAATTTGGCTTTCCAAGTAGGGCAACAAATGCTCTATTGGATAAAGGTCAGGTGAATTTGGGGGCCAAGACATGACTTGAAAGTCACTGGAATGTTCCTCGAACCAATCCATTACGATTCGACTCTTATGACATGGTACATTATCCTGTTGGTAAACACCATCCCCCGCAGAAAACACTGTTACCATGAATGGGTGAACCTGGTCTGCAACTATGTTCAAGTAGCTTACAAACGTCAGGGATTGTTCTATGAGGATTATGGGTCCTAATGTGCCCCATGAAAACATTGTTCCTGGGCGAGAAACCATGAAAACCTGGGCGAGCCCATTGTTATAGATGGAGGGTGATCATAATGTAATGGCTCTTCGGTGTATATCTCTCACTGTTTTAACAGAAAAAACTACAAGAGAATAATATAGAGAGGTTTGAGAGTTATAAAAAATTCCTTTTTAGGCTCTAGTTATATGAAAAAGTTCTTACCCTGATAGGGGAAAGTTCCTTACCCCCCAATAACCATATTTATTATTTAACTTCCCCCAAAATAATAATTTTAAAAGGACGTTTTTGATTTATCTTAATAACTGAACTTCACCACCCCGTCATCAATTTATTCTCAGCTTCTGCAAAGAGGGTTTACACTTTTACCCCCCTGTCGTATTAACATAATTTTCTTAAAACCTTTCGTAAATTGATCTCTCCTTTTTAATTTGCATGTAAATCAAGCATGGAATGTAAGTTTTTTCCTCAATTTTTTTATCTGTTCTAAATTTAATCATTAATTGCGTGATCAAGAAACATCTGAAAATAAGATTTCAGGCATTTTTAATATTTTTGCATTTATCTGTGTAATTATTTTAGCTTGAATGTCCTTAGAAAATGTGTAGAAGAGGGCAACATATTGATAATTATTGTAACCAATCTAGTATACCTTGCATATTTTCATTTTAAGGAAAAGGTAATTTTTATACTATATTTATTATATAAAACTTCTTGCATTTCCATTTACTTTGGTATACTGTTTTTTTTTTTAATTTTATGTAAATTTTATTTGCATCGAAATGTTAAGAGTCATAACCTAAATTTTGATTGCTTAAAAATTAGAAAAAAAATATCATGGAATATTAAACGAGAAATCTCTTTAAGAATTTTGATTTCATGGGATGGTTTGGGGGTTATTTTTGTAACTTAGAAAAAATGAGGTAAAATCTCACATTCCAACCTTTATTTACATGCAAATTAATCAAAAGAGACCGAAAATACCGTCTTTAGAAAATAAATTCAGGAAAATTATAGTAATTCGGAAGGTGGCGTTCGGTGAAACCCTCTTCTCAGGAACTATGAAAAATTTATAAAAGATAGGAAAAGTCGCATGAATGTTATCAGAAGCCTAAATTTAGAAAAAATTTAGGAACATAGGCTAGAATTTAACAATGGGAGAGACCCATTAAAATTACTAGATCCCACAAGAGAATTTCTTATAAATTTCAAACCTCTATAAATTATTCTCCTTTATTTTTCTTCCGCTGAAGTAGTAAGCAAAACATCTTTCCAATGTTATAGTCATTATTTCAGCACTCATAATCAATACTAAATTAATCCCAAACCATAACCAATATTCACCAGGTATAAATATTAAGAGGTACTAGATTTTTAATTTTCGAACATAAAGCAAGTAAGTGAGATCTCACGTGTAATGGAACAGAATCTTAGTGTGATGGCTCAGACACTTAATAAAACCCTTTTGATATGGCTAAATTACAAATATCAGTAATATTTGAGGTTTTAATTAGAAAGAAATAGCTGTAGTCAAAAATTTAAGAAACACTAGAAACAATAATGTTATTCTTTGAAAAAGTCAGTTATTAATATTTTTGAAAAAATCATTTTAAATATACAACTCTATATGAGAAAAAAATTCTAGTTTATAATTAACAGTTTTCTCGTTATTTATTTTCTAATATTCCGCACAAAACTTTTATTACTATATTTTTTACAATAAACTAGTGAACATAAAACAAATATTTACTATAATTGTTAGTATTATTTTTTAAGCTTATTATATTTCCTTTATTATTACTATAAACTATGACAAGAAATATAATTCAAAATATAAGAACTGCAGTTTGTTTCTTATGACAAAATAGACCTATAGACAGACAAGAAAATAATAATAAATGAAAAATAAACTTTGAAAACAAGAAATGAATAAAGTCGAAAAATATAAGACAAAATGAGAAAAGACTTTTCAAAAGAAGCTTTAGTACTATAAGAAAATATTATATATCTAAAGAAAAGATTTATAATTGAAAATCTTATCTTGAAAGGAAGAGCATTTTCTATGAAAGAAGACATTAAGAAAACTAATTTTGGAAAATATCACATTAGTAATATAGCATAAAAAGTAAAATATCTCTCTTATTATTCAAAATATTTCAGCATAAATAATACGAAAGTTATAGACACTCTCTAATTAACTATGCTATGTTTATACATAAAAGTTTAATTTATAAAAATATATCACATAATTATTCATTATTATACAATATTTTTCATTATAAAATGTTATACTTATAGTTACATAAAAATATAAAATGTAAGTATATGATATAATTTTGAGAAGTTTTATTTGTGTTATTTTTATAATTAAAATTTCGAAATTTTTATAATAATAAGAAAATTAATTTAGATATAAAACTTATGAGAGAATTCATTTCTTAAATTTCATTTCAGTGAGCAAACAGCTATTATGCAATTGAGGTTTCTTTTTTTTTTATTTTGAATTATCTTGGCGGAGTGCGTAACATTTGAAATAAACTGTGATTTGTATTTTTATTGCTTATTGCTGTCTTTAAGCAAAATTGTTTCAATTTACTGTAATTATTAACTTTCAGCTAATCAAAATAGGATTTTCGTAATTATATATGTTTTAATCTTAAATTTTGGAATAATAGATCAAGTTGAAATAAAAACCACAATTTCTGAATGTTTATAATATTATAATATTGCAAAACAATATCGAAACTTTCAGATTGTTCTTATGTTGATTTTTGAGATAATATACATAGTTTTCCAGTTAATATATCTATAAATAATCCACGTGTACATAGATTTCCACTCAAATGAATAAACTAATTGTAACAATTAAATAAAATAAAAAAAAGTCGAAATGTATAAAATAATATTTAGAATTAAACCAGGATATATTTAAAACTCTAAAGACCATAATAATGTATATCATTCGAAAAAAAAATACTAACCTTCTTTCATATCAAACATTGATCATAAATTTTAAATGCCCGAAAGCGTTTACGGATGCGATCAGAATTTTTGAAAGGAAAGCTGTTGAATAAAAATGCTAAAATTTGCAAAACTACATTCCATTTTCACAGTGCTTACAATTTTTAGTTTTTCAAAGTTGTACAAACTATTCTATACATTTAAACGATTGTAGCTTGTATGCCATCATCAATAACTTTAAGGAACTTAAAATATTACAGGGTGTTTTTTAAAATAATTTAGAAATACTTTAAAGAGTTACTAGCAACTGGAAAGTATCTAGAACGATGTAAAAAAATACACCTAACATTTGCTTTGGACTAGCAAAATTATTTTTCTTAAAAGTAACAAAACAACTGACTAAGTTAAATATTACCTAAAAAATATTAAGTTAAACTCATTGCATGTTACACATTAAAAATTATATACTACAAATTAAATCAAAACATTATATTTTCTTTAAAGAAAACATAAGTAACTACTTAAATCTAAAGCAATTGGTTTTCAGTTAACAGTTTAGTTCATTGCAAATCTACTCTTCCTACAATTATAAAGTAACATCAGAAATAAAGTAATATTGAAGTAAGATTTCCCATTGACAAAGTAGAGATTTGAAATCATTTTTAATTTTATTTTATCGACAGCTTCATATTAAACTATGAGCTTTGATCTCGCTTCTTTAGGTGAAAAAACCTTTACGAAATCGTTAGTTCCTACATCTTTTCAAACATGATAATAATCAACTACAATAGTGCGTCTAAAAATAATGGGAAAATACATTTTATTGCCAACAGAAATGCTTGAATTTATTTTCCAGCGTTTTACTGAAACAATAGAAAAAAACAACAGAACACCAGCTATTTAACAATATACAAATTTCAAAATTTAATTATTTAAATTCTTTAAAATTTAAAGCAAGCCCTCATACTTAAACTTATTGAAAACGTTCAAGTTTGAAGAATTAATATTTATTTAAACTATTATACAAAAAAGTATCAAAAATATTTTAGAAAAAATGCATTAATTATTTATACTTTGAAACCATTTAGTTTTCAAGTCAAACTAAAATGGTATAATGAACTAGTGATAAACTATAAATAAATGAACTGAAAAAATCTTAACTTTCTACCTTTAATAATAAAATAAAACTCGGGATGAAAACCAGTCCATGTTTCAAACCACAGTAACACAATGCATTATATAGACAGATAAAAGAAGAAAATTTCATGTTCATTCATATGACGAATAAAAACTTTAAATGTCAAAACAATTTTACGAAAAAGATTGGAAAACTTCTCTTGTAATATACTTATTAGCAGATCTTCAATAGGAAATTAGAGTCCACAGCATGTAAGAAATAAAGCCAAATAAACTTTAAAAATCTAATTTTTATTGAACTATAAAACAGCAATCGCTTCTGACTTAATTCGAGTCGCATTTGGCTCAAATTTAAAACATTCGAGTACCGTCAAACTTTATTTCAAATTATGAAATATTAAATATGTTATAAGTAAACTAGTGGGCTATAATTTTAAGCATAACTTAAATTAATAAAGTTTTAAAACCTAAAAGCTAATTAAAAAATCTAGCTTTTTTACTTCGAACAATAAAATTCAGAGAGAAAAAGTATTTTTGACTAAGCCAGTCTATGTTTGAAAAAAGAATGCATTTTAAAAACAGCTGAACGTAGAACATATCATGCTTCTTCCTGTCATTAAGCGAACAAAAGCTAAGAATGAAATGAACAAAAACTTTAAGGAAAGAGATCGAACAACTTTAGCTGTAGTACACTTATAAAGAACTTCCAAAGAGTGAATTGGATATATTCAGAAGAAAGTTTGAGATAACCAATTGATTCAAACTCTATTGTAAAATATAAAATATAAATTAGAGAACTATATTTTCAAACATAACTTGAGTAAAGTCCCAAAGTCGACCAATAAAATCTAGACTTGGTCTATTGAACAATAAAATTCGGAGAGAAAAAAGTATCTCTGACTAAGCCTGTCTATGTTTGAAATAAGATTTTATTATCTAGACAGCTAAAAGTAAAAAACAGCTGCTTGAAATGAACAAAAGTTTAAACAAAAGATATTGGAAAACTTTATCAGTAATACATTTATGAAGAGCGCTGTTCAAAAGAAAAATAGATACATCCGGAAGTAAAGTTTGGAGTATTATATTGATTTAATCTGTATTGCAAACTATAAATATTAAATATATTATGCATAAATTAGTGAAATATATTTTCAAACATAACTTGAATAAAATCCCAAAGTAGACTAACAAAGTCTATACATTGTACGTAGAACAATAAAGTTCATAGATGTAAAGTATTTCTGACTAAGCCAGTCTATGTTTGAAACAAAATCGCATTATATATACAGCTGAAAGTAGGGAAAAAACAGCATGAAATGAATAAAAATTTTATCAAAAGAGATCGGAAAACCTTCTCAGTAATACACTTATGAGGAGCAAGAGTAAAGTCGATATATCCGGAAGAAAGTTTGAAATATCCTATTGACTTTATATGGCAAAATATAAAATATTAAATGTGTTACATGCAAATCAGAGGAACATACATTTCCAAATTTAATTTGAATAGATAGAGTTTTAAAGTCTCAAAGTTAACCAACAAATTCTAAACTTTCTACATTAAACAATAAAATATACAGTTCGGATAAGAAAAGTATTTCTGGCTAAACCAGTCTATGTTTTAAACAGGAAAAAGACTAAAACAATGCATTATATAGAGAGTTGAAAGTGGAAAATTTCATGTTCCTTCGTGTCATACAGCGAACAAAAACTTGAAATGCCCAAAAACTTTTACGAAAGAGATCGGAAAACTTTCTCCGTAACACACTTATGAGCAGCTGTTCAAGAGAAAAGTAGATATGTCCGGAAGGAAGTTTGGAATATCCTATTGATTCGTTCTCTAGTGACATACGAGCTATGTCGACAACTCGCGAGAGAGAGATATTTCGAAACTGACAGGAAAGAAACGGGGGGATTTTTACAACTATCTCCGTTAACTTTTCAAACTTTTCTTTCATATTAAATGTAATGAGTTTATTTCGATTCTTTTGAGAACCCAATTCCTTTCTAATGTGTTGAAGTTACTCTTTTGGGCTAGAAATTTTATTTCGCCATTTTCTTTCCTTATTCTGATAAAAAGAGAAGACAAGAATCCCATTTTATTATTTGATAAACATAAATTTCAAATGATTTTTATTGTTTTAGCATTATCTTTTAAAAAATGGTGCCGAAATTATTACGGTTTAAGAAAGTTGTAAAAGAAATTCTTTCATATTAAATGTATGAGTTTATTTCGATTCTTTTGAGAACCCAATTCGCTTCTAATATGTTGAAGTTACTCTTTTGGGCTGGAAATTTTATGTCGCCATTTTAATACATTTTCTTTCCTTATTCTGATAAAAAGAGAAGACAAGAATCCCATTTTATTATTTGATAAACATAAATTTCAAATAATTTTTATTGTTTTAGCATTACCTTTTGAAAAATGGTGCCGAAATGATTACGGTTTAAGAAAGTTGTAAAAAGAAATTCTTTCATATTCAATGTAATGAGTTTATTTCGATTTTTTTGAGAACCCAATTCGTTTCTAATGTGAAGTTACTCTTTTGGGCTAGAAATTTTTTTTCACCATTTCAGTACATTTTCTTTCCTTATTCCGATAAAAAGAGAAGACAACAATCCCATTTTATTATTTGATAAACATAAATTTCAAATAATTTTTATTGTTTTAGCATTACTTTTTGAAAAATGGTGCTGAAATTATTACGGTTCAAGAAAATTGTAAGAGAAATTCTAAGAAAATCTTTTCATTCCGAGAAAGTAGAAGGGGCTAATTTTAATTTTAATCAATTTCATAAAACTATAAAACTGTTAAATGTATGATTCTAATTATCCTTTGAGGCACAGTATCAACATTCAGAGAAATCTTCCTCTAATGAACGACTCAATTCATAACAAATTATTGAATTCAAATAAATTTAAAAAACATATATGTCCTTAATAGTAGCAGCTTATACCAACATTTTCAAACTGTTAAGGATAAAAGGAGCAATATTTTAACTTTTTCCGTGATTTTTGACATTATTTCCGCACTTTCTGTACTTTACTTTCTACACAGAGAAAAAAAGTATTTTCAAAATTACCAAAATATGGTAAAATTTACTGCGTTTCTTACTCTATGGGAATATCAAAAAGTTTGGTAGTTTTCATCAAATCGCTTATGTAATGATCTTGGTAAAATTAACAATAAAATATAATTTTATAACATGTGATAAAATTTGGTAAATGTGGTACACGTTTTTAATTTTATAATTACACCTTTGAGAATGGCTTGAAAAAGCATGTATTTTTGTTAAATTCACTTTGCAGTTTTGTATTTTGTACTGAATGTGTGATAATAAGAACTATAATTTAGAAAACTAGAATTTCCGTTGAAGCGTTGTCACATGAACAGAAAATTAAACTAACGAATGATTTAAATACCATATATATTGGTATTCATTACCAGAATGTTGATTTTTTTACCAGAATGATCATTATCATAAAATACAGTAACTTTACTAGAATTTGTTTTTCAGTGAGTGAGTATTTCCGAACTTTTCAATTAAAAAGTGTGAAGAATTTATTTTTACAGCCTTTTTTGGTATTATGTGAAGTTGTTGTTTCAAAGCAAAAAATTTATTTTTCAATTTTATTAACATAGACTACTTTTTCTGTAAAATTTTTATTTTTGTATAACATAAATTAAGCAAATTTTAATATTTAAAAATTTATAAACAAAAGAGCACTAAAAGCAGTTTGTTTTGTGATCTGAGTGATTTTCTTCTGAGGAAATAAATTTAAAATGGAATTAATGATTTTGAGATTAAATAATTCTTGACATCCAAATAAAAGAAACTACTTTATTTCTTTTTTTAGAATTTTATTTGTTCATAAATTGCTCGTTTTTACCTAGACTTACTTTCTTCTTGCTTCAGTAGATTCCTGCTTGTTGTTAGTTTAGAAATGTAAAGCCAAAAACTGTTAGGCTGGTTCGGATTTAATATGGCTCAGATTTAAAAAAATTATAATCATTTGTAAAAATATCCTTCAAAATTTAGCGTTTCAATATCCATGCATTATGAACTCAAATTAATTTATAGCAAAAAAGTTATAAATTAAATTCAACATTCATGAGTTATGTTACTTTAAACAAATTATTTTCCAAAAACATATTCTCTAACTCTATGCCCTAGGGATAAATTAGTAGATAAATTAGAGATAAGTTAGAGAGTAATTTTTCAAGCTAAATGGAATCAACCCAAATAGTATTTTAAAATATCCGCACATCTACAGTATTTACCCCTTCAGTGTATGTAGTGATACTGCAAGACTGCATATTCTGAGATTATACGTACCAGTAAGTACGTATACGTACTAATCCAAGATATTATACGAGAGTGCCGTATTGAGATCGCGTCTGTGTGATCCTGAATAGCTAGATTCAAAAAGGTTAGTTTTAGATAAGATAGCGTGGAACATGAAGGGAGAATTGCGCGATCGCGTTCCTGAAGTGGTAAAACTCACTGAATCAGTAAGGCTGAGGATAAAAGTCATAATTTTGCTCCAGTAAATATGCTTAAAATATTCAATTGGTCCTCTCTCTCTCTCTATTGTATACTATGCTGACGACCAGCTTTAAATGCCACATATTAAGGGTTTCAGCGATAGAAAAGTGGAATTTTTAACAATTTCGATGGATCAGTCATATCTGCAGATTTGATGACAAGAACTCAGTCAAAAAATAGTGATGGTTTTCTAGAAACTGGATGGAAAAAGAAAGAGAGGTAGACCATGTACTGGGTGCTTGGATTGTGAGGAAATTTGTCTATGTAGTGAAAAGAGGAAGTTGATGGATAGAGAGTAGTAGTGGAATCTGATAAAGCAATATGGAATAAATATGCTTGAGGTAGCCGTGTTTAGCTGCAATAGAGGTAGAAGAAGGGGAGAAAGGAATTCTTAAAACTTCATCTTAAATAAAATTCATTCGAAAAATAATGTAACCTAGAGCTTCATTTTTATTGTATGTGTGAAATTTATAATTTTTTTTTTTGAAATTTAACCTTAAAAATTTATATAGATGAACGGAATCAGGAATAAGCTAAGTTATGGAAGCTTATTATACTACGCTACACTGTTAGAAATTTCTCGGAAGAAATAGTAAAATAACAATTCATTGAATGGTTATTTTACCATATTTAATCAAAACAGTCAAATGACCATAAATAAAACGGTAATCAAACTTTTGAGTTTGAGAAAAACTCTTTATTAACTGCTTTCACCTAATGCAGTTAAGCAACCAGAATTTTATCGCACCAACTGGAACCACCTAATGAAGCTGCTGTGTACATATCATAGCCGAGCGCGTTTAGCTGTCAATTCTCATGACCGGCAGAACTGGAGTTCAAGTCTTAGTGTTGACACCACAATATTTTCTCCATTCCCTTTAAAACTGGAAGAATTTACAGTGTCCGGCACTCTCCAATGCCCATTACCTTACGAAAAGCCGAGCTAGTATACCTAGCAAAATAATTATATTTTTTTCCGTTTTTGAAAAATGCTAATTGTAAATGGTTAAAAAACCGAATAGTTTTCTATTCATGGTTTCATAACCATATTTTTGGTAAATGGTTTCAAAACCATATAAGAAAAAAATTTTCTTTACCGTAAACTTTATGGTTAATCGGATGGACAGACAGCTGCCAGTTATTTTACCATAATTTTAGAATGAAAAATTTAACAGTGTATATTTGAAAAATATGCACTAAAATAAAGCCGACTTAAAGGAAGTCGCATTAACTATTCCACTTCTCATTCCAAAAATAGTAATATTTTAATCAACCATTAAATAATTTCGTGCATTCCTTTTCTTTCTTAAATAAGGGAGTAAAAATTTAATACCAAAGTTATTTTAGAAAATGTTTTCTATATTAAGTTATTCTTACTATCTGTTCAATTTTATCTTGAGTTAGTAGTTGAATGATGAAAAATGTTGCGCATTTTTATTTCTTCGTCTCATAAATTATGGAGGTATTTTGAAAAATATTTTTCAAACTCGAATTTCTCGGTGATTTATGTTCGGCGGGCAAGTTCAGCATACACGTTGAAGGAATTTTAACTTTATTAATAGTGCATGTTCACTTTTTTTAAACTAAACTGTAAAAAGAATTTTTACACACGGTTATGACACACGAATTCTTCTAAATAAAAGTACTTAAGTTTTCTTCGAAAAAATAAATTTATGTCAGAGAAATAGCAATTGATGTATCGAAAATTATTGCCAGAGACTTTAAATCTTCAATAAACAGAATATTAAATAGCTCACTCATTGTTTATCTATAACTAGATATGTATAATTGTTTACTAAATTCAGATAATTAAAAGAGCATGCTGAAAATTTAAAACATTAACTTAATAATTTTTTGCTGTTTTTATTTATCTAACAACTGAATCTAGTTAAAGATCATATTTTAAAAACATTCTGTGAAAAAATGACTGCATCTTAAAATCATCGCTGTAATCACACTCAATATCGACAACAAACATTTTTATTTTATTGAAAACTTGTGCTAAGATATCTCCGAATTTTTGTTGATTTCCTTCCACGATAATTTATTCCACGATTATTTTCAAACAACACTCAAAGTTGACAATAAACATTTAATTGTCTGGTGGAAACTTGTTATAAGAATTCAATGATTTTTTGTTGGCATATCCATATTCCCGATGTAATTAATGCAATTTCTTAAAAAAAACAATCAAAATTAACAGTGAATACTTCTTTGTACTGTTTACGGTTACTAAAGATTCTGAGATTTTTCGCTGATATTTAAAAATCCCTGAGATAATTAATAGAATTTTTTTCAAACAGCACTCAAAATTGACAATAAACATTACAATGATTTGTAAAATTATTCTAAAAATTCGTAAATTTTCCATTGAAAAGCCTGCATAATTATAGCTATCAGAATACAGATCAAACAATTTAAAGTGCCGCGCATTTGTTTTGAAATAAAAATACAACGAATTTTACATTCTTAAGCAACTGTACATTCTTTTACATTCTTAAGCAACTGTAAAATTGAATTAATGTCTTCTGCTACAATAATATTCAGAAAGAAAATATTCCCACTCAAAAAGATTAAATTAAAAATGGCACATGTGTTTTTCATTTCAGTAAAAAATTCCGCATTAAAAACATCTATTCAAATCTACATTGCTGGTTAAAAACTAATCAGGTCTCCAATTTAGTAAAGAAACCTTTAAAATTAGTTTTTAACATTTTCTTAAGTATAAATATTAATAATACTTAGGCTTAACTGCACACTGTTTGGGGAGAGGTAGACGTTTAAATAGTTTGGAATCGACAAAAAAATAAAAAAATAAATAAAAAAATTTTGGAATTTTAAAATTAAACCTTTGTTGTAATAAACAAATACTCAATTTCATCAGAAGACAAATAATTTAAAAGTTTGATATTTTTATGAAATTTCAACTTAACAACGCATTGTTATAACTTTAGATGTTGCAAGAAATAATTACCTATTTTATCTTAAATATCTGCAAATAAAGCATTTTAATAAGTCATCAAAAATAACATAAACATTATAAATATAAATTTATCTCCACAAATCATGCAAGCTCCTAATGTAAAAAATCTATTTTTATCTAGAATAATTACAACATGAATGCTTAATTACTCATCCAAGTTTCCATGAAGCAACTTATTAACGTTTAAAGCACAAAACAAAACAAAAAGATTTTTTAAAAAAAGGCTATCTCGACCTTTCCACATAGGGGTAGTCCAAGAAATTGATGTGACAGCTCCACTACGACAAACAAGCATCGTTGCCAAAAGGAAGAGAATATGTTAAACCATTCAAGTTTTAACACGAAATTAAAATTAAAAAAAGTTGACAAATAGAAAAAGGACAAACCAGGTAATATAAATAACGTTAAAAGAAAGAGATAAGAGGGAAGAAGTGCGAAATGAAACCTCCTTATTTTATTCCTCTCCACACACTGAATTTTTCACTGTAACACATTCTAAATCTGATTTCTTGGAAAAATTCTGGATAAGAAAAAAATGGAATTTCAAAGCAGAATGCTATTCTAAATTTTCATAATGTCATTTTTGAAAATGTATTTCTTTCACTGTTTATAAACTTAAACCTAACATTTATATTTCTCTAAAGCAAATGACTAATAATATTATGTGAAACCACATGTTTGAGAACTCAAAAGTAAAGGGATTCTTTTAAAGGAGTTTATCCTATAACTATTTAAAAATGTTTCTTTTCAAAATCACTTTCTAATAAAATTAATATGAAGAAAAGTGAATAGATGTTACAAGTTTTAGAAATGTTCAAACAATTATAAGATCAAAATGAATTTCTTTAAGGTAATACTCGTGACAGTAAAATAAATATCGCTGCAATTGCTACGACATAGAGAAAGGTATTGATAAATTCATAAAAGGAAACAACTCAACTCACCAAATTAAATTACTAAGAATTCTAATTGAAATATCGCTGTCAAGTCAAATTATATTATTTAACTAAATTTATTTATTATTTAAACAGCATTTAATTAATTAGACTGCAAGTGACTAGTTAAAAAGTTAAAATGATATTAGTTAACGTAGCTAAGGCTTTAAAGAGTAATTCTGAAGAAGTTAATAATGTATAAATATATAATTAATACTAGAATAAATATGATTTGTCATTTATATTTTAATTATTTTTAAGCTTTAGAAACAAATATGCATTAACTGACACATTTCTTTAAAGTGCGTTTTCATAGTCTAAATATTTAAGAAAGCAACTATTTTAATTTGTTAGTGCACTTTGATTTAAAAAAGGAAACTAATTCCGAAGAATTAAATAGATTATAAATGTTACATAAAAAATCGGTTAATGCATTTCGATTCAAAAGAGAAAACTAATTCTGGAAAACTAATTCTGAAGTGAATAAATTATAAAGGTCAATTGATTAAACAATCAAATTATCATTAATCAACATTTGTAATTTAACATTCAAGTTACTATAATCTGAAAATTTTAATACTTTAACTGTAATAAAATTCGTATTTTTATAGTAAAGAAATGTATTTAAGTTTCTGATTGTAATTAAGTCGTCTTAAAATTTTCATGTACTATAAACCAAACAATCCATAATTATTATTAATCAACATTTATATTATAATATTTAAATTATTATCTTTTGAAAATTATTACAAATTAACTGAGATAAAATAAGTTTTATATTAAGTGAACATAATAAAATTATTAATTTTTATTAAGTCGCCTTAAAATTTTTATAGTATAAATCAAACAATACATAATTATTATTAATCAAAATTTATATTTTAACATTTGAATTCGTATTGAAAATCGCTACGCATGAACTTTTATAAAATAGCTATCCATTGTAAAAAAATACATTTAAGTTATTAATTGTAATTAAGACATCTTACTATTATTATCGCATTGTGAAGCAAAATAAATGCAGCACCTAAAAAACTAAATTGGACAGAAATCAATATTAAAAGATAAACCGTTTCTTAGAGACTGCAAAACAAACCTTCTTCAATTTCCATTTATACCCTAAAGTTATTGGCATCTGTCACTGCCAATGCAAATTTGCATAAAAACTAATTGAAAACAATGAATTAACTATTTCCTCCACAAATTCATCGATATTTTCAAAACAAACTACGCATGTTTCCTAATCCTATTACGTTCATAGCATTCCATAAAATAATACTTTTGAAATTTATTTTTATTAATTTTCTTCATTAACTTATGCCAACAGAGTCACATGCCATTTTATGTGAACTAATATACTTCAAACTATCTATTTATAGGTTAGTCAACGAGTATACTTTTTTCTCATCCTGTTCTATTTAAATGTCGATCCATTATAGCTTTGCTTAATAATCAGGAGAAAAGGCAATACAATCAGGAAAAAGGTAAGAATTTTTTTTATATTTCGTATTAAGAAAAATGTAAGTTCAGTTCAGAATGTGTCAACTTTTATTAAGTTCGCGCTGTAACTTAACGCTGCCCCCCATTAATAAAGTAGAATAGGACGTGAAAACAAAATAAAGCTTTTAAGGAAATTGAATAATGCTACTCTTAGTTATTCTCTGGCATGAATTTTCTTTCTGGATGAATCTTATTTTTTTTAATGACTCCATTAAATATGTCAAATAGTAGTTTTTTTTTGCGTTCAGGTTTATCGGATGTGATTAGTTTTTTCTCCTTTAATTTTTGCGGCATTTTTGAATGTAGCGGGAAAGATTTAATTTTGCCGTAATGGGAGATTAAGTATGATGAACTTTTTTTCTAATTGCCATTAATTATTCTTTAATAGTTTCTAAATGTGTTCAAAAGTTCATTTGTATTAATGATTTGGAGTGTGCTGGCTCGAAAAATACTGCTGCAAAATTGCTTGGAAAAAAATATATTTTTAAATTTGTATGATAATCTCCTTTTTTATATTATAACCATCAATCTAATTACGTTCTAATATATATAATAACACTGTATTTAAGTTTTCCCAAAAAAAGTAATTTTTAAACAAAATATTGTATGCAATAATTTTTTGTTATTATTTCATTTAATATTTTTTTATTTAGTATCCATTATTTCTGATATGATAAAAATGATGAACAACTAATGTTATTGTGTATGTGCCAAGTTTATGATTAAAAATTTAATTAAAGATTTAAAATATATGCTCAATTTTGTTAAATTCAAGTATATATTTTCTTCGTTTAGATATTCTTCCATTAAACTATTGCATTGAGACAATATTAAATCTATGTCATGGACTTTTATATTAATATTCTATGTCCTTACTTAACGATGAAACTGAAATAAAAATTAATCACTTTTAACCCATTTTTTTAAAGTGAATTTTAAGAGATCGTTAGAAATAAGTCCATCTTGATTTCGACTTAAATTTTATCTGTGATTTGAAATAACTAACAGTTAAAATACGAATACAATTGCACAAAAGATGCAAGATTTTAAACTTAACACGTTTGCAACATTTTCGTTAAACTGAATTCTTTAGTAATGGTTCGAATTCATAAATATCTCAAATAGAGGTTGTGACTTTGGAATAAATAGAAGTATTTTGGAGAGTCTCTTTATTATACGAAGAAGTATTGCCCAGATTTTCAAGAAAATTAATCTGACATTTTCGTTATGTACGTAATAAGCAAGAACGTTCCAAGAAGTTTCAGAAAAGTTATTAATTAGGTGATGAGATGGTTAATAGTCTAGATCAGGGGTAGGCAACGCGGCGCCCGCGGGCGCCATGGCGCCCTCGATCGATTTTTAATCAGCCCTCGCTGGACTAATGTAAATGTTTAATAGCCAGAGCGATTTACTTAACTCTTGTCAAACGGCGATATACAGCAAGTAGTCAGCTGAGTTTAGGATTGTGCATGATTATCTGCAAAATATGCGCCCTCGGTGATTTTCAAATTTAGTATTGCGCCCTTAAGGACAAACAGGTTGCCGACCCCTGGTCTAGATTGTCTACAATAAAACTTAGCATTTACGTTTCTGAAAGATCTCTTGACCAATGCCTCTAAACAAAAACAGTCCATATTTGATTTAATTCGTGGCTTTACATCACACCTTTAAGAGGTTTGTTCAATTAAAGTAAACAGCCACGTTTCCAAGGAAATTCAATGAACTTTCTAATCTTTTCTTCTCTTTACTAAATTACATCGTTTTTATTGCCTTATGTAAAAGCATATCATACAACTTTGATGCAATATAGCTGATTATACGTTCTGTCTGCTCTTTAGCTTGTTTCTTTATGTAAAATGAGAGGTTACTGACATTAGAGCTAGAATCTTAGAACATGACTTTAATACCAATAAGTTCATAAAAGATTTCTTTTTATGTAATGCATTAGAAAAACTCAATTTGACTGCATATA
Source organism: Parasteatoda tepidariorum (assembly GCF_043381705.1). NCBI lineage: Eukaryota > Metazoa > Arthropoda > Arachnida > Araneae > Theridiidae > Parasteatoda > Parasteatoda tepidariorum. Next base: position 44,013,842 of record NC_092213.1, read on the forward strand.
AAAATAAGAAAGCATCTCACAATTATGAAATAATTATAATGCTACAAAATACATTCACACTGTACGACAAACGTCTAGTACAAAGTACAAAGAAAGGGTTAATGCTGTGCTATATGAAGGTAAAAAAGTCATAAAAGTGAAAAGAGTTCAAATAATTTCAAGTAATACATTTTGAAGTTCACAACATTGTCTACATAGTAGATTACAAATAAGTTGCACAGTAAATCTAATCAATAGTGTAGCGGAACAAAAGAGTTAAGAAAAAAGCATGCTTTCATAGAAGAACCCCAGGTATTAAAATAAGTAAAAATTAAAGGGAAAAACGTTATCAAATATTTTGAAGAATGGAATACTAGTGAGAATTTTGTCTAAATTGTTAGAATTTTCCAAATTAGAACATGATTCCCGGAAATTTTTAAATCACCAGTGCTGAAGAATTTTTGTTGAAGAAAACTAATGCATAGGATTTACTACCAGTTATAACAGCAACTATATTTCACTTAGTGATATAGTTGCTGTTATTCAGTATTGTGACGCATAGAAACATTTACGGCAGAGAGAAATTTTATTTTTTTCGGAGCTTAAAAATGCTTAAATGGAGCATTTCGAGAGGTGTTATCTAAGTAGAATGAGAAAAAAAAGTATACACATAACTATCAGAACATGATTAATTTTTTATAACAATGAGAACACTAAAAATTTCGGTATTTTTTCCGAGTCACTTTGGTTAAATAAATAATTGAATGTGGCTTTACAATACGCTATAAAATTTGGTAAATGTCGTAAAATTTAGTCATTTTATTATGTTACCTTTGAGCAGCGCACAAAAATCATTTATTCAATAAAATTTACTTTTCAGTTTTGAAAATTTTGCTAAATGTGTGGTAATAAGTAGTAAAATTTTTTAAACCAGAATTTCCGGTAAACCGTTACCATGTGAATGGTTTGATGCCACATAAATGGTTTAAATACCGTATACTTTCGTTTTAATAAGCAGTTTTGTTTGTCATTATTTTGCCTGTCATTATTATTCAGCAAAGTAATTTTGGCAAAATTGTTTCTCCGCCTAAAGATTTAAATCTATGACAATGTGTTAAAGCATTTATCTAAGCTATTCTTTACGGTGGTTTGTGTGTATACCAATATTGTAAGAAATAAGTCCTAAAATTATCTTTTTTGACTTATCCATAAGTATATTTTATTCTTATAGTGTATACTTTCAAAACAGTTCAATGTCACCATATTATTTTTGCATTTTTATCTTTTTTACACTAAAGTTAAATTACTTTCTCATCGCAAGAAGTGAGTAGTAATATATTAGAAATTACACTTTTTTAACAGAAAAATCATAATAAATTTGCATTTAAATTTGGTGTTGATCATTTAAAAGACTGATGGATATTTTTTTACACGCTAATAAAAATAGTATGCAATTTTCCAAAATAACTACTTATGCTGTTTTTATTCTTTAATCATTTTTATTAAGTAAAGACTAACAGCACTATTCGGATAATTTTTCTTCGCTTCTGAACACTTTCTACTGATCTACGTTTTTGCCTTTCTTAGTAACTTAACATTTTTAGGTTTATCCAAAAACAGTTATTATAATTATAATCAGAGCAATTACACATAACTTCCAAATTACTAATTCATAACATTCAATATTTGCTACAATCATAATCAAATTTATCGAAAATAGTAACTAATAACATAGTTATTTTTATAACCATTTTTGTTAATCTAAATGTCACAGCTATTACAGATCACTTTTCAGTTTATACTACACATACACGTCGTGGAGAAAAATGTGTACTTAATAATATTATTTTATTTCTTTAAATATTTTTTAAGCATCCCATTGACCTTACATTTTTTAATTAATCAGAGCAGAGTAAGGGTTCAACCCACTCAAAGAAAGGCTACTTCTACACAGCATTATTTGACATTAAAAATAGTCATGTTTGTCGCTGTCAACTTTTGATAATGAAAATTTTATCCCATTCTTATAATTTTGATGATAATTTGGCACTATTCGCATACTTAACACATACAATTCAATTTTTTTTTAAAATTTTCTACTTCAAAATTATTTTTAATTGCAGAAAATCATTTCAAAACAATAAATATAAGCAAGTTATTTCTAATAGGTTTCAAAATACTAATTTGGCATTGCTATTCCTACGTTTAACTTTGCTAGTTTACCTAAGTTCATTTGACATAAAATACCAAAAATGAATTATATAAACGTGTGCATCGAAATTTCGAAATATTTATTTTCTAAGAAAATGGAGCTACAAACTATCAAAAGCTACATATAACGAGATTCAACGCTAAGTTGGAATCCTATGAAAAAAATTCATTTTTACACACTCCGTTCGAAAGATATGGAGTAAATGTTCTACTGTCAACAGTGACCTATTCCATGCTTCAAACAATTAATGTGTCAAATTTTATTGCAATCGGATTTAGGGGATCATACGAGACAGACGGACAAATAAGCAGGCAGACATTCAGTTTTATGTATATAAATGAAAATAAAAATCTATGGAATATAAGTAAATAAGTTAATTCGAAAGAGGTAACAGAATTATATTGAAATATGATTAATGTAATTGGCCAAAAGGTTTTTGAAAAAAGAAGTGGTTTTCATATTATGCACGAGGGAATATATTAGTATGTGAAAAAGGACAAACGTGGGCGTCAATAAAAAAATATTCTAGATAAATCTTACCGAGATTCATAGGCAATCTTTTCCTGACGCTATTGGATTGTGTTGAAGATCGCCAATAAACCATACTGCTACTAATACAAGGTTCTTACTAAGGAAATGAGAGACTGTATTATATTATTTCAAGAACATATTACTTTTCGGTTTATTTGTTTGCTACGTGTCAGTGAATATTCGTTGTTTAAATTATTTTTCTTATGTTATGTTTATATTCGTTATCAAAGAAATATTTTTTTTACTCTAATTTAAAAGAAAAATCGGGTATGTGGTATTTGCAATTTTTAAAACCAAATTCTCCTCTATATTTATGCTAAAAATCCTAAACACCTACATTTAATTTTTAGAATGATCTATAAAACTAAAGTTCTGTATCAAGCGTTAAGAATTATTTTTTTTATTATGAAAGAGGAATTTTTGTTTACCAATACTTTAAATTTCCTATAAATTATTCTTCTTTCGTACTAATTTATAGATCTTTGGCGGAAAAAATATTTTTAATGAACTATTTGACCGATATTTTTAAAAATATCCTGTTTTGTTTAGTATTGATATTGATGTATTTAGAATACATGATGTTTCGAATTCTTATGTATTAATTTTTTCAGCTTTTCTAGAAACATTTAACAGACTAAAATTTACGCTCTTTTGTCCATAAAATTATTACTTAATTTTATTAATAAAGCCAACCATATTTTGGTATTAATTATTATTTTAAGACAAAATAATCTATAGTTTATAAAAATTACAATTACAATTAAATTTCAATCTAAGTTCAGCGATTCCATACAAAATATAACGTTAATGAGTTAGATTGAGTTTATATATTATTTTTTAAAAAAATATCTCAATGAAACTAATCTGTTAATGTCATTTAAAACTTCATACTAAATAATATAAGCAAATGGGTATAAATGTTAGAGTATCAGAACTGTTTCATAGAACTCATGCCTAATCCTAAAAATAATTTTTTTTTTCTTATAATACTTTTTATAAAAATTCGAGCATTGATTCCAATGAAATTATTTCTACAATAACTTTTCCTGATTTTTAATCCTTTGTTATAGACAATCAAATCATAGAAATATAATTACTTAGTATAATCTTTCTTTTAAAATAATTTTTAAATGTCAGTTCCAGAATCCATGGAAAATTCCAACAACAAAATAATTTTCAATACAATTTTTCAATAGATTTTAATATTTAATTCTAACTTTTATAGAAAAATTAATTCTAAAGATAAGGCAGAAATGTTTTTGAAATAAGCGACGCAAATATTATAATTTTTTTTATATGATTTGGTTCTTTTCACCCTTTAATAAAAGTTTACTTTTTCTATATTTAACATAATTTTAATAAAATGCAAGTGTTCTTCCAAAAAATATGCAAATTAGAAGAAAAAAAAATCAAACCATTTATTTTACAATTCAGTATTATAAAGAAATAAAATCTATAAGTTCAATATAAATCCACCTATAAAAATAATTGAATCGATATATTGAATAATCTACTTTAAGTCTATAAGAATACATGTAATACCCAGTATATATTTTATTAGGTATTATATGTAATATTTTTAGATATTTATAGACGTTTTCTTAACGAATTTGCGAAAATTTTCGAATTTAAAATAAATTTCTTTAAGCAGCCATTTCCTCAATAGTTTTATAACATTTACATATATAAAAAAATAATTATAACGTGAATGTGTGTTAATTATATAAATAGTACTCAAAAGCCATAAAGTTCTGAATATCTCAAAATAAAAACCGATTTTTATTTACAGTTTTCTATACTATTCTTGATACACTAATTAGAACTTGATACACTAATTCTTGATACACTAATTAGTTCTAAATATCTCGTAATAAAAACCAATTTTCATTTACAGTGTTCTATACTGTTCCTGATACACTAATTAGAATACTTGATACACTAATTAGAACTTGATACACTAATTCTTGATACACTAATTAGAACAGTAGAGAAAAGTTAAAATTATAAGTAAATTTTAAAATTTACATAGTTAAAAAAATTAATTGTCTTGTAAATTTTTAAAATTAAATTAAATTTTAAAAATTAACAAGACGTTTAATTTTTTCAACCATTTAAATTTTAAAATTTACTTATAATTTTAACTTTTCTCTACTGATCGTGAAACACCATTCAAAGTTTTGAAAATTACAAAATAATATAAATTTTATTCTTAACTTTGATCTTAAGAGATTCCAAGAGGTTCGGGTACCAAGCTAGGTCACTAACATGAATAATGATATCCTTAAAAATTGTATCACAACTTTTTAACAGAACATTACTATTAATATTTTTAACAGAGAAAAAATGTTAACGGATAGAAAGTCCAAATGTGAATTTCGAGTAAGCATTTTAAGCTCGTTAATTAAAAATAAAAGGGAAAAAATGTTCAGCAAGTTATAATTTAGAGAAGATTAAGAAATGGAATGTATTTAAGTTTCCTGAAAGCCTGACATACTTATGATTTTTAAGTATGCCAGGATGATCTAATGATTTCAAATAAATATTATTTTATTATAAGTGTTAAAATTTGGTAAATGTGGTAAAATTTAGTAATATTATTATGATAACTTAGATCAGAACATAAAAACAATTTATACGGTTAAATCTGCGCTACAGTTTCGTATTTTTAACATAATGTGTGGTAATTTTAACTTTTCTCTACTGTTCGTGATGCACTATTCAAAGTTTTGAAAATTGCAAAATAATATAAATTTTATTTTTAACTTTGATCTTAAGAGATTCTAAAAGGTTCGTGGCACCAAGCTAGGTCACTAACATGAATAACGATATCCTTCAAAATTGTATCACAACTTTTTAACAGATCATTACCACTTGTATTATTTAACAGAGAATACCTGTTAACGGATAGCAAGTGCAAATGTGAATTTCGAGTAAACATTTTACTCCCGTTAATTAAAAATGAAAGGGGAAAATGTTCAACACGTTATAATTTAGAGAAGATTAAGAAATGGAATGTATTTTAGTTTCCTGAACGCCGGACATACTTATGATTTTCAAGTATGTCAGGATGATCCTAATGATTTCAAATAAATATTATTTTATTATAAATGTTAAAATTTAGTAATATTATTATGATAACTTAGAGCATAACATGATAACAATTTATACGGTTACATTTGAGCTACAGTTTTGTATTTTTAGCATAATGTGTGGTAATAAGAACTGTTACCTTAAAAACTAGCAGATTTTGTGAACAGTTACCGTATAAACAGAAAAAAGTACTTAATGAACGAGTTAAATACTTTACATTTTGATTTAAATACCAGAATTAAGGTAGGTTTTCTTTTACCAAAAATATCATTACCATTGAAGTACGATAATTTTACCAGAATTTTGTTCTCCGTGTAACTAATTTAAGTACAATTTCTCCTCATCTACTTTTTCTGCAAATTAGATAATCTTAAAATAAATTTTATTAGTATATACAAAAACTGAATTTTAAGTTCACAAGTTTTATAAAGTTCAAACCTTTTAAATGACTTGCTTCCATTTGTATTTTTCCGAAATCAAGCGACATTTTTTACCCATAATAAGGATATCGTTTGAGGTGAAAATTCTGTTATCGTTGTTTTCGTTTACAATATTAATGTATCCAAAAATATTCTATAAAATGATTTACCATACTATATGCAGAGGTAGATCTCGTTTATTGAATCAGAAAATAAAACAAATAATAAAGTTTTGAACTGTTCATCAAACTAGATATATTGAACAAAAAATAAATAACATTTGAATAATTTTTGTAATTAGAAATAAATTTTATTTTATAACCGTTTTATTTTATAACCGGCGTTGAACAGCTGACTCAATTCTGAGCTTACAACTACTAATGTTCAGTCCTTAGCCTTGTACTTGATTCTGAAGACAAGGGGATTCCTGAATTAAGCAAAGGGACAAACTTAAATTCTTGGCTTATTTTTTTTTGAAGGAATTAAACCGCAATTGCGTTACCTGAAGCCGAAAATCCCGAAAACCTCTCATGGTCAGCCTGACGACAAAGTGATTTTAACCCAAGATCCGTCTAACACTGAGGATATTTCTATGTCAGTACTGTGGTTGTTGCGAACTGGGAGCAGAATTTGATTATACCAGCCAAAGATAGGATTGAACCTAGGTCAGTGGAAGGTGAGATCTCTATCGCCTAAGCCACCGTGGCTGAAACGATGAATTTTGTAAACAAATCGCTTACCATGCGCAAACAATTTGAAAAAAAAAATTCAGCTATTTAAGTTTATATTATAATATGTTGTCTCACCCAGTCATATGGACAATAAACTTTTTGTTTTCAGTTTACCATATTATATTTAATTTAAAAACTCTATCATATATTTGTTCAATTTATTAATAGTTGGAATTTAGTTCAATTGGTAGTTTATCGTTAATTGAAATATTCTTTTTAAATGTTTTTCGTTAGACGAGTAATTTACTCCTTTAGTTGAAAATGAACATAATTATGTGTTTAAAAGATGGCTGCAAAAAGTATTGAATATTGTTTTTGAATAAAACATTACTTATTTAAAAATTTATGTACACAAATATTAATTTCTGAAATTTTTACCTTTAGAGTAATAGTGATATATATTTTTTTTTATACGCATAATTACTATTTAGTGTTTGGGATTCTTTCTGTTCGGGTTCTTCTTGTTCAATTATAAATTGTTAGAATTCATACCATTTGTAATTCTACTTAAATTTGAAAAAAAAGTTAAAGATTCTTTTTTTCTTATTCGACGAGATTTTTCTTCTTTTAACTGAAAATAAGCATAATTTTATAATCAATACTCCTAAAATTTAAAATATTTTTGTTATAATAAAACATTCCTAATTTTAAAATTTATGTACAAAAATATTAATTTTCGAATTGTCTACCTTTCGAGTAATAGGCACTTGTAATCCAAAACAGAAGGAACAATGAGAAAGAACAATCCATGGCTTATCTAACGCACTATAAATCCGCGGATGACAAACTTTGAAAACGTCCGCACTCTCTGATATCGGAGCGCCATTTGAATTGGAAGGACTTTGAAAAAGATGCTTTGTGGCGCCCTCTATCTCTGGCCGCATGCGTGCAATCACTAGGACCATTCACTCAAAATAAGGACAGAGAATAGCTTGCATGTGAGGAGGAGAAAGCCACAGTTAAGGTGAAGGGAAAAAGTAAACAAAACAATTCCCATTTTTTTTTTCTCTCTCTCTCTCCAATCTTTTGAAGTTTCTCTTTGATCCGCTGCTAGTTTCTCATTGAAATCTTTTTCGAGAAATATTTTGTATCATTTTGACGGAATTATTAATGGTATATATTAGCATACATTTGAATAAGTTTCTAGTTTTCGCGACTTCATGATGCTGATGAGAGTAGTTCGGTTTTCTTTGGTTCCATGATTCTGCAATATAATTATATCTCATACCTTTCTTTTTTTCTTCAAATATTATAAATATATATATATATATATATATATATATATGAAATAGTCATACTTATAAACTAATTAAAATNCAGGAGAATATTTATAAGAATTTCGAATGAGAGATTCTTTAATTAATTGAAAGAATTTTTTTTAAATAATTAGATAATTATTCATTGAATGATATCATTACCGAAACAATTAAATCTATTATGTTAAATATTTAAAAAGGATTAAAAAAATAATAAAAAAACTTTTTTATTACCAAAACTTTCGAAAAGTAAAAATTTTATGATTAGGTTCATAGGCTAACAAATATTTCTACAATTTAAAAATTAAAAATATTTATAAAAATGCTTGAAATATTAAGGCATATACAATACTTAATGAATTGCGGCTATATTCGTGAAATAATTTCTTGAATGAATTAAATATTCTTTAATTGCTATTTTTTAACTTCATTTTTTTTCCGATTATATTAAAAATCTATTAAAGATTGATTATTTAAAAAATATCTATTGTTTGCTTACATTACAATAATTTTTTATATTTCTTTTTGTCTTCATATTTTTATCGTATTTTGTTGAATACTGAAGCAAATGTGCAGCTAAGAGAATGTACATTATATACAAATGTACATTATGAGCAGCTAAGCGAATGTTCGCTGTAAAAAATTATGTAAAATTATGTATGTGTGTAAAATTATGTTCGCCGTAAAAAAGTGGAGTCACTCAGAATACCGATACTTTAAACCAAAAAATCCATTTTTACCAAAACATGTTACTGTTACTCTATAATTTTATTGTAATAATTACCGTAAAGTCACTGATCGACATTAATTAAATAAATATAACTGCAAAAATAACGGTATAATAACGGTATAATTACGGTAAAATAACTGTAAAAATACGGTTTACGATAAAATTTTATTTTACAGACAGGGATAGACCCAAACTGTTTGTACTATGTACTGAAAATTTATCCGCAATTTTTTACATTGTATAGTGTGAAACGAAATTGAGAATAATGCTCAAACACAAATGTAAAACTGCCTTCACCGCATTGTTGACTTATGCTTTGCTAAGAAAGCATAAACTTTCGGAAGCTAGATTAAGGGGAAGAAAAAGACGCGCTTTTGTATTGCGGTGAAATTCGCAAGGAGATGAATATTCGACTTCAAGTTAGAACTCTTTGACTAAAAATACTTTTGCGGTGTTTGCTTGTTTACGGTGACTTTAAACAAGTTTCATTTCTAAATGTAAATAATTTACCGCAAAACTTTCTACGGTGATTTTGAATTATTATTTGCGTATCTAGGATAAAATGCTATTACTAAATTTGTATAATTTTTAATTTTTGTTTCTTATTTGTTTGTAGGACTTGAATATTTGTTTTATTGGTTTAAACATAATAATGTGAAATATAAATTAATCAGATAACGTTAAGTAGTTGAAGTATGATAGAGGAAAAAGATAGTTGCATTTCTTATTTTTTGGCATAGTAGCATTTTTCTTTAAATGTAGGCATAGCAAAAAGTAACCGAGTTTATAGTTTTGTGTATTAATTTATTTTTAGAAGATAAATTTTTTTGTTGTTTTTTCTTTATACACTGTTTTACAATAATGAAAGAGACACTTTCAGTTTTTGATATTTTTTTAACTTCGCAAGAAATACTAAGAAGACTATTGTGAAACTTTAGAAATGCAATTTTTGCAATTTTTCATACTTAAAACACTCAGAGGTTTAAAGACAGACAAAATATTACACACGAAAACAAGTATTTTTGAACGCTTTATACCAGAAAGCCCAGCAATAAACGCGTAACTAGTACCGATTACTTTGGTTACAATTTGGAATAACTGCTAAGCATTTCGTAAATCTAGCTTAAATATTTATGGAAATATGAACATTTTTATAAAGAAAAATTTGTCTTATATTTTTGCTATAAATGTATTCAGCAAAAAAAAATAAAAGTTTTGGAGCAACTCAAAATTAAATTCAAATATATTGTTTTAAAATTTAAAAAAAATATTGAAGAATGCTCAAGATATGAGTATTTATAGTAGTCTTTTATACTGAGCAAGCATGGGAAAAAATTTGAAATTATATTTTCGGAACTTTGTAGGGAATCGTATATGGCAACTAAATTTGATTTAAACATCTTAAAAACATGCAAAGTTTCAAGAAATTTTCGAAGCAGTTTCTGTACTTTTTAAAAACAGCTCAAAATGATTAGGGGTCTTCCACAAATATTATTAAGCATTATTGCAAATTACACTGCCTTATATTAACCTCACAGTTAGAACATCATTAAATGTGTAGAAAATCATTTATCGTTTTGAGCTTACTTTTAAAAAGTACAAAAACTGCTAAAAATTGCTTGAAATCTTTTAAAAGGGGACCCCAACCTGAATATTTCAAAAATTTTAGAAAAATTTTATTGCATTTTTAGACAAAAAAAATTTTTTTTGTCTAAAAATTTTCTTATTTACTAACATATATAAGCTAGATATACGAAATTTTATGAAGTTATTGCAAATACAAACGAAAATAGTCTACACAAGTTGCAATTTTTGTAACTTTATTTTCTGGTATAGGGTGTTCAAAAATATTTTTTTCTTTCGTAATTTATTTCTGATCTCTGAAACCTCTGAAAGCTGTAAAGTATAGTATAGAAAGTCGCATGAAATAAACTATTTTAGAATTATAAAATAGCCCTCTAAATATTGAAATACTCATCAATATATTAAATGTATTAGACGATATTGTGGAAAGTAAGCTATATAAATATAATGCCAATAAGAAAGTGTTTTTTTTCGAATGGCAGGCACTGAACTTTATTCGTTTCGGCTTAGAACAGGGGTCGGCAACCTGTTTGTCCTTAAGGGCGCAATACTAAATTTGAAAATCACCGAGGGCGCATATTTTACAGATAATCATGCACAATCCTAAACTCAACTGACTACTTGCTGTATATCGCCGTTTGACAAGAGTTAAGTAAATCACTCTGGCTATCATACATTTACATTAGTCCAGCGAGGGCGCATTAAAAATCGATCAAGGGCGCCATGGCGCCCGCGGGCGCCGCGTTGTCTACCCCTGCCTTAGAAGATGCCAGAGTTGTTACTCATTTTGCGTTACCCAGTGGGCACCTGTGAACCAAAGTCACGGAGACGAGTAACATTGCCCACGCCACACTGCCACAAACCCGTTCATAGGGTGGGCTACATTCACTCATCACGCACAACAGAGGACAACACAAGAGTGAGAATAGTCTACCATTCCCATTCCCAGAGCGGGATTCGAACCCGCAGCCATTGGCTTCTCAGTCAGGCGCGCTAACCGCTCGGTCACCTGGCCGGCATAAGAAAGTGTAATATTAATCTAAAAAACTTATTTAAAGTATAGCATTCCTGTGAACAAAATGTGTGAGTAACTCTTTGCGACTACTTCATTAAGTGTTTCCGTTTTGCAAAATCGACTCACTGAACTAATTAATTTCACAATCTGTCCAAAATGCACCATAAAATCAAATAATTTCGTAAACAAACCTATTTAACTAAACTAAAATAGAAATTTATCTGATTTAATAATAATTCAAATTCTATTTTAATAAATTCATTATTTTAATTTATAACTAGTTTTATAATGACAACTCGAAATATTTTGTATGTTTTTAATAAGAAGTGTATATGTTTTTTATGAGTAGTTTTCAGAAAATAATTCTTTTCTGTAACTCTAAAAATTCAATGTAGTAGCTAATTTGAATTACTATTAAAACATGTTGACTCTATCAAGATATGTAAAAGCGCAGAAGTATAAGTAAAAGTATTCATGCTGAATTAACTTAATTTTCTTTGCAACAAATGATGTTATCCCTGGTATATGAAGCTAATCTAGCTTGTGATTTATCTATGCGACATGATCAATAGATAAACCATTGATGCGCTTGGAATGAGTTTTTTACAAGCACCCTGAGGAAAACGCCACTTATACATACAAACGAATTTATCTCACTCCGTTATTTTAGAGATACATATTTTCAATATTTCTTTGTCATGTTAAACATCATTCATTAGAAAATAGGATTGTATTTAACTAGAAATAATATTCCTTAATAAAACTTTCTAGATGTTAAAACGATTTAAAAAGTTTGATATTGATTTAAAAGTTTAAAAAAATACAAAATATAGGGAGCTATGATTTCATTATCTTAAAATAATGTTTTTTTTTTTTTTAAAATTCCTATGAGCTGCACAATCAGTCTTCTCGATGAGCAGACCTTTTACGTTCTCCAGATGTGGTATCTAATCTTTCAGGACCACCACAATGGGTGAGATACCGTTGGCCATGTAAATTTGGATGTCTAGTTTCTGCCATACTAGATGGCGGCACCGAGACTCTATTTGGATGCTAAAGTGCACTAGGAATTTAATTTGGGAGGAAATGCCAAGAGCCAATAAGGCACTCCAGAGATCTTTTACATGCCGCATAATCATACGACATAGCCGCTGAGGATTTTCTGCATCCCGAAAATCTGTCTGGGTCGGGGATCGAACCCGCAGACTTGGGCTCAGAAGGCCGACAACAACTGCGCCACCCATCCACTCTTAAAATAATGTAGATTAGGATTTTTATACCGGAATTCTGAAGCGAGATAGGCATGAAACTTTCAAAAAAAAGTTGCTATGTTATTACCCCCCTTAGGCATTTTTAACTAAATTTTAATTGTTAAAACTCCTAACTTTTCATAATTTTCTTTTTAAGTGACAGAATGAGAAATACAAAAAAAAATTAATTTTTCAGTTGGACAATTTTTGAATGCCCCTCAACCGCTTTGAAATTTCAATCTTTTCTAGATTTTGTCGCAAAATCTTATATTTTTGCTAAACGTAGAATAATATTAAATTACCTGGTCTCTATAAGGTTTTGTTTTATTATCTTTAATTTGGAATAAAAGAATCGTTGCATTCAGAATATTTTTAAATACCCAACACCTGTTTGGAAAATTAAAACTCTGTTTCTTAATGTATACTTAGCACTGTCAAACGTTTATCTACCAAAACTGAGCAGAATAAAAAAATAATAAAATTAAGAAAAAATAAATACACAAGCTTTCAATGTTTTCAACTTTATTACAAGCTTTAGTTATAAATTTTAAGGCTTTATAGCTTTATAAAGTAATTACCTCTTTTATTTTTACCCTAATATGTCTGTCTCTTTTTTCCTGGCTTCAAACTCTAACCAATGCTTCAGTAACAATTTTTTAAACCAGCTGGGATGTGAAAAACCTGCAGTAAGTGGAAGTCTTTCTAGCCACCTGCAAATCTTTCTAGGTTAAATTTGGTAACTCAACCATGATATTTTAAAGCATGACATAAGAAGCATCGATTCAGTTTCCAGTTCTGTATTTTTTACTAATTCGTGGTAAATTGAACTATAATTTTGAAAACCGTAATTTCCGATAAACCTTTACCAAATGAAAGGAAAAACTATCGAATGAATGGTTGAAATATCGTATATTTTTTTAAACCAAAATATGATTGTTTTTACCAGAAATGTCATTACCATACAGAACAGTAACTTTACCAGAATTTTATTATCCAAGTAGGATTATCTTTAAAATTTATGTTCTGACGTATTTGCTATTATTATTTATCCTACACAGCAGCATATTTTCAGTAACCGCAAAGTACACAATTCTGGATCTAATTACTTTGTATAGTACCAGCACTTTGGGAGAACTTTCATCCATAAAAATCATTTTACCACACAATCCATTTTTGCTGTAAAATATCATACCATACTTTTTTACTGTAATATTTATTTAATTAAAGTAACTCCATTATTTTATGGTATTTATTACTGTAAAAATTACGGTAAATTAGGCTTTTTTTGTTCTGTAGCATATTCTCGTAAAAAAAGGATTCTACGGTAAAAAGTACCGACGCTATTAAAAAAAAGTACCTTTACCGTAATTTGGCATGGATATTTTTGCAGTGTACACGATAAGCCGGGTAACTGGATTAATAAAAAATCTTAAATCTTCGAACAAATACCTTGAAGAACTGATCAAGTGCTGCAAATCTTCAGATTCTTGAGTAAAGCTTGACCTGGTCTTGCTTATGAATCATACAACGAAGCTCACATTCATTACACATTCGATGAAAGGTCTTAGTTTCTTATATAGTTCGTCATCTTGAGAAGTTGAAATATGTAATTTTAATACGCGATGAGCAGTAGTAAGCTGACAAAGTGGCTAATCTTTCATCTATTGCCAAACTAGCTGTATATAGAGCCCCTGAATAAGAGAGGCAGACTCGTCCACCATTTCGGAGCAAAAACTTTCACTTATGCGGAAGAGCTACAAGATTTGGCAATTTATCGCTACAAATGACGCTAACTGTAAGATATTTTTATATAAAATAATTTACTGATGGTATTTCAGTTAGTAGATAGCAACGAGTAGAGTTTTGTGGTTGTCATGGTGATGCAAATAGTTGTAAATAGTTTAAATAGTTTTGGAATACAAATATTTCTTGAGTAATTGTAAGATTTTTTTTTGGAATGATGATGCTGTGATTTTGTTGTTGAGTTAAGAAATCTTCCCTTTCATTAAACGTAATAGAAGAGTTCTCTTAACTATTTGATTTGAAGTCCTTTGAGTTTTGTTTAAGGTAACATTTGTATTTATTTTTTGACAGTAACCTCAAATAGGATAATTCGTAAAAAAACCGTGTTTGCTTACATCGATTTACTTTGTTTTTCTGGGACTTCTTTTTAATACTTGAACAAATTCATTAAGAAATATTATTGTTATTGTTATTTAAAATAAAAAGATTATTCATTACTGGATAGAAACAGTTTATGCACATTTTTGAATCTTTAATAATTATAAAAAAAGGAGGAAATAGAGAAGAATCAGTAAATTTAAAATTGTATTAGATTTCTGCTCATCTAAAATTGACCCGGGTTTTAGACGACTTATCCATTTTAGTTCTTTTGGAGGATTTGGAATAGTATCAGGCCTTAGTTTTTGTTATCTTTTTTTCCTAGATACTTTAGGTTGAGATTGTACAAAATAAACCTGCAAGAAAATTTAAAATATTATATAATATTTTCATATTTAAACTAAATCACATTAAAAGATTCAAAATTTAAATTTTGTAAACATACTCTAATTAACTTTTTTACAACAGAAACTATTTATTTCAATAATTTAACAAAAAAAATTTTTAAAGAAAAAGGAATAGAATTTATAGATTCAGATAGATTTCAGATTTATATATTAGATTTCATACTGTAAATGTATACAAACCGTTTTAATTTTAAGCCATATCTTACCCTAAGTAACTAAAAAAAAATAATCGAGCCAGGATTAAAAACCTAACTATCTGATATATTAGTGAATCAAAATAAAATACCATCAGAAACACGCAAATATATGTTTTTAACAAAACAAAAGGGAATACTTAAAAGTGATTACAAAACTTGGCGATTCTGACGCAAGTTTTGCGAATACTTATTCAGTCAATCTTTTCCCCTTATTTATTTGATTCTATACCACATAAACACTCAAAATTCTTAAATAAATTAATTACTATTTTTTAAATGTCATATTTTAAATCAATATTTATTTAATAAATGCAATTTTCAAGGAAAATTCTTATATTCGATTCATAATTAGAACTGAATTCATGTAGCCCCGTGTTCGTTGAGGTAAGCGTGTCCTTGAGGAGGCTAGACTACCGACAATGTCAACATTCATCTATTAAGACGTACCCCAAGATATAAACTAGTTAACGTGTCTGATATACTAGTGAACTGGAATTGAATAGTTGTAATGGTAGCTATGCTACAGGCTCTGTATCGTAAGCCTGCAGGGTCCTATATAGAAATTAATATTGGTCCTATGTTCAAAACAATTCGAGGACCAATATTAAAAAATCCTGATACCCTAATAGTGGCCCTATATTGTAAACGTATAAGAGTCCTACATAGAAATAAATATTTGTCCGGAATATAAAGAAGTTCTAAGACCTATTATTACAAGACTTACACAATCTCGGTCAGATATCGAAAGTCATTCTAAGACCGTTGTCTAGAAATATATAAGATCATTACAGGCTTGTTATTAAGATCCAGTTTTGTATTCACATCTATTAAACCTGGAAAGACTTGAATTATTTAAATAATATCTATTCCTATATAGAAATTAATATTGGTCCTATGTTCAAAACCATTCGAGAACCAAAATTAAAAAATCCTGATACCCTAATAATGGCCCGATATTGTAAACGTATAAAGGTCCTACATAGAAATAAATATTTGTCCGGAATATAAAGAAGTTCTAGGACCTATAATTACAAAACTTATACATTTTCGGTCAGATATCGAAAACCATTCTAAGACCATTGTCTAGAAATATATAAGACCATTACAGGCTTGTTATTAAGATCCAGTTTTGTATTCACATCTATTAAACCTGGAAAGACTTGAATTATTTTAATAATATCTATTGCTACATAAGTAATTTACAATAAAAACAAACCTACCTATAACAGATTTTTCTTTTTTGCCCATAAGACATTTTTGTTTATTTAAGAATAGTCCAAGTACAATATAAACATTAACTTTTTGAAAAGAAATATTTTTCTTTGTTTGTCTATTGAACTGATAGTTCATATAACATTTTAGTAAAACTGTACGGGATTAAAAGAAAATTTTTGCTTAGGATTATTTATTTTGATCAGGATTATTTAGTATTAAATAGGAAAATGACTGTGTAAATGATATTTGTCTTAAAATTCTCAGCTGATCCAAATATCTTGAAATTAATTAATAGAAAGAATTAAACACACATGTTTGAAAAAGAAAAAATTGCTTTTATTCGTTATACGGCTTTTGAGGGTAATACAGTGCGATTTGTCGTAGAAAACTAGCAAAGTAAGAAGTCTTAATAATGTATTTTTGATATTGCAGGATGTTAAAAAATAGATTACTTAAGCTACACTTGAACTATCGGCTCCATTAAGAGTTGGCTTAGAAGACACAATGCGCAAACCAATTAATATAATGTCCAACAGAGTACACCTACGTGCTCATTATATTCATTAATTTTTATGAGTAGATTTTTGGGACTTTTAGAGTTTCTATTTTATTGTATAAAATAACATCTAAGAAGTTCTACGACATGCTGTTTATATAGTGCAATTTTTTACTTACACATAGTAAATTTACGATCCGTTGTTTGCATTTTTCTCTATATTTGTATTATCCTTTTCGCAAAAAAATCTATTTAATTTGTTCTTAAAAAACTCTAAATTTCTTGTCCTTGAGTCAAGCTTCCGATGAGAAGAAAATATTTTATAACATCTCCCTGCACTGTAAAAAAAATCCTGAAACGTCTCTGAATATGTGGGATAGCTACGGTGCATGTAGTTTTCGGAAACTTTTCTGAATATTTCGGAAACCTCAATCTGTAATATTCAGGAACATTTCGTAGCACTTCAGGAATGTTTTGAATCATTTCTAGCAATTTCGCATTTTTTTAATAACATGAAGCGTTTCCTAATATTTCGAAAACTTTTAGGCACCTTTAACTAAATCGTGTTTACAATTTTCAACATTCAAAAGTGATTGCAGTGCATCATATTTCTTTTATGATCATTTCAGCTTTCTCCGTTTCAAACGATTAAAAATCAACCAAAACAAGAATAAATAAATACAATTATCATGGATAAAAATTAATGCTTGTCGTTTAATTTAACGACTGTAAAAAAGCAAAGGCAACGTTTATAAGGGATGCGTTATAATTACGTTAGAAGTTTTTCATATAAGAGTTCTATAACAAAAAGCTATATAACAAAAATATTCATTAATAATACACTTCAAGAGATCAAGTGATTTTAACGGCAAGCCCCAACTATAATAATACATTATAACTCGTCGATGAATAAAAAAACAGACTATTTCACTTTCACAGACATTGTGCAGTGTTTAAATATTTTAAGAATTCGGCATTTTTTTTTTTTTTTAGTTTAAATTTAGGGATTTAAGGCAAAAAAATAAATTTTTAAAAGGGAAGGGTTTTCAAAATAGAGCTGTGTCCACCCATAGTATAAAAATTTAGATCAAAGCTTAAATTTAGATCAAATCATAAATTCAAAACTAGTGTAAGATATTATAGAAGTCATCAGATAGTTTGTTTTTGCCTCTTATTCAGAAGTTTGTTATTCGTTTTGTTTCTTATTCATTTGAGAGGTTGGGCGTTTAAAACTCCAAAACTTTTCATATTTATACTTATTTAGTATTCTATGTCAAAAATGAAGTAAAAAAAAAATTAAGAAAAAGGTTAAAAGTTAAAATGTAAATGAAAAAAGAAAACGCTACCGAATTGAAACGAATCACTACTGAGGAAGACGGGACTGACATTATCAAAGTTAGTTTAATTGTCTGAAGAAAAAGAAGATAGTTAGAAGAGAATAATGCAACCAAGCATCAACAAGCCTTCATCTCACTATTAATATTTTTCCCCAAATTCCTCATAAGTGATTTGGCAGTATTCGGGGAACATGTCCCGTAATAATAATTGTTATAATCATTTCGTACAATCTATAGTGTACGGAAAAAAACGCATAATTAATAAAATTACTTGATGACAACAAGTACGATTTGAACAAGCAATTTTTCAAAAACAATTGCTTACGGCGTTGAATAATTTTCTTTCATTTAATTAGCCAAAAGGGATTCTTAAATAACGTTAAAAATATATTGTGGAACGAAGGAATTATTAAGGAATTATTAAGGAAACGAATTATTATTAAGGAAACGAATTATTATTAAGGAAACGAAAGAAATAAAAATAAAAATATGACCACCGAAGCCGACGTATTCAGGAGGAACCGGCCCCGGTAGCCATAAAACAAAATCTTTTCTATTGAGGGAGAAGCAAATGTCTAAAGTAACTCCCTCAGTACCCCTCAAACAAAATCATCAGAAATCAGCTGTTTGATCTGGTTAAAGTGAGTTCTTATTTTCTGATGATTTCGTTTGAGTTTCTTTTCTAAATTGGTTCTTTGTATTTCATGTTTTTTTCCTGCACTTCTATACAGAACCTTCGGGGTACTGAGGGAGTTACTTCANCTGAAGTTTTTATTAAAATATTTTTATCCTAAGATGATTGCAGGTGATAAGAACATTGTTGTGAGGGAATGACGCGAAACACTGGGGACAAAGTTTAAAATAGTGCTGTGTTAATATTTTTATCAGAAATTAAATTTAAAATTTATTTTCTGAATTCTATATTTCAATATTCTCAAATAAAAAACACAAACTTGTAAAAAAAAAATTTTTATTTCAGAAATTTTTTCTTTCTTTTTTTAAATCAGCAGTGGGGACAAGTGAGGGAATGACATATTGGTATATTTTTATTACCTAAAATTAATAAAAAATAAAAATTGATAATTTTATTTTTATTCTTTTGTTAGCTTGCATTCTGAAGGACACTTTCCCTGAAAAATTTTTTTTCGTAAGTTGTAAAACAAACATAAAATATACTGGGGACATGAAAATGACTGTTTTTGTGAGAATGACCCATATAGTGTACGAAAAAAAACACATAATTAATAAAATTACTTGTTGACAACAAGTACTATTTGAACAAGTAATTTTAGAAAAACAGCTGCTTACGGTGCTGAATAATTTTCTCTCATTTAATTAGCCAAAAGGGATTCTTAAATAACGTTAAAAATATATTGTGCTATTAAAAATACTTAATGTAGCAATAAACGAAACGAAAGAAACAAAAATTAAAATATGACCACCGAAGCAGACGTCTTCAGCGGGTACCGGCCCCGGTAGCCATACAACAAAACCTTTTCCATTGGGGGAGAAGCAAATTCCTAAAGTAACTCCCTCACTACTCCGAAGGTTTCATATAGAAGTCCAGGAAAAAACATGAAATACTAAGAACCAATTTAGAAAAGAAACTTAAAGGAAATCATCAGAAATCAGCTGTTTGACCTGGTTAAAGTGAGTTTTTATTTTCTGATGATTTTGTTAAGTTTCTTTTCTAAATTGGTTCTTTGTATTTCATGTTTTTTTCCTGCACTTCTATACAGAACCTTCGGGGTACTGAGGGAGTTACTTTATGCATTTGCTTTTCCCTCAATAGAAAAGGTTTTGTTTTATGGCTACCGGAACCGGTAACCCATGAAGACGTCGGCTTCGGTGGTCATATTTTTTTTTATTTCCTTCGTTTCCTTTATTGCTACATTTATCCTTTTTTTGTGGAAATTTCTGGTGCTTTTAAGCACGTTTTCTTCAAAGAAGTTATATCTATTTAGAATTTAAAATTTTTTTTGTCTTCTTTTAGTATAAAAATGCTTAATATATTTTCTGCCGAAAACTATAATCCAACAGCAACAGTACGGATAACCTTAACCATATTACTAATAGCAACGATAGTATTTATACCATTTTTATAATATTTATAATATGTTTCATCTAAACTTTTCATAATTTTAATAGAAAATATGTCTTTACAAACATAATTACCCATTGGAGTCAGCATTGATTTCCTTCGTTCAACCCTGATTATCAATTGTGATTGGAAGACATTTAAACAATGTTTGATTTAAACTGGCGTAGACTTTACTCGCCTTCAATGCAATGTATTGAAATGTGCGTCTGGTTTAATTAACATTTTCTCGTCTTGAGAGTTCAATTGATTGAATTTCTCATTGATTATTCTAGAAACGTAAAGTCGGCCCTAACACAAACAAATCTGCATTTTGGAACTATGCAAACAATACAACTTAAATTTAAATTTTGTTGCAAACTTGTGTTTACCAAATGAAGGCGTAAATAGCATTAAAATATAAATAACAGGAATGAATGAAACAGTTAGATCCTTTATTATAAACGCACAACAACGATATGCTTTACTATACTTTATTTTCGTCTGAGTAATGTATAATTAGTTTAATATACAGTGTGTCCCTAATTTATTTCTCTTAATGTATACATATATTGAGAATCCTTGCAGCACCGAGAAAAAATGTATAGTCAAAACTACTAGAATATGATACAATTTACCATTTTTATGGCTCTATGGGAAGACTATCGTACTTATTTCATCCAAATGTACAGACCTTCAGCTAAAAACAGACAAATTCAACAAATATTCAAATAGTGTAGGTTTATTCATAAACAAAGAAAACTAAAGTAATGAGAATAAATCAAAAGAAAATCACGAAATAGATGACATAGAGTCATTTAGCTATATATGTTCTATGGTAGATAAAAAAAGGTGGAAGTAGTGAAGATATTAGACAGAGAATAATCAAAGCGAGAACATGTTTTAAGGGATTACATAAATTTTGGAGAGAGTCAAATATTGAAATAAAGACAAAAATAGTTGTTTACAAAGCTATTGTTAGAGCAGTACTATTATATGGCACAGAAACCTGGAAACAGCCTAAGATCGAAGTACAGAAATTATAAACCCTTCAAAACAAATGTTTAAGAATTATTTTAAATTTTTCTGGCCTTACAAAGTATCAAGTCAAAATCTATTAAAGAAAGCTAAAATAAAAACAATAGAAGATGAAATTAAAAAGCGAAGATGGAGCTGGCTCGGACATATCCCTAGAATGCCCAAAGAAAAAATTACACCTGTTGCGCTTACATGGGCCCCTGATGGTAAAAGAACAAGAGGAAGACCCAGACTTACCATCCAGAGCATGTTTTTGGGCGAATTAAAAGAATGTAGAATGTCTGGCTGGGAGGAAGCAAGATCTATTGCTAGGGACAGGAGGCGTTGGAGGGATATGCTAGAGATCTTAAGTGCCCAAAGGCACGTAGAGGATAAGTAAGTAAGTAAGTATGGGAAGACTAAATAGCTCAGTTATTTTCACCTAATCACTCTTTGAGAATTATGGTAAAATTAATTATAAAATGTAGTTCCATAATATGTGATTAAATTTGCTAAATGCGGTAAAAAAGTTTATTAGCTTTAGTATTTAAATTTTCCAAAGTTAAATTTACTTTTGAGTTATGCATTTTCTACTAAATGCTTTTTAATAGAAACTATAATTGCGATAACCGGGAATCTGGTAAACGGTTAAGATAGGAAAGAACATAATCATGTAAATGGTTTAAATATAACATCTTTTGGATTTATTTACCAGAATTATGGTTTTTTTTAGCAAAAATATCCTTACCATACAGTTCGGTAATTTTACCAGAAATTCCCTCACTGTTTGAAAACGAAGCAAAACAGTAAGTCCATTGGGCATCACATATGAATGGTTAAACCATGATAAGACATTAATAATATCAGAGTGTGATAAATCTCTATTTAAAAAGTACGACTAAGTATATCAAAATATCAAACTGGTTGATTGCCCAATGAAGATCAAAAGTTGTTCGATCAATCGTCTCTTAGCTCTTTTTATTTTCCTTCGACGATTAAACATATTTCAATATTTTTAATCAATTCTCTTTTTGTTTTCAAATCACCGAGTTTTTTTGTTTCAGTCATCGAGTTAAAAACATTTTTGATTTTCTTGCTTCATCATTAAGCAGAAAATTTAAATGCGTACTTCTTTATTTTAATTTTAAAGAGGTTTTAAAATGTTCGTAAAAGGTCTAGAAATTTGTAAGGGCAAGAAATATCGGAAACAAACAGATTTCTTGTTTTTTATAGTGTAAACATTGAAGAAGAAATGTTAATTGATGAAATTTCTCTTCATTTTGGCAATGGTTATGAAACTAATTATATATATTATGAGGGGTAATTAAGGGTCAACCCACATAAGTTTTACGGAAAGTCATGCATACTTCATTTTTATCCATTTAAAATTTGACTTAATCTTATTAGGCAATACTTTTTGATGAAAATTTAAGAATTTGAATTCGAAAAGCCTACTTTGCAGCTCTCAACAATGAAAGTTTCATAACTGTCATTGCTTCTTTTTATAATATCTCTATATAACATAAAATCATAATGGTCTGATACCCTTTTTCATTGTTGTCGGCGCATTTTTATTGCCCGGAAAATCACGCGGTAGAATCCAGTTTTCCCCCATTCATTTCCATATTGTTTAGGTTGTCATCAGCATAAAATTAACAAGAGTCGTAAAGGTATTGTTTTCCTTTAAATATTTTTATATCCCTAATTTAAAGTTATTTTTCAGTACTGCTATTATTAGCGAAAATTTTAAATTATGGTAGAGAACTCATCAAATTTACTTGAACAATATAATGTATTAAGAATATAAAGGTTATTTGAAAAAAATGATAGTTAAGAAATCACTTCTGTTCACCAAGAGATCTAAATGTTTATAGATCTAATAGATAGTAATATTTGGAAGTGGGAAATAGTGGCGCAGGAGGATAAGTAAACAGAATTCCTTTTTGTACATAGATGTTAAGTGAATATTTTTAACTTTAGTAGAAAAACTGTTTTCTGCCAAGAAAAACAATTATTGCGAAGCAATCATTGGGGTTAGTGAGCGGTAGCGAACAGGGGGCTTTGGCCCCTAGTAAATAAACAAAACATATAAATATTGATGAGTTATTAACTACGATTTAAATGTAAGACTTCAACTATATATTAAAAGTTAAAACATTTTAATCACTTTATGTAATTTTCAATGCGTACTCGATATTCGATAATAAAAATCTATTAACTTGAAATTTGAACGGAGCAATTTCAAATAAAGGAAAAGCTTTGATATTTCTTCTGAAACTTATAACTACAGGATTTTCAAAATTTAAATTGTGCATTTTTCAATTGTTTTTAAAAAAGAAAACGTATAAATAATTATTTAGCTGGTAAAATTAGAATTTTCATTGTTAGGCGAAAAACATTGCAAAAAAAGAAAGTGATAGTTATTCCATACCAGGATTTTAAATTATCAAATTATTCAATTCTAAATTCCCCAAAGATTCTATGTCAATATGGCATTTTGATTCCATTAAAATTAAATCCAAATTTTGAAAATTTATTGTTTTGAAAATGAATGTTATGGTTCGTTCAGAATTTTTTGATATTTTTGTTTTAATATTCTTTCTTTATTTGCCAAAACGATAACTTTTTGAAAAATTAGTAATTCAAAGTCATAAATAATGCTACCAATTGTAAAGTTTGAGATGTGGTTACAATTTAATTATACCAAAGTCTTATTTGTTTATACAAATAATGTAATTAATTTAGATTATCTCAGTCAAAATTACAAGTCAAAATGATTGTATTTGAATTTCATATTTCACTAGAGAAACTCAAAAACGAAACATAATATACGTTACATATTTAAATTTGATTATCTTACTGTGTATAATTATTTTCGAAAATTAAAAAGTGATTTCCAATTGAAAAAAGTTATATTACATATTTTAAATATTTGACTCAAAACTTAAGACGAAACGCATAACTTTTATTAATTTCGCAATTTTGTCTCAATTTTATTACTTTATTTTTAGTTTTGTTTAAACAAATTTGTTAAAGAAATTCAAATGTTATTTTTTTATACTCACGTAATTGTTTTCTAAAATATTTCTTTCATTGTTTCTTTTAAATTTCGAACAGATTCAATGGTGAATTAGATGACTACACCAATAATTCTATTTCACACATATCGAAAAATTAAATAAATATGTGGTTGCTTTCAGATCTTCAAGAAGTTTATTTTTAAAAACACCGAAAAATACATTTTGTAAATATAATATTGTAAATCAGAACAAACAGAAATAATTTGTAACTTCATAATCGTAGAAAAAAATTGTAAAAAAAGAAGCATCTGAAAATGTGCATTTTGAGTACTAGAATCCTTCGAGAACTTCATTTTGTCCTTTATTTTTTAATTTCAGGATATTACAAGACAACATTAGAAGAAAAGAAACGACATTAAATGTAAAGGAGTACAAAAATTATCTTTGTCTTTAACTAACAATGCATAGACAAATGAGTTCGTAACTTCCGTAATCGTATTCCTTTTAACATTTACACTAAATATCTAATTAAAAATAGAAAATACTCACAATATTTGCCAAACGCCAAACGTATAGCCATAAACATTTAGCTAAAGACCATAAAATCGAATGTTTAAAGAAGTGCTCTCAAATACGTGAGCTAGAAGGAAAACAAAAATATTTTTTAAGGCAACAGCTGATGACGATAAACGTTACTAGTTTCTAAACTTTTTTGAATGTCATTATCAAAGCAAATGCCATATGGGCATAGATCAGTTGATTTCTTTCAAATAAGTTTCTGTATGAAGTTGAGGTACGAGATATGAGAGTCATTTTATTAACTTTTAAAAACGCTATGTTGTCAAATTCAGTAGTTTTGTCTGCACGGTAACTACAGATTTACCTGTAAAATGTTTAAACGAAAATTAACCGATTGCAATTATATTGACCATACTACTACAAATAATAATAACGATATTTATGCTAAAATTGTTTCAATTTTGACTGACAGAAACTAATAAACAAAACTCGAATAGTTTCTCGGGAAATTATTTATACCTTTTTTCCTGAACATTTACATGAAATACGTAATTAAAAACAAAAATAACATGCAATTTTTTCATAAACTACAAAGATTAACAATGTTAGCTTAGTTCAAATACAAACACTCTTAAATATGTGAATCATAAAAAGATTTATCATAAAAGAATAATATTCAATATTTAAAAAAGTCTATTTCAAATACGTGTCCCAAATGAAATACGAATATTAACTTTCACGGCAACAGCTGATAGCGGCAAATATTTCTAGCTTCTAAATATTTCTATATTTTACGATCAAGACAAATAAACAAAGCTGCCGTTTAGGTATGAACCATTAATTTTTCATTCATGTGAATTTCTCTGGGAAGTATCATTTACGGCGACACAGATACGTGTTATTGTATTAATTTGCCAAAAACACAATCTTGGAATATTGAATTTTCTCGTCTCTGCGAAAACATCATTTCTGTTTAGCTGTAAAATTTTACATCAGAAAATAACTTATTTCAGAATGTTATCACCCATTAATTTCTAACACGACTACGCCGAGTAAAATCTGTAATGGGATTCGAGCGAGATCACAGTTACGAGAAAACTTTCACCGTTAATTGTACTCGTTATCGCTCAAATGTTAATGGGCTGCGTTCGATTTAAATTGCCCTTAATGCATCTTCTTCAAAACTAAAACGTTTTAAAGAGAGAAATGTAAAATATGTGAAACGAAAACTTACTAATGTACCGGAACATTTTTATGTTTTTAGAGATTTCGGTGAAATTTATATTAGACTGTAAATTAAAAGACACATTCAAAATTTTATTTTTATATCAAGTGAGAAAAAACTTAATTGTTTAAAAGCATTTGCTTTAAAATGGTGTTTAGATCAGTTTATTTCTAAAATAAAAGTGATTTTTACTACGGACAAAATCCAGAGAATACAATTACGAAACGTGCCAAACTGGTTTTGCATTCTAAATACTTCAAAGGCGTTGAAATAACATTTCCTTGGATATCTGGTGAAAAAAAAACCTTTTAGTTGTTTTTAGTCGTTTAGTCTTATCGTATTTACAATTAATCAAAAGTCATTATGTTATTAAATTTAATCTACGTGACTGATTTTAAAACTAATTTAGACGTGCAATGCTTAATTAAATTATTTTTATGCAATAAGCTTGTTCTTAAATTTATACTTGGTAGTAGCCTAAACGGACTTAGTTTTGTTTGAAGGAATAAGCATATGAATATCCAAAAGTTTGGATTAATAAATAATTGTGTATACAAAATAATTTAAATATACTGCAAAAAATATTTATTATATTATTATTAAATTAATCTGCTAAAAATAATCTGTTACATTGTTAATACTAAACTAAATGGTATATTGCTCACTTTTCACTACGATTCATTCTTTATCATTTTAATTTCTTAATAAAAAATAGATTTTTAAGAAGAACTGTATAATTGTGTCCAAACTGAATAGTGCTTCTCACAACCATGTACAACATATTCGCAAATAAGAATGATTGATGGCTATAAATTCACGATATTCTACGTAGAAATACTTGGTATCCAATACATGGAAGGCATTTCTTTGTACATATGATTCTAGGCCCTCGAATACGGCACAAAATTAGCTTTTATAACTACTCTAAAGAAAATGTGATTCATGAATTTAGCCAATTATTAAAACGAACAATATTTCTTTGGCATACAGCAGGTTTATGCTGCAGGATCATGCAATGTGAAAAAGCTGAAATGAAACGAAGAATTAAAGAAAAAGTAAAAAATGCCCATTAAAGGTGCTGAATCATTTGAAGCTTTTACGCCTTAATCTATTATTATATAGAAATTGTTTATATAATAAAAAAAATTGTACTTTAAAGATGGGTCAAAACTAATAACGTTAAAGTAGTGATAATTCCCCCTTCGTTTTAATATGTGCATTATCATGTCTTCTAATATAATCCTGTATTTTTTAAGTATTAACAAAATACTCTTTTTATATTTGATCAACATTTTGATTAGAGAACTTCATGCAACCAATCAGCAATTATTGGCTCCCCTTCCTAATTTTAAAATAAATTAAAAGAGGAAACGTTTCCAGTAGTTTTTATGCCCAATTAATGGAAGGACTGTTTAATATGAAATAGAAATATATTTCAGACCAACTATTCATGCAAACTGACCACACCGGATGGTTAATGCCTCAAACTACGTTGGTTGATACTCAAACTATCTACGTCGTATGTGTCCAGCATCTAAGCTACACTTCCCGATCTGACTTGGCCAATTTGTTTTGGGTGACCACCTCATTCTTCATTTTATTGATTTTCGTGGGACGTCTTTTTCTCTATGATATTATAAAGCGAAAGGATGAATGATGAAATGACAATTTATGCAACTGATCTTGTCTCTTTTTCGTATCTCCTCTTCTTCTTAATATTTTAAAGCAAAATATGGATATTCTGATCACTAATTTTCGAAAGATATCTTACTTACTCACTGAGTGGTATAGTCCAGTTGTATCATGGCCACTCTAATTAGTCTTTTCCAAAGCAGCTTGTTTCCTACTTTTGCTTTCCCATTTCTTATTGCCTAACTCTTAAGGTCTGTGTTAATACCATATATCCATCTTCAAAAGACATTAAACTATAAAATATTCTTATAGATAAAATATTCTTAAGGTAAGTTATACAATAAAATAAATTATAAGTGAACTAGTGGGCTGCTACCCCTGCTCGCTAACGTTTGCCAACCCCCGAAAATTGCTACGCAATCTTATATGGATTGTTTCGCAAACAAAGCTCGCTTCGCTCTCTACTAACTTAGGTACATTGAAACGCACGAAATTCTAAGAATTCAAAACAATGATTCAAATCCATATAACAACTTTTTTTTAAAAAAAATTACATCTTTTTAGTAAATATTAAGTCATTAAAATAAATTTGAATTCAAATAAATGACATGTAATTCGTTAAACCTATTAGAAATGTGCTATAGTATAAAATCGTAAGATAAAATTTCTAAAACTGATATCTCTTTAAAATTTTGGCACTAAATAAGTCTATTAAAAAATGAAATAAGTGAATTGCAATGGAAAAACCTGCATAAACAAATAAATTCTAGTAAAACAAATAAATTCGTGATATAAATCAAAAATCGTCAAATAAATTCGTAATATATAAATTCCTGAAAAAAAGCGCTTTCGATAAAATACTAAAACAGGTATCTATCGACAAAGACTACTCACTTCTGCCTAGCTTATGCTATCTCTAGTTATTTCAGTTTCCGTTATTAAAAGCGCTACATGTTGAGCCANTTAGTAGTTACTTTTGAAGCTGTTCCATTTCATAGTAAACCAAGCAAAAAAAAATTGTATGTTTTTTTTCAACAATTACTAACAACTATTTTACACGGGATTTCGAAAATTCTGATATTTTTAATCCGATGCTATAACGACTTATTATAATAATTTAACTTAATTTATTAATAAGTAATAATAATAATAATTAATAATAATTATTAATAATTATAATAATTATTAATAATTATAATAATTATTAATAATTATTATATTTAAATAGAACTTTTAAATTCACGATATTATACGTAGAAATGCTTGGTATCTAATACAACGAAGGCATTTCTTTGTACATATGATTCTAGGCCCTCGAATATATATTTTTACAAGGGCACAAAATTAGCTTTTATAACTACTCTAAAGAAAATGTGATTCATGAATTTAATCAATTATTAAGACGAACAATATTTCTTTTGGCCTACAGCAGGTTTATGCTACAGGTTCATGCGATGTGAAAAAGCAGAAGTGAAACGAAGAAGTTTAAAAAAAAAAAATGTAAAAAATAACCATTAAAGGTGCTGAATCGTTTGAAACTTTTACGCCTTTATCTATTCCAAACTAGAAATTGTTTATGTATTAAGAAAATTGTACTTCATAGATGGGTCAGAACTAATAACGTTAAAGTAGTGATAACTCCCCTTCGTTTTAATTTGTGCCTTATCATGTCTTCTAATATAATCCTGTATTTTTTAAATATTAACAAAATACTCTTTTTATATGTGATCAACCTTTTGATTTGAGAACTTCATGCAACCAATCAACAATTATTGGCTCCCTTTCCTAATTTTAAAATGAATTAAAAGTGGAAAAGTTTCCAGTAGTTTTTATGCCCAATTAACGGAAGGACCTTTTAATATGAAATAGAAATATATTTCAGACCAACCATTTATGCAAACTGGCCACACCGGATGGTTGATGCCTCAAACAGCGTATCTACATTGTATGGGTTCAGCATCTAAGCTAAACTTTCCCATTTGCCTTGGCCAATTTGTTTTGGATGACCACCTCATTTTCCATTGTATTGATTTGAGTAGGGCGTCTTTTTCTCTATGATATTATAAAGCGAAAGGATGAATGATGAAAGAACAATTTATGCAACTGTTCTTGTCTCTTTTTCTTATCTCCTCTTCTTCTTAAGATTTTAAAGCAAAATATGGATATTCTGATCCCTAATTTTCGAAAGATATCTTACTTACTCACTCCGAGGTATAGTCCAGTTGTATCATTGCCACTCTAACCAGTCTTTTCCAAAGCAGTTAGTTTCATGCTTTTGTTTTCCAATTGCTTATTTCCAAACTCTTAAGGTCTTACTTAATACCATATATCTATCTTCAAAAGACATTAAATGATAAAATATTCTCCAAGTAAGTCATCCAGTAAAATCATTCATAAGTGAATTTTTAAGTTATATATATATTTTCCAAAACGGATAATGATAATAGTTTAAACAATGTGTTTTAATTAAAACCTCTAATTTTTTATAGTTTTGTGTTCGTTTAAAACTATGAAAGTAATTCAAACACACGAAAATCCCCTTACGCAAGACATTTATTTGAGAATTTGCTGTTAGACTCTTTAATTTCATACCATTCTAATATATAAACCCTACTAACATCTTAATTCAACGTAACGAGTACACACATGTATTTATAATATCACATCTCATGACATTTCAACCACGCCATATCCGGATATTCTTGAACTTATTTAACATCACTTGCAGCGAAATACATCCTTACTCCCACCATAGAAATATTTAGCTTTATCTGGGATAACACGTGTGCTTTGAGTAGGAGGCCATTCAACGTGCCATTAGTATGTGGATCTTGAGTTTGATGAATACCAGAAACTAGAGCTTCGTCGTGACAGCTTGCCTGCGCTTTTGTATTCATACGACGTCAGCTTATACGCTTGAAGGCACAGAAGGAATACAATGAGTTGTAATATGGTGGAACAGGCGAGAAAATCTGGCGATTCTGGGAAGTGGTTTACATTATTTGCTGGCGTAATTATTAATGTGGTGCATCGGCAAAGATTGCTTGCATAATATTGCGAGCCAAATTGGATATGAGAGAGATAGAAAATTTGAGACAATGTCTTAAGTAGGTTCATTTAGTTTCTAATTTGTGGCTGCGTGGTTGAAGGAGACGTTAAACTTTGATGATTAACGGAGTATTTATGCATTTAATTTTTCTTTGATTTATTCGATAAATAAACGATTAATGTTAAAATCAGAAATAAGAATAATTTCTTACCAAGCAGACAAACTTTATTGAAAAATAGAAAAAAGATATATGCAAAATAATTAAAAATAACATATATTCATCATATATCCTGCCCAGGTGATTAAGAAAATAAATAAGCAGTAAATTTATAAAAATAAACGAAAATGGGGAGAATTACATAATGGGGAATTAAAAAAACATTGGGGAAATTAAGAATCTCCTAATATTTATAAGCATAATGCACCACACATACATTGAAACTTCTATATATACATTCTTGTCACTCACTCTCTCTCTCTCTCTCTCTCTCTCTCTCTCTCTCTCTCTCNCAGAGCTTTTTATTCACTTTACTTTTTTGGGATTTTATGAACTGAAAAATGACAGTTTTCGTGAGAATGACCCATATATAGTGCAAAATGCCTGTTTAGCAGATAGCTGGGTAAAAAAAATATATTGCCTCCTTTCTTTTATCGGGCTGCTTGATTGAAAAAATGATGAATATTAATTATCGATATTAATTTTCAATTCATACAATAAAAGTTTAAAAGTAGAAAACGTTTTTAGAGCCTGCGCTGAAGTAGGTAACATGTTTATTAGTTTAGGGGCTAAGTAAAAAAATTTAAATTAAGAAACATTTCTTTTTTAAAAGGAGGAATTTCATAAATTTCATTCGGTTTACTTTTAAAGCTTATACTATAAAAACAGTAAAATAATTCTATTTAAAATTTGACTATGCGCAAAGAAAATTTGCGTTTAATTTAGTTTTATATTTTTTGTAAAATATATATATATATATAAACTTTTTTGAGAATTTTTAAACATTATAAAATTATTAGGATTAAATTCATTATAATGCTTAAGATTTTTTTGTCCAAGGTGATGCTTTTCTAATATCTGAAGCAGTATAATTAGGAAAACTATCTTTTAAAATAGATGATCATTAAATGATTATTCATAAATAGGACAAACTGTGGTAACTAACATACTTTAAATATAAAATAAGTGTCTTTTGATCTGTGACATCGAAAATAAACAAATAAATTGAAGATGTAAAAGCTATGTTTAAAGGTGTTCAAGTTTTCAAATAGATTTTCCTACCCTACGTACCACTCCTTCGTAGAACGTGATAGAAAGAAACTTATTTGCGGTGAAACGTTTCAGAGTGAACTCAAAAAATTCTATAGGTAGTTCAAAAGTTCGAAAATTTTACATAGAATCTTTAGTAACTCGTATTATTGTGGTTTTTAAATAGGACGAAATTATAATATTTTATTCTCTATAAATAAACTTTTATTTGTATTGCGTAGGTCTCTAATATTAACTATTAGAATGAGTAAGTAATTCATAATTTATTTGTCTTCGAATCATTTGAAAATGATAATTAATTTTCTCTTATATGTTTGGCACTGCTCTTGTATTTAGCGCACATATAAAAGTATATATTTCAACTAAACAAAAATTAAAAGCCGACATTTAAAGTGTGTTCAAAAAAAGACATAATCTTTTACGAAATATATCATTTTTTACCTAATTAATTTGAAATTTAAATTTAAAATTTAGTGACAAAACTTCTGAAATTAAATTTCAGTTAAACATAAAGTTTAATCTTCATGATAATTCTCAGTCAATGTCGCATAATAAGAGTGAAATAATAGAAATTTTGCAAGAATATTACTGAAAACAGATTTCCAAAGCATTTGCATGAACTAATATACATTATAAATGAAAAAGAAAAGAATACCCACGCACCATACCTAACTCTTCCTTCTTCGATGAATCAATTAAGAATTATTAGGTTCCAACAAAGGCTATTTAAATTCCAGGTTGGTAACAGTTGTTTAGGTAATCAACATATCTTTCAATAACTCAGACTCTTTACGACTTTCCCGTAATTAATTCTTTTAAAGAGCAGATTCTATTGGGTTAAAATTTGTGAAAGGAAAGATTCCTTACGGTGTTATATCAAAAGATTTCTCGTTATAATATGGAGGAATTCTTAAAAAAGGGATCGAAAATTAATATAACATATTGAGTAAAAAGGCGATGGCAACACTTTCTTTGATGCTGTTGTGTTTTATCTGCAATACTCCCCCGGTTTACTGTATTTAAAGGAAAAATAGCTGAGTGTCAACTTTGTTTAGAGAGTTAGAGTTCTTTGTGTTTTCACTTGATAGGTTTTGAATTAAATATTTTGATTAAATTGTGGGAATGCAAAAATTGCAGAAAATTTTAGACTGGGTGAGCCATAAGTTCTCTTTCAGATGAATTTCATTCATACAAATACAAACTCACCCCGATTTAATGATCCTGGGTTATATTAAACATTCGGTTGCAGTGAACAGTTTTAGTCCGAACTGTTATTTAACTGATGTTAAATCATCCACTTGTAGTGAACAACTAGGAAAGTTGTAGTTCGTCTATAGTGGACTGAGGTCGTTTTTACAGAATTCAAACGTGTATAATTATGACAATGAAAAATGGGGTAATGCACATTATAAGGGTGTTTAAAATGAGTTATTTCGCAGAAATAATTTTAATAATGTGAGTGTTTCTAAAAATAAGCACATGGGAGCACACAGAAATATGAACTATTAAATGTCCTCTATTATATATGGACTATTAAATGTCATCCTTCAAAAATAATGGAAGTAATCGATAAATATAATAACGAAAATGAAGGAAAAAAAACAATTGTTTACAGTAAAACAATCAATTTGTCATACAGAGAATAGTTTAAATGTCTTTTTAACGAAGCAATCTAAAAAATTTCGTAATAAGGAGAAATTCACTGTTAGGAAACTACGTAATAGAGAGACTCTACACTTAAATTTTAATTGATGATTTACAAAGCGAATTTTATATGATGGCAATTGCCATTTCCAAACATACTAATGCAATATGTTCAAAAAATATTTTTTTATAGATTTTGGATATAGTGAACAGCCATTTAGAGTGGGCTTAGTATTGTGTCTGCAGACTGTTCACTATAGAGAGATTCAGCTGTATTTAGATTTTGCATTCTTATCTACTCAATGAAATTTGAATAGTAAATTATCATTTAAATTAGCATAGTTTGACCATTAGCATACATGCATTTGACCATTTTTGACATGTTTGACCATCAGCATGTAATAAGCATATATGACCTATGATTTTAAAACTCGTCTGAAGGAAAACTGAAGGAGAACTGAAATATACGGTTTACTACGTTCTGCTTCGGAAACCATTTCGGGTCTCGCTAAATTTCTAAAGTACTTACAAATATTGTCAACTGACCATGCTACTGATTGAAACCTGGCTACAAAATAAGGTTTTAAAAATAGCCACTACTTGCAGCAAAACCGTCTCATAGTCTAAAGTAACAGACGCCTGTGCAAATTATTTCATTTGGTACAGTCTGTCATGCAGCAGGAAATATGCTATTTTATAATATTTACAGGCAATAGCGTCGTTTGCTTATAAGCTTTGTATCTAATTTAGAAATTTGTTTAAAAATATTTTAATATTAATTCGATTACATAATTAGTAAAGATTACTTTTGTGCGGAATTATTTTTGAATGGAAGAATTTTATAACTGTATTCAAAATTATTTTATTCGCTTAAAAAGTTTAATGGTATTTCAAGGAATGCAAAAAATAAAACTAACATTATAGGATCCAAATTTTAAATGAGTCAATATTTCTCTTGAGTAAGAATTTTGAAATTTTTTTCAACCACTTTAGACAGAATTCTATCATATTATGTAGTAATAATATATTTCTTATATTAGGGCTATCTACTAAGAATTAATGCTAAGTTCTTAATTAAATATAATACAGTGAAGTGATTAATAAGCGAAGTATTCTATTTTTTTTTAAAAAATCAGTCAATTTTTTTTCTTGGATAAGAAATTTATTCGTCATTACTTTTAAAACGTTCTCTGAAAACTAAACTTCTGTTAAAGTTCTTAATCTCTAACGACAAGGATATCAGTAAGCTGTCTATATTTTCGTCCTTTTCGAAACTTTTGTTTCTTTTATCCTGGTTTTCCCCTTCTACGTGCTAGGAATTCATTTGGGATTTTGAATCTTTTTTTTAACGCTTCGAGAACTTTTTTGATAGAACAATAGAGGAGAAATAATAATCAAAAGAGCAAAAAATTATTTTGCAATGGTATGAAAAGTTTCCAGTTAAGCCTAACATGGCGACAGAAAACCAACGAATATATTCTTAAAATCTCCTCTAAGCAGTGACATTTGATCCTCAAATTTTCTAAAGTATTCAAAAGAATTTCCGATATTTTTCTTTTCAGAATTTATTTCCTTCATATGCTTTTAAAGAAAGTTTCGAATTCCTGATACGAGTGCTCATAAAATTTTAGATTCTAAAAGAATATTTCAAAGAATTGTTGTACTTTAAAATACCAATGAAATCAAAAGAAAGAAAACAACAAAAAAATACAAAAACAAAAAAAGAAGACGAAATAATCTTTTTTTCGAGAAAAATCTTTAAGACAGTTGTTGTAGTTATTTCAAATGAAAGTCGGAAGATTATGTGCTGATAGAATTTTCTATGCTGGTTTTATATTTAGTTAAAAAAAGATTATTTCAACTTCTTTTATTTAGACCTTCCGTAAGATTTAATTTTTAATTAAAATTCCAGTGCTAAATTACAAGCTTTCTAATTTGTAAATAAATTTGATTGTTATTAAAATCTAATGAAATTTCCACTTTTTGATTAGTAAGAAGTTGAAATAACAGAAAAGTTATAAAAAAACATGATTCTTAGTTTATTCGTGAATAAAGATTTTAACTATAAATGATAGAGATAATGTTTTCAGCATTTTGTTAAATTTAACACATTTACAAAGAGATATAAAACCAGTGTATCATCGTGTTAATAATTTTTATAAATTAGTTATGATTTATTATGCCTGAATAGAGAATATATTCAACTTTTTCTCGAATGTTTGCTGTTACTTAATTCCTTTTATCATTCTGCATACTTAGTTTAGATTTTGTCATAACAGTATTTTATTTTTCAAACAATATTTTATTCTCAATATTCTTGTGTAATTAATTTTAAAAAAATTCATGTAATCCATCATACATAACTTTATAGAATTAAACCTTGTAGTTACACGAATAAATAACCTTAACACTTAAAAGGAGCTGATTATACGAACTAAGTAGTTGTAATAAAAAAATAAACTTTTTTCTTTTAAAATGAGGTAAATTTAAAAATATAGTAAATTCAAAATGCAGTGAATACAAAATGTAGTAAATTCAATTATTTTCTAAATGTAGTTAAGACAAAGTGTAGTAGTGTAAAATGCTGTAAATTCGAATATGTAGTAAATTTTTCTGTCTGCATGCAAAGTTTAGTTTTTTCAGTCATGTCAGTATTATATTTTTTAACAATATTTAATTCTTAACATTCTTGTGTAATTTATGTAAAAACAAATTCTGATGTGACTCACCACAACTTCTTAACTTTATAAAAATAAATCTTATAGTAATACGAAAACAAACAACCTCACGCCTAAAATTAGTTGGTTTCACGAATTAAATAATTATAGTAAAAAAATAATGCAAAGTGGACCAGGAACCTCAAGGAGATTAAGGTTTCACAATTGTTTGATTTTTGGTTCGATTGTGGTAATGTGCTTAGCATTGCGCTCCAACCACCGTTACTTCCAAAACACACTGATATCCAGCGATCTTAGACTGGGTGAACTTCAAGCCGCCACTGAGTTTGATGCCAAGTGTTCACAATGAAAGTTCAATGCTTTAGCCACAAAATCATATTTGTTAAAATAATTATAGTATTTTCTTTATTACGAAACCAATTTTAGTGACAGCCATTCCGATTTTGGAATCATTTTTCTGTCCGCTCACGAAAATCGAATTCCGTTACAGAATCATTACCGGTAATAAGTACTTGTAATAATATTTACAATCCTTAAACAATATTAAACAGAAAAAAAAACGTTAATTTGATGTAATTAAATTTTCAAGAAAGGAAAATAAGCGAAGACATTGTGGCGTCAGGCATGGTGCGTAGTTGCCAAAGGAATCAGCTGGATGACGTACACAAGATAGGCAACCTTGTACCATTCTTCAGTATTTAAGAAGCTTCGAACTTTGCTCTGTGCACACTCTCACACTCATACCTAACTTTTCTGTTTCTGTTTTGTACTTATTGTTATGTTTCAGTTGGTAATAAATGTTGTTTGATTTCATCATAGTTGTCATCAACTTAATATGTGAGGGTTCCCCCCCCCTCATTTGGTGATCCGGACGTGATATGACTGTTGCTGTATTTGTGACAGACCCGGTGACCTTAATCCTGCTCTCCCGGTCTGTCACAAACACAGCAGCTTGTGGTATCCATGTATCGAATTCTATCCGAGCTTTAATTCTGGTGGGGGATTACTGTAGCGCATCTACCACTACAAAATTACAACTACAAGTATATAAGACATGTCTCGACTCTATGTCGGGGTACCTTTTCATAGATGAAGGTTGACATTATTGAAAACTACTATTCCCACTACATGATCAAAATTTGATGAATTACTATTGAGGAAATTAGGATTTCAAAAAAAAGTGAGTTTAATTGCTTGATGAAAGTTGAGGACCTTTTAAATTTAACATTCTTCCCGTCTCTTCCAGCAATTTAAATGTGCTTTAATGTTTTTAATATTGCCTTTCTTTTAAATGGCTCTTTATGTTTTCGTTTTTTCTTTCTACGCTTAAATATTAATTTGCGACCACTATTGCACATACTTTTTGAATTTTATATTGTACTAGGATTTCAATTTTATACATTAAGCGTGGTTTTTATGCAGAATATCCCGCATATTCTCAAATATCAAGTTTGGTTACATTGATTAAATCTTCAAAATGCCC
Organism: Parasteatoda tepidariorum; assembly: GCF_043381705.1. Lineage (NCBI taxonomy): Eukaryota > Metazoa > Arthropoda > Arachnida > Araneae > Theridiidae > Parasteatoda > Parasteatoda tepidariorum. The sequence continues at coordinate 44,052,023 of NC_092213.1, forward strand.
ACTTAGGGACCTTATGGAAATGTTGAGGAACTCGCAATCCCCTATTAATCCTTTATATTTCTGTTTAGCTACTCGTAAGCTTGTCGTGTACCAATTTTCTGACAAATGATATGTGCTCTTAAATGATCCATAAAGTTTGGGTAAAATTCTCAAAAGACAGTCCCTTTGCATGTTCTAACTTCTGCGTCTTTCCTTAACGCTTAGGTGAGAGCGAATCAAATTCAAACTTTGTCAACTGGCTTGCTAATTTCGGTCTCAGTTAGGTCATTTGAGCGATGGATGGTAATATTTCACGAAGTTCTCTCAAGATTTTCAGCGTTTGACAAGATTATACAAGATAAGGATAATTAACTCAGTAATAAATCAATAGTCATATGGATGGACGTGATTATCTTAAATGTTCCTAAACTGAAATGATAACAACGAAATGATTTCAGACTCCATGCACAAATATTAAAGGCTCAAGTCATATTTTAGTAGTACCGTAATGCCACCCCCCCCTTTTAATGTGTATTAATTCTTGTCGAAAATGAAGTAAAAGAGGCATAAGAGTTAGGGTTCGCAAATTAAATTTTAAGTGAAAGAAAACAATAACACTATCAGAAGAAAAGGTCTGTTAAAGAATAACTTTGTTGCAGTGAGAAAATCAGATTTGAAAACATCAAAACCATTAAAAATGCTTGAAGACAAGTGAAGGTGTTTTTAGTAATTGAAACTAACTACCAAAATATTTATTCGTTAACATTTGTTAAAAAATGTTGATTTGTTAGCTATGCTGAACGCTCAAAAGAAGATCGATATTCAATTCATTATTGATTCTTACTGCAATCAAACAGAATTTGTTGTTTTTATTTTCTCCTTTTGCAGCAGTAATTCCACAACAAATCTAAAAGTAGTTATGCAGAAGCAAACATGAAACTTAGTTAAACTACTTGCATACTAATATTTGTTACTAGGACTGGGCGATATTAGAAATTATATATCGTGATATATCGTCAGTTTTGCATCGCGATATAGCGATGTATCGCGATATAGTATTTTTGAATTTCATTTACTTTAAGGCACAGAAAGTCAGATTTCTATCAAGACTTCATACGCATATTGATTTAAATCAATTTATAAATTTGAAAATATATATGTTTTGCTAAAGAAAGATATTAAATAAATTGACTAAGATGTACAAATCTTACTTAAAATATTTATTGAAAAAATGTGTGTAGATACAGAATGAAATATTTGCACTTCTTTATCGTTTATAAGGTATAAGCAGTCTTAATTTAAGTTAACCCCTAAAACACCCTTAATGAAAAAAAATATTGTTATTAAACAAAAGCTGATTTTAAAATTTCAAAATATATTTTAATTAAAATAAAAGTTAGATTGACTAAAAGCCGAAGTTTAAAATTAAAAATGTTCGAATTTTAAACTAAAAAGTAAACATAAGATTTGTAATAATTTCTTAAAATTTTCGTTCTCTGAAAGATTTCTCAGTTTAAAAATAAAAAGGGAATTTTATAAAGATATCTAGCTGAAATTATTGAAAGAAAATTTAAAAAATTAAAAAAAAAGTTTGTTAAGAAATTCATTATACACTTAAAACAAAGTGTTAAAAATATTTTTTTTTTTTAAAAAAAAAAAACTTTTTTTAACAAATCAATATTTGCTTGTACTATTATGCGTAAATAATTACAGAATTATTAAGTTCGATCGTAATGTTCAAATTCTTAATGAAGAAGTAAACACAAGTTTTGTTATATTTTCTAAAAATGATCACGCAAATAACAAAAGATTTCTTAGTTTAAAAATAAAAAAATAAATAAAAGTGAAATTTATCAATATATTTACCTAACAGCATAGGAACAAAATTTAAAAAATAAGTTCGTTAAAAAATTATTTGTATGCTTAAAACAAAGAGCTAAATAAATTTTAGAAAAAAAATGCTTCTTAAACACTATTTTTATTATTATTTCATATAAATAATTAAATTAAATTAAATAATGACCGAATTATGAACGAAAAACAAAGTAAGGCAAAGTTTCTTAATTAAATTCTTAAAAATAAAAACAAAAGAATTGTGATATTCGGTAATATATTTAGCTAATTAACTAATAATATAAAACGAAAATTAAAAAAAAATAATGATTTTACTCTCTAATAAAACGAAGTAGTAATTGATAAAAAAAAAAAAAAAAAAAAATGAATAAAATTCGCAAACTTTTCAAATTCTTTTGAACAAATAAAGTTTATTGACTTATGTCCAAAAAATAAGTTTTGTTTTAACTTTATTTCTAAAAATAAAAACAACTCAAGATTTATAAATTTAAAATCAGTAATAGAAGCCCATTAAATTATTAGAAGTTTTATCCGAAAGGTTTTTAATAAATTAAAAGAAAGTAAAAAAATAACCTAACAAATTTATTTACTTTGTAATTTAATTCCTTATGGGTGCCTTAAATTAGATTTCCGATAATTTTCACATTTAAAAATATAAAAAAAGTTTTGTCAGAAAATAAATAAAAAACTTACCTAATTAATGAAGAAACTTTTCTTTATAAATTCTTTTCAATAATAGATTGCGTTCAGAACAAGGTTACGACGGCGATCACGAAGTTAATCCCATTGAAAATAATCTACAAGAAACGATTTCAAATCGCGAAGGTGCGAAAACGAACATGTGATATAACGATATAAGGTCTCAAAAGTGATTCTGATTCTACCGCTCATCAGTCAAGGCCGTCTCAACATAACGAAACAATATCGTCTTCCACAGCGCGAGTTGGCATCGGAACGTAAGAGAAAGTCCTTGCGTGTATCGCTATATCGTTATATCGTCTTCTTCACTCGACGGCTTAAATCAGATTTCTGATGCATCGCTTGGAATGAAAGTCGCTGTATCGGTTTGCCGATATAGGCGTTAAATCGATATGTCGCGATATATCGATTTATAGCCCAGTCCTATTTGTTACAAATAATTGAAATATCTTTTTGCTCAAAAATTTAGCAGCGATTCTATTAAAAGTTCAGTTACTGAGAAGCAAACATAAAACTTGTTGAAACTACTTTCAGTTTGCATAAGATTCTTTGCACACTGAGAAAAAAAGTATGGTCTAAACTAACAAAATATAGTAAAATTTACCTTATCTCTGGATCTGTGAGAACACCAAAACACCCGATAATTTTAACGGAGTGTTCTGGTAATGATTTTGTTAAAATTAATAATGCGATAAGTTTTTACAATACCTAATAAAATTTGTCAAAAGTGGTAAAATTCAGTAATTTTATCATGATATATTAGAGTTAGGCATAAAAAGTATTTATCCCTTTAAACTTCCATTTTAGTTATGTATATTTTAATGAAGTGTGTGGTAATAAGAAAAATAATTTGGAAAACCGAAATTTACGGTAAACCGTTATCATATGAACCGAAAATTACCAAATAACTAGTGTAAATACCGTATATGTTGGTTTATTAACCAGAATTAGGGTTTTTTATTATCAGAAATCTTATAACAATACAGTACGTTGATTTCAACAGAATATTTTTCTCTTTGCAGGTCTAAAAATTTAGCTGTAAAGCCCCTTTTTTAAAAGACTGCCTTAGTTACAAAACGAACGTTAGTTATTAAGAAAGACAGAAATAATTTGGCAAAACAACGCTTGGTTTTCATAAATTTTCTTGCAGTATACAATCGGGGAAAATACCATTCTGTTCAAAATTTTAGAAAAGTAGAATAATTTCATTACGTTAATCATTTTGACAAATGAATCTGACATTTTCTGTTGTCTCCAATAAAGTCTCAGCTAAAAGCAGTCATTTATTTACAGCTAGTCACTTATTCTAGTGCCGGAGAAATAATTTGTATTTTAGCTAGCTTCTTATTATAGCTGTGTAGCGTAAATGCCATTTATTTTTTTTAAACTTAATTTTCAGTTTTGTATTTTTAACTGAATCTGTGGAAATAAGAGCTTGTATTTTGTAAACCAGAATTTCCGGAAACCGTTACCATATGAACCGTTACCAATCGAATGGTTTGAACATCCTATTTATGGTTTATTGACCGTAATTATGACTTTTTATTAGCAGAAATCTCATTATCAAACCATACGGTAATTTCAGTAGATTTTTTTTTCTCCAGCTTCAATTGCTGAGAATATCTTTTGCATCTAAAAGTTTAACAGTGATTTCCCTGAAAAAACGTTACTTATTAGAAGAAATTAAATAATGTGGTACAACTACTTTTGTCTTGCATAAAATTACTACAATTGTTAAAAATATCCTTCTGGTCAAAAATTTAGAAGGAAGAGAATAATTTCATTAAGGTTGGCATTTTGACAAATGAATCTGGCATTCTCTCTTGTCTCCAATAAAGTCTCAGCTAAAAGCAGTCGTTTATTTACAGCTAGTTACCTATTCTAGTACAAGAGAAATAATTTATTACTATAGCTGCTTTAGACAGTCTAGAAAATCTAATTAGAACGTTGGTGAAGTTGAGTTCTCAGAAAATGCAAGTCCTACACCTAGTGGAAACATTTAGCTGGGTTTAGCTGTTTCAGAGCTTTCTTAATTTGGTTTTTGCGACAGAATAATGTAGTAGAGGATTTTGTTTACGAAAAGTTTCCTCGGAATAGCATTGGTAGTTCATTTGAGTGGGAAATTACATGTTAAAGAAACTAAATGTAGGAAAATAGCTTTGATTCTTTTGTTTATATACCTGATTTTATTTATCTATTGACTGCACATCATGCAATTGTACTTTGAGCAATTAACGCAAACAAATGTCTAACATAAAGAGCATCAAACACGTTATTGCACAGCAAATGTTTTACTGAATGGTTTCTGAGGTAATCATACCTTTTATTGTGTGTAAAAGTAGCAATATTAATTTCTACAAAATCTTGCGCATGTATAAAAATAGTAATATGTATACAAGTAATACAAGTACCTAGTGCAATATACAAGTAATAACATTATTATCAGTATTAGTGAACAGATTTTAATATCAAGATCAGTAGTATATGTATAAAGAACCTCAATGGTAGTTGGGTTAAGGCTATAAGCTGCCATTGTGAAGCAGTGGGGTTATATTTCCTGTAGCGGCTTGAAGATATAGTATAGGGAAGAAAAAGCGGTAGGTGCGCGATGTGCTACTAGCAGAAAATTGGTAACGAAATTGTGGAGCTTCCACGACAGGCCATGGTATATTTACAATTTATACGAGCTGTAATATTATAATGTGTAATTGTACAAAAGAAGTATAATTAATATTTGCTAAATATGTATGTTACCATTAATGTTTAAAAACTAGCATTCTATAGAATGCCTAAAATCAAATTGCAACAAATTAAATGGTAAAAGTTTTCCATATTGTCATGACATTCTTTAGAATGACGAATAACAACCCAGTAATGTACTAAACTAATATTCTGCACTTTACCTATTCATTCTTTAGTATGATGAATGACAAATCAATAATATGTACCACACAAGTAACTCTTCACATATTGTCTAGAATTCTTTAGACTGACGACCCAGCAAAGTATGAAACGATTAATATTTTGCACATTTCTTAGTCATTTTTTTTAGAATGACTAATGACAAACGGAAAAAGTATAAAATGATTAATATTTCAAACATTGTTCAAGAATTCTATAGGAGAACAGAACGTATATATAATTTTCATACCCCAAACTCTGCTGAAAAACACCTGCCACTTTTTCACAGTGGCATGGCCGTTTTAAAATCTCGGCATTTAATGCATTAATCATACATAAAATAAAAAGCAGAATCGATCGAAAGGAATTAAAAAAAAATGAATGAAAAATACTATTACCGTAATGTTAACTTTAAATTAAAAAGTTTAAAATACAGAGAGGCCAAAATAAAAGCAGACAGCGTATATTGAGTCTCTAGATCAGTGTGTGTTTACAGTAGATTTTGAATATTATATTTTATGAGCCATTTTAGTTTTGGCCGACCTGTTAAAGGAGCCATAAGTTTGAATTTTTAAATTTCTACATTTTTGAATGAAAAGAAGTTTTCGTAAATTGAGAAAAAAAAATTCTGAAATTTTTATTAAGCATTTTCCTCGAAAGTTTACTTCGAATCCTAGCTTTTTTGTAGATTTTGGTGTTTTATCTCAACCTAACATCTTAAACCTACACGTTCAAGATGTTTAATTGTATTTATTCCTTTTCTTTATAATTCCGCATTATAATATTACAACTCGCATAAATTGTAAGTAAGAAATAGCCAGTCATGGAAGCTCCCCAATTTCGTTACCAATTGTCTTGTCCAATTGCCAATAGCACACCGTGCACTTACTGCTTTTTCTTCCTATACTATCTAGCTGCTGCAGGAAGTATATATACCCAATGCTTCACAATTACAGCTTTTAGCTTTAACCCCATTGTGGCTCTTTATATATATACTACTGTTATTGATATTACACTCTGTATACTAATACTGATAATATTGCTATAACTCGTTTACGTATACTGATAATATAAGATTAGTACTATTTATATATTGCGCTAGTTACTTGTGATATGCTATTGTAAACATATTGCTATTTTCATACATACACAAAAAGTACAGATATTAATATTATTACTTATACACACGATAAAGAATACAGTTTTATTTTCTCATTTTCATAAGCATTAAGTTCCGAATTAGGTTTTATAAAAAAATGAAAGCTTTTTTCTTTATAAATATGTTTATAACTATGTAAAAATTTAATTTGTTTTTACTTTTCATTACTTATTTACATTTACTAATTTGCATTTACTTATTTAAATTTTTATAATACTATTAAAATTTTTCATCAATATTTGTTTTATTGGCATCTACTAAATTCTTGGCTAAAACACTGCTCCAATAACGAAAAAAGCACATTTTCTATTAATTTTCTTTAAACCTATAATGCATTTGCTTTCAAATATTTTTATTTTTTACTCTATGACAAAAAAGCGCCACAATCTCTAACTAGATTTGCTTGCATTATCAGCATTAAGTCTGTTATTCAAAGCTTTTTGTTGTGAAAAAAAAACACCGTTTTTGTGCTTAAGCTCGATTTAAAGCTTTAATTTTTAACTATATATTTTAAGAAGTCCTAAATTCGATTAAGGAAATGACTTGTCTAGACTTTGAAACATAAAAATAGCTGAAATAAGAATAAAGTTAAACAATAGGAGGAAGCAAATATTATATCTTATAAGCAGACATAATAACCACGGCGTTGCTTAGATTTATTCATAAATATATAGCACAAATTCACTCTCGCTTCAGTTAAAAAGTTTAATACTTGAAAATTTACTAAACATTTTAATAAATTACCAGATTGTAAGAATGTTTTCGAAATAAAATCAACGAATAAAATTATACCAATTACTAGTTGCCAAAAAATTTAAATAAATATCAGTTATTAAAACAACTTTTTTGTGGCAAGAATGTAATTTTAAACCAATACTGAAAAATTGAAAGTAAATGAGCTTTTAATTTTCGATTTTATTGAATCAAAATAGAAAAATCAGATATCGATTTAAAAAAAGGTTAAAGGTTAATATATGGATAAAAATTCATAGCGCTATTAATTGATTGAACGAAAAAAAAGGGTACACATTTATAGCACAAATTTATTAAGAATCGTAAATATTAAAAAAAATTAAATACATTTCAACAAATCATTAGCTTGGTAGAAGCTTTTTTAAGATGAAATCCTTAAAATTGATGAAATATCAAATCAATCCAAAAAATATTAGCAATTAATAATTACACAAATTTGAAATAAACAACAGCTATTCAAAACAATCTGGGAGATTTTTAATAAAAATTTAGTGGTGTGGATGTACTTTTAAATCCGTTTTGAAACATTGAAAGCAAATAAGCTTTTAATTTTATATTTTGTTGTAAATAAATATTAAAATAATCAGATACCAGCTTGAAAAAAGGTTATTGTTTGTAAGTAAACATATAAAGAGAAATTCATAGCACTGTTAATCGATTGAACGAAAAAAAATATTGCAAATATATAGCACAAATTTTCCCTTTCTTAAACTAAAAAAACAATAAATATTAATAGAAAAGTATTTAAAAAAATGTTTACTAGATCACTAGCTTAGCAGAATTTTTCCCACAAAAATAAAATTATTAAAATCAATGCAGTTTTCCAAGAATGCATAAATTTCCCATACACTTATAAAATTATTAATTGAAAAAAAATACAAATATATAATATTTATAACAAAATATATGAGTTCTTCAATTAAGTTTCAGAGCTATGGGAGTGTTTTTTAAATCATTCTTAAAAATTGAAAGCAATTAAGCTTTTAACTTTCAATTTTGCAGAAAAAAAATTGAAAAATCGAATACCGATTTAAAGAAAGGTGTATCGTTTGTAAGTAAATGTATGGAAAGAAATGCATAGCACTATTAGTTGATTGAACGGAAAATATTGCACAAAGAGTATCCTTTAATCAATAAATATGATGCTTTTTCAGCACACGAATTGATGCATGAAAAAAGAAGTAAACAGGTCTATAAAGTTTCTTAAAGTTTTTTTTTTATACTGAATGCTTCGTAAAATGTTTTATTTTATTTTGTTCTTTTGTGTTACTTTAAAGAAGAAAATCTGTTCTATAGAAATTCAATAACTCAAATAAACACACATAAGGCATGCATTTGGGATAAAAGGTAATGCAATATAAATATAGGAGAGATATTTTTAGCGAGGCCTGTTTTGCAATAAAAACCAAACATATAGTTTTCCTTTTACTAAGAAGGGCATTTATTATGTCAGAATACGTAAAATGTCTTATATTATTCATATGCGTTACTTGTCAATTTCAACATATGCGATTATACAGATGGCCGGTCGATTCCAGAGTTCTCGTGGTATAATTCAAGAAAGCTTTTCAATATAAAATTTGTTAGCGAAAGTGGTTGTTTATAAAAGTTTTAATAACAAACTACATTCCACGTACTCTCAGAATTAAAAAGCTCATGTTTTTTATTTATTAATTATTTGATTTAATATTATTTAAACTGTATTTTGTTTATTTTTTTTTACTATTATACTTTACTGAATCACTTGGTGCATGGAATATTTTAAAAAACTGCTTCTTCAAATTTTTGTCAACTCTATATTCTTAGAGCTCACAGCACTATTAATTTCAGATAAAGCCAGTTAACACTATATTAAAGAATAAACCATGTTGTTTTGATCATGTTCGTAAAATAGGTATCCTTAGTTAGAATTCAAGCCATGACTGATTCGAACACATGCTTCTCTTATTATCAGTCGTAATAATGCTTTATTTATTATAAGTAAAATGAATAGATTGCACTAAACTAAACCTTTAGTCGAATTTCCCAGCATTTAAATTTTTTTAAATTTAACAAAATGTTTTCAAAGACTATTCCCTATGAAATGATTTTGTCAAAAGCGAAGAAATTTTGGCGAATTTTCAGTATCCATTTCTCAATTTTCTTTTTACTTTACTTTACAAACACTTAAATATCTATACCATTTTACTATTCGTTTTTTACAGTATGAATTAACGTCGTTTACTACATTTCTTTAAACACTTATTTAAGCAAATGATCGAATATTATCGAGTGAACAAGTAATCGAGCAAATAAATATAAATTATTGCAATTATTTTGAAGTCAACAATCACAAAAATATTATTTGAATGTTTTGCAGCAATCAGCGTCGCGTGACTGAACACAACACGTAGTAGATGAAAGTACAACATTTTTATCCCAGTTCATAGAATGTATGAGTTTCAAAGCTGTTTGCATATTTGCATGTCCTACGTCAACTCAGATTTCCTAGAAATAAAAATAAAAAAGCCTAAAAATAACTAAAAATAGAACATTAGCAACTGACTGCCTTAGATTATCCCGTTTCTGATTAAGATCGTCTGGGATTTCGAGTTGCATTAGAAACGAGCTGCATTAGTTGTAATTTGAATGAAATTGTTCCAAAGTTATAGTAGGATTAATGCACGTTCTGTCGAGAAAGGAATGTCGGTGATTTTCATGTGAAACGAATATACGACTCAGTTTGCGTGGGTTACTTGTAGTGGCAGTCAATTTATCAACTGAAACATGTATGGATAATCAATTGTCTGTCCGGTGAGTAGGGATAGTCTTTTTTTGCGGAAATTTCTTACATCTTCCATTAAAGCTACGATGGAATGCTTGATGTAACAAAATGATTGTCGTCATGAAACTCTGTAAGTGCTCAGTGCACAGTAAAAACGAAGTTCTTAAAATTGCACAACTAAAAATAGCCCCGAATTAATACTTTCTAAAAATAGCCCCACATTAAATAATAGTCGAATTTAAAAACCCACATATTTAAAATTAAAACATGAAAAACTCATATTTGAGAGAATGCATACTCTCAAAAGTCAAGTGGAAAGAGAAATGTGTGTTCATTGACTACTGCCAGGACTCAAACCTAGGACTTTCGGGTTCGTATAAGGTTGCCTAACCATCATGGAAAGAGTATATACTTCATGGTCCAGTGTGGGTTAGGAAGCTTTATATAGTAGCTACCACAATGACGTACCAATTTTTAATTTCAATGGTACAAAGGATAGCGATTCGGAAAATATAATACCGATAGCTTAGTCAGAAGATTGGTAGTTTAAATTCATTTTTTTTGCTTATTTCGTATTATCTTAAAATCTTTTCTATGGAAGGAATATATAAAGCTTCCTAAGTCTCCCTGGACTGGATTGCATAATTATGGTGGTTAGAACATCATACTACTAACCAAGTGGTAATTGGTTCGAATCCTGCCGGCAGCCAAAGAACATCTCTCTCAGACATTTCTCCCATCACATCACTATTGACACGATCCATTTTGCTCAAAAATGAGTATATGCTGTTTAAATTATGAATACATGGAGTTTTCAAATTCGACTATTATTTGTTTCGGAGCTATCTAATCTAAGAGGTTCACACCAAAACTTAAAAAAAAAGCAAAAAAAAAAAAAACAAAAAAAAAGGAAAAAATGAACTAGTGTGACACCTTCATTGCCTGGTTATATTGATAGTAGATTTATACGATGCCCCCTGTGATCTAGAAAAGACTTGTAGTTTAAGCTCACACAATTACGTTATCAACGCGTAATTGTGGTCATGTGTTCAGCGTTACACTAATGATTGTATTGCTTCAGTATTACATATGAGCATTACAGTATTACATTCAGAATTACATCATGACTCATATGAAGGAAGATGGGTGGGTTTTAACCACCATTGAGGGTCGAACTCTATTGAATTGATCACTCATCTGAAGAATATTAGAAAATCACTATACAATGCATATAAGAATAAAAATTATATACTGCTTAAAAATATTTTTTAAATTAATAATATACTGATGATTATGTCACCATAAGCAATTATTAACTGGATATGGAGTGATTTTTTTAACGCATAACATATTTGAATTTAAAAAAAAATATTCTATTTTATTCAACAACAAAAATTTATTTTCCTTCATTGAGTATAAATTTTATATAATTATTTTTTATATATTAACTATTATAATGTGCATGCATTGACTATCCCTTAAAAATTGCAATGATACAAAAGTAAATTTACTAAATGTAAAAAAAAGTGAAAAATCATTAATTATGTTAGCAACCTAATTTTAATATCTATCTTTCGATCTTCTAATACGAAACCATTTTTCATACTTATTTCTTTCCAGGCTCTCAGACTTTATTTTTTGACAACGTTCAAGAAATTCGATAATAACTACGTCCCCTTATTCATTTTAAAATTTTCATTAATCTAGGAAGATCAATTTTCCGTGTGCCATTTTAGTTACCACCGCGAGCTAAAGATAAGAAGTAGAGAAATTCAATTTTTTTCCTCCTTCAACTATTTTTCAAATACCCTACCTACGTAAATTAAAGCACTCAACATTTCTATTTTATTTTATTCATTTATTTTCAAGTTCAAAATTATTATTCTTACTTAAACTCATTAAATGGTTGTAAAAATGGTCAAAGCAAGTATATGGGGTGAAACACATTAAATGAAAGCTTATTTTTTCGTAACTATTCAAATTTATGCTAAATTGATTGCAAATGTATTCCAAAAAGATAAAAGTTTGCAAGTTAATTGGTGCTTTTGCAATACAGTATGAAAAAAAACTAATATGTACCAAATTATTGAATTATAATTCTATATTGATCATACTGAAAAAATCGTACAATGTAAAGATTCTGGATCTAATTACGGTATAAAATAGCGGCATTGTCCGTAAAATAAATTTCACTGTAAAATATTATATCGTAATTTTACAGTACTAGTTAGATAATTAGAGTTATTTTAACACTAAATATTACTGCAAAAATTACTGTGATTTATCAGATTTTTGTTGTGTAACATGCTCCAGTAAAAATTCATTTTACGGTAAAAAGTACCGGTACTGTAATTACGCTTATTTTTACTTATTATTACGCTTATTAGTACCGGTACGTAATAAAAGCTTCTTTTTTCGTAACTATTCAAATTTATGCTAAATTGATTGCAAATGTATTCCAAAAAGATAAGATTTATCAAGTTAATTGGTGCTTTTGTGATACAGTATAAAAAAAAAAACTAATATGTACCAAATTATTGAATTATAATTCTATATTGATCATACTAATCAAATCGTACACTGTAAAGATTTAGGATCTAATTACGGTATAAAATAGTGGCATTATCCGTAAAATAAATTTCCCCGTAAAATATTATATCGTAATTTTACAGTACTATTTACTTAATTAGAGTGATTTAACACTAAATATTACTGTAAAAATTACGGTGATTTATCAGATTTTCGTTGTGTAACATGTCCCAGTGAAAATGTATTTTACGGTAAAAAGTACCGGTACTGTAATTAAGCCGTTGCAAAATGCAGTAATTTTATTAAAATTTTTTTTCAGTGCACCAAATATGCAGTGTTTCTTCATTATGCTCTAATGTCTGGTGCATAAGCCAGAGTAGATCTTAAATAAAAGACTTAGTGTAGCACTTAATTTGAGAAAGTTAGATTCCAACAAATGTTTGCATTGCGTCGCTTTTTGTTTTTTCAATTCTATTTTATTTACAACACGGAAAAACACACTAGCTAAAAACTATCAATTTGTTCATTCAATTCAAATTTATTTGTAATAAGTAAAAACACAATAGCTGAAATCTAGCTATTTTTTCTTTCAATTCAATTGTATTTAGAATAAGGAAAAAACATTCCTGCTAAACTAGCGAGGTATAGCAGAGTAGGTATAAAGGTTGATAATGTGTTTCAGAAATGTTCAAATTATTGCCTTGTGATGCAACTGTTGATCTTGCTTAAATGTTCTTATATTTATCAAAATCATAATATTTCAATAATTCTTTATGAGTCAATAATATATGACGTGATTTCAACTAATAAAGCATTGTCTGAAATTTATTTGTTTTTATCTATGCAGTTAATATGCCTGTACAATTAAGAGTCATAATACAAAATTTTAAAAATATACAAATCTAAAAAGATTATTGAAAAATGTGAGGCGTTATGATACACTTAGAAAAAAATTATGGTAAAAACTATCAGACTATGGGGAATTTTACCGTATTTTTTACCAGAAAAGTCATTTCCATATGGTGTTGTAATTTTAAATTTTATTTTTTTCAATGTAAAGAACCGCAATGGAAAAAATAAATATAAAAGAATTTTTACCAAAAAACACCATATATGTTCGTATTATTTAGCAAGAATTTTCAAAAACTTGTTAAGTACATTTAAGAAAATGATATATTGCATAATTGGGATGTGAAAAAAGTTACATTTTGTAAAATTGTTGCTAATTAATTAAAGTTATTCAAAAAAACTATTTACAATTTAAATATGAAAGTAAAAAAAAACAGTTATAAATTTAGTCGCTCGCTATTTACTGGCATTTTTAAAATTTTAAAAACAATAAATTTTTAAATTAAATTATATTTATGTCAAAAATAATTTTGGATAGTTTATAATGTATTGATAAAACTTCTCAAAAATTAAAACCTAGCATCAATTGCTTGAATTTCTTGATAATAAAAACTTTATTAGATTTATAGACAAATTCTTAATAAAATTTAAACATAGATTTGTACAAATATCCCCAAACGCAAAATAAATGCTAAAATTTATACGATTTTAAATTAAATTAGTTATTTTTGAACTCTTAAAATATTGTATAATTATTGTAATATAGTAAATGTAATATAGTATTTGTAAATATTTGTAATTCTCAAAACATTGTTTAAAGTACATTATTATTTACGTTTTGCAATTAAAGCTTTCGTTTCAGTTCTTTTATTGAACATTATTTTTAATGCAGTCAAAACATCTAAATGTAATTAGATTTGAAAACACCAACTAGGTTACCTGACTATAAAACTAAATTATAATTCAATAATTTAATTTAAATCATTTAAAAATTTATGCTTCGTTAAAAACATCTAAAAATATAACACATCATGATTATTATTCTTACAACATGCCCTAAGAACTTAACTTTCAATATATTAAAAATATTGATAAAGAATCTTATCGAAATTAAGATTTAGCAGTTGTTTAAACATGCGAAATTTTTTTATCAATTTTCGAATTCTCTATTTCTGTCTATTCATGTATTTCTTTTTTTATTGAATAAAAATGAATATCTTTAGTTTTTGTTTAATATCCTAAAACCTAAACTGAATATAACATCTTAAAAAATTAAAGTTACATAGATATTTTCCATCTAACTTTAAAATATATGTTTTCTTTACATAAAAATTATATATTTTTAGTTAAATATAATATTTAAAATTAAGTAGTGTTAAGCTACAATACACGTTAAGCTTAACACTATAGTTAATTTACCTCATTGAATAACAAATATGTTTTTTATAAACAATGTTGAGATGATTATTTTAAAGAGAAAATTAAAAAAAAAGTATAAATGAATGATTTTAGTTCATTTTTCGTTGTTTTTTTTAAACTTAGAATTAACAGATTTAAACTATTAATGGAACTTTGATTTCATTGTTTCAGATATCACATAATTTGCAAATTTAGCACAGAACAATAATGTTCGGATAATGAAATTTTGGATATCTATTACCGTTAACTATAATATGCCCGTGTATTTATGTATTTATTTATTTGCTATTCTTCCATAAAACAGTGATACTCTTTCAAAAAGTCTCACTATTAATTTCGCAGGGAGAAAAGAATTCTGGTGAAATTAGGTTATGGCACTAAAGTATGGTAGTGATATATTTTATACGGTAATGACATTTTGCATATTATTATCGTCATTTCTGATAAAAAAAACAACAACATAATTCTGGACAAAAAATTAGGCATTTAAAACCCTCATTTAGTAATTGTTCCGGTCATATGGCAACAGCCATCGTGAGATTCTGGTTTTCAAAATTATCGCTCTTATTACTAGACATTTAGTGAAAAACACAAGACTGAAAATTAAATTTACAATCAATGGTTTTTTGCCATTTTCAAAGGCATCTTGATTAAATTACCTAATTTAACACATTTGTCATATATTATTGTATATTATAAAACAATATTTCATTGCTAATTTTGCCAAAAATCATTACTAAAATGTGTCGGTAAAACTAATGAGACCTTTAGTGTTCCCATAGATTCAAAAATACAGTAAACTTTACGATATTCTGGTACATCAGACCATACTTTTCTTCTCAGAGCAGTTAAAAATAATATGCAAGAAGAAAAAAAAGGAAATGTGCATCATGGCTTCTCAGTCATGGCATTTTTTTCAAACGTGACCATTTTTCTTTGAAAATATTTTCGTGTGGGAGAATAAGCAAAAATGTTTTTGCTATATTTCACACGCACTCACAAGGCAGAGAACACTTGACCACTTTGCTGTGTCCTTGATGTTCTTTTATTCCCATCCCTTCTCCCTTTAGAAGAGAAGCGGAAAGTAAGTAGAATTTTCGTCTAAAAGAAACATTATGCCTAGAAAATAGTGCTTTGTATATTTATTCTACAGAACACATCTGAGGACTCGTAGTGAATGTCACAACTAATATTATTTCGTGAATTGAAGGGTTACAAAAGTAGATTTATAATATTTGGAATTTTGTTTTCATTCATTTTCTTGGATATATATATATACAGGGGTCTGTCCAGACATTTTGTGAAAGGTCCGTTTTTCGTGAAATTGTGAAAAAATTACTCACATTCTTTCAACCAGGGTCCGCTTTTATGAATTTGTGCAAATAGGGTCCGNTAACGGACCCTTCACAAAATGTCTTTTCATAAAAACGGACCCTTCACAAAATGTCTTTTCATAAAAACGGACCCTTCACAAAATGTCTTTTCATAAAAACGGACCCTTCACAAAATGTCTTTTCATAAAAACGGACCCTTCACAAAATGTCTTTTCATAAAAACGGACCCTTCACAAAATGTCTTTTCATAAAAACGGACCCTTCACAAAATGTCTTTTCATAAAAACGGACCCTTCACAAAATGTCTTTTCATAAAAACGGACCCTTCACAAAATGTCTTTTCATAAAAACGGACCCTTCACAAAATGTCTTTTCATAAAAACGGACCCTTCACAAAATGTCTTTTCATAAAAACGGACCCTTCACAAAATGTCTTTTCATAAAAACGGACCCTTCACAAAATGTCTTTTCATAAAAACGGACCCTTCACAAAATGTCTTTTCATAAAAACGGACCCTTCACAAAATATTTTAACTTAAAAACGGACCCTTCACAAAATGATTTTTCTTTTATTCGGACCCTTCACAAATTTGTTCATCTTCATTATTGTTTCGTTAATCGAATGAACCCTTCCCAGGAAGGAAGACATATGTAAACAAACTAAATTTTGTCTTCCTCAGACGCTTCTTCCTTTATTCGTCCGAAAAGAATATTCTGCGTTCAGCAGTATAGGCTAAATACCAAATATTTATGTGTTGCATCGCTATTTAGTAGCAGCAATTGCTGTTTATTTTTTAAAATTAATTTTTTTAAAAATGTGTTGAGCATAATCTTGTATGTCTTTACAATTTGAAAACTCCTTGAAAAAGTTTATTTGCAATAACGGACCCTATTTGCACAAATTCACAAAAGCGGACCCTGGTTGAAAGAATGTGACTTAACGTTTATTTTATATTCACAAATTACGAGTAATTTTTTCACAATTTCACAGAAACGGATCTTTCACAAAATGTCTGGACAGACCCCTGATATATATATATATATATATAGTTCACTTCACAGTTGAACTTCTATTTAACGAACTTCCCTTTTGAGAATTTCTCTATTTTGCAATTTTTTTCGAGGAACTAAGAACATTTTGGAAATTTCTTTGTAAAATAATTTCCAAATAGCAAAGTGAATTTTCCATTTAACGGACTTTTTCTATTTATTGAGATCCACTTTCCCCATTTCGCAAAATATTTCAGAACATTTTAAACTTGTTAAAGCATTTTATAGAAGAAAAGCCCTAGAATTGATTTTAGAAGCTACTTTACTATTAGAGAAATCAGTAAAATCCTTTTCCCTTTTTTTCTGCATTTCAAACGAAAAGTTCAAGCAAAATTAACGGATTTTATCAAAAACAATTAAACTGAAGAACGCATGGAGGAATGTGTGTTTAAAATTAATTTTATGATAAATGCCGATATAATTTTACCCATAAATTTTGCTTTTTTCAGTTGAAAATGTCTGTAACATAAAAGTGCAACACTGCATAATGTTTTGCTCTATTCTTGCTTTTCATGCAGATTTCTTTGAAGGTTAAGATTTATAAAATAAATAGTAGATCATACTTTGCAAGATAACGGTGTTTCAATTACTATTATGTCTAGTGTTTTGGAATTTGAAATCTTTTTTGTGTCGTTTACGCATTTTAAAAGGTTGTTTTCTATTTAACGAATTTTCCATATAACGAACTTAATATTGGGTCTCAGCAATTTCATTAAATTGAGGTCCGACTTGTGATTGCGTCTGTTTTTTTTAATTCTTATTATAAAGCATGGTTGTGCAAAAAGCCTTTGAGAAGCATGGATAAAGTTATGATGGCAGCAGATGAAGACGAAAAAGAAGAAACATTAAAAAGATACATTTTACGATAAAATGATTTTTCGTTTTTATGAAACTATGTTATTTTTAAAAAAAATCTTACAACAAACCTTTTTCGAGACTTTGTTCCACCAAAAATGCTATAAAAACAAAAGAAATATTGCACAATAAACAATGGCATATGTATTTTGGAGTGAAGTTTGTTGCTCTCAATCCCCTTTAAAAAATGATTAAATAAAGAACATCTTTCGTTCACCTGCATGATTACTTTATATTCTCCCTCAGCCAGATTACCATGACAGAGAAAAAAAGTATGCTGAAAACTACCAGGATATTATAAAATTTACTATGTTTATGGCTTGATGGAAAAACTAAAAAACGCTATATATTTTACCGAAGTGCTTTGCTATTGATTTTAATAAAATTATTGATAAAGTGCGATTTGAAAATATGTAATAAAAGTTGGTAAATAGGGCAAAATTTAGTAACTTTATCATGATATCTTACAGATGGCTTAAAAACAATTTATACGGTCAAATTTACTTTTAAATTTTGTATTTTGTTACTAAATATGCACTGTTAGAAATTTCTCGGAAAAAATTGTTAAATAACAATTTATTGAATGGTTATTTTGCCATATTTAATCAATACAGTCGAATTACCAAAAATAAAATGGTAATCGAACTGTTAAGTTTGAGAAAAACTGTTTATTGAATGCGTTCACCTAATACAGTTAAACAACCAGAATTATATCTCACCAATTAGAAGCACCTAATGAAGCAACTTAGTTCTATGCATCATAGCCGAGCGGGCTTATCTGTCAATCTCATGACCGGCAGAACTGGACTTCGAGTCCTAGTGGTGACATTACAATATTTCTTCAATTTCCTTCACCACATGGAGAATTTCCAGTGTCCAGCCAACACCTCCTAGAAGTAGGCCTCAGCACGGATCAATTTAGTAGTCCGATGTGACGAAGTTAACTGCGCAGTTGATGAAAAATAAGAAAGATGTCATTACGTTCGGGGTACTAAGCTGCGCAGTGGTTGAAAATACGGTGTATGTCATTACGTTTGGACTACTAAAGGATATTTATGGTAACCCGTGCAGAGGCCTACTCTTTTCTAGGAGGTATTGGTCCAGCACTCTCTAATTACCATTACCTTACGAAAAATCGAGCTTCTATGCCTAGTTAGATAATTATTTTTTCTTACGTTTTTGAAAAATGCTAGTTGTAAATGGTTAAAAAACCGTATAGTCTTATACTCATCGCTTTATAACCATACTTTTTGTAAATGGTTTCAAAACCATAAAGAAAAAATTGTTCTTTACCGTAAACTTAACGGTTAATCGGATGGACAGACAGCTGCCAGTTATTTTACCATAATTTTAGAAAGAAAATTTTAACAGTTTGTGGTAATAAGAACTAGAATGTAGAAAACCAGAATTACCTGAAAACCATTATCAAATATTTACCAAATGAATAGATAAAATACCGAATACTTTCGGTTTTATTACCCGAGTTAGGGTTATCGCATTCAAAATATTTTTAGGAAGAGAAAAACAAAGAGAGCTTATAACGAAACATGTACAGTATGAAAAGAACAAAAAGAAGAAAACTTGTGGCACAAATAACTGTAACAAATATGTCTGCATTCTTAAAAATCATAATAATTTTTAACTTTTCTAGAATATAATTCATAATTACCTCGAGGGAGGATCTGTCAGAGAGATAATAGCATATCACTAGTTTGAGTAATTGGCAGCTGAATAATACGTAGTTAGATTTACGCCTCAAGGCAACTTTAATTGCATTCATGAATTGTTAATGAAGACGCAAAAATAAAATGTAAGCATAATATATGAATGGAAAAGTATTTAAGTTTATACAAAAAAATATTGTAATAAAATAATTCAGAATTATATTTTCAAATGTAATTTTTCATATTTATTATAAAGATAATTAGTGAAAAAGATTCATCCATTTAAATAATTTTATTATAATATTTTTAAACTGAATTTTCGTTTAGCAGAAATTAAATAAATTGTACTACAGTTAGAGTCATTTTTTTATTGAGTAAAGATCAGTTAATTGAAAAAGTACTTATCTCCATTTTCCTGTTTTTAAATTACTGGCTAAGAAACATATCTGCATATAGTTTCCTAGAGAAACGCTTATTTTTTTGTAAGAAATGTCTTTTTAAATTTATCGAAACCACAAAAACAAACAGTTGTACTTTTCAATAAAATTTCAGGAACGTGTTTTATAATATTAAGATGCATTTTGGGGAACACATATTAAAGATAAAACTAGTTTCTTTTATTTGTTTGCAATTAAATGATTATTTTTTTGTAACTGTATAACTTTAATAAGCTTTTCTTATAAAGAATTTAAAATTAGTATTTAATGAAAGGAAACATCTAATGATTTATTTAATGAAATAATAAACACATTGATTTGGGAACATTATAAATATTTGTGTAATATGATTATTATATGATTACTATATAATTATTAATCATCAATTCAAATATACTTAAATGTTTAGTTATAGCTTTCAATTTTATTAGCTCATTTCAAATTCAAAATGCTTAGAGTACCTACAATTGATTTACGCCTGGTTATGAAACAAAAACACATGCAGGATTTTTCCAACATATCTATATAATGTGCATTCCAAAACTTTGATAACTAATGAAAGCACTTTTCATTGTTTTGTATCTAATCTTCAATGTAACACATTTATTTTACTGATTAACATGATAGGCCAGAACCACCCTGAAATTTAAGGACAAATTTTACGGAGTCAATCCTCTTCATATTCAGTCTTCCGTCTCTTATTTAATACAAATAAATTTACCATTGGCCTATTTATTATTAGGTCAGCAGCAAATTCACAATAAATGCGACCAACTCATCAATTGTTTCGAACTTATTGACTTGATTAACGTTAAATTGTTAAATTCGCTCTATAACTCACTAATTAATGAACTGGTTTATGAATCAACCAGGTATCAATAACTTCTACGTCTCTAAAAATGGCTAGAAGAATTGTTTTTTCAAAATTTTTTATTCGGTTTATTTAGAGACCAGCAATTATGGCTATAAAGTAATGCAGATTTTGCTAATGTCATTAACTAATAGTTTTTTATTACAGAAGCGATTTTGATCTAAAAATTAAACATATACTTTAATTAGTCAGATGCAAGTTTTTTTAAAAAATGGGTTATTTTATTACTCTACAGTTTTTTCTTTATCATTTTAATCCATATTAAATCATATGATTATTATAATTTATCCATCTATGCTATAAATACGAAAACGAAAGAACCATTAAGCAAAGAAATTAAATGGACTGAAAAATATTGGAAGTGAATTCAAAACATATAAATTTTTCTGAATAATCAATCTTAAAAAGCTACCTTATTTCAATTAACCTTAAACCACAAATTTCTAATGTATTATCTACTACAAGAGCTTATAAGCCAGAAAACAAATTAAGTAGGACTTACCTATTTTATATGATCTTTTTTCTTTTTATAGCGTCATCGAATAAAACGGAATTACGAAGCTGAGAAATCACTTTTTGTTTTTGAAGTAACCACTACGAAGGACCAAAACTTTTTAAAATCATGGACTTGGAACACAATGGCTATTAACCAAACCATGAAAGGATTAAAACTTTTCAGAGTTTAAATACAACATTGAACATAAGTGATCACATTTTTGAAATAGTCAAGTCTTGGGGACATCATCGTTGCCACAATTATCATATGAATTCTTATTATATTTATTCAAACTAACAATGTCAAAGGGGACAACATTTTCAAAGATCAGTCATAGAGTATCCAGTTGTTCGTCCTTCATCATGAAATAATACATTACAACTAAATAACTAAACATCATCAAAAATCAACAACAAAGAAATTACATTTAATACAAGAAGAAGAAAGCTTTTATAAAACAAAAGCATGTAAAATCATTTTCAACGGATTCAACACAAATCAATGAATTTTAATCTGATTACATAACTTTTACGGACCATTAAAGTTTCAATTTTAAGTGATAGCATCAAAGCACAACTTCCTTAATTTGAGCCACTCAGTGGAAAAAGGAAGAAAAAACATGCTGGCGGTTAAGGAATGACGGCAGATGTGATTCACGTTTGTTTTAAAATCGTTTGGTTTTTTTTCGAACACATATCAATCAGATGTTTATTCATTTGAATGATTTTCACCTATTGAATATCCCCCCATTTACATTTGTATAAGTTATAAAGTTCAATTTAAAACTTTGCACTAATTATTATTTACCTTTTAAATTACCGATCATTTAAGAAAAATAAAAGTGTCTGAACGCTATAAATGCTATACGAATCGCTTCATATTTCATTGAATATTTGTTTAAATTTTTTTCCAGAAACTAAATTTTTAAGTGCAAACATTATCAATATTGATCCAAATGTAAAAAAAAACAGAATAAAGAATTTTATTAAAAATTAAAAGATTTAAAAAATGGTTAGTTTATGTTTTTATTCGCACAAAAACTTTTTTGTCCTACTTCTGCAATAATATTTTCACTAAAATAAATCTTATCAACGTTTGTGACTTTTAAAGATCTGGATACTTAAATAAAGTAGGGGTATGCCGCTATCTCGGTGGTTGCAACTCTCTTGTGACCGCATTTCGATGTAGGAATACTGAGTTTCTAATCTTAAACGTCACTTTTCATTAATTAATATTTTCATATTCTTAAGGATAACTTAAATATTTATTATTGTTTCTTTTAATTCTTTGTTTTTCTTTCTCTCTGAAATTATATATTTTGTTTTTATTCCATTCAGGGAAATTAATTTCTTATGTACAAGTTAAAACATTCTCATTTAATCTCTTATAATATGCTAGAACTTTTTTTTTTCTAAACTCTTTAAAACTTTTTGCAGTCGGCTTTTTATGAGGTTCAAGGGATTAAGCTTTTTAAATACTTCAAAATTAAGTCATGTGATAAAGCAGTCAATAAATTGGAGCTTTGTCGCATTTAATAACAATAGATGAGTTCTGTTTCATTTAAAAATTAATAAATATTTCTTTGAGAATTCTTATTGAAATTCTGAATAGTAAATACAACAAATTTATTTTTCACTGTCTCAAAATTTTACTGTAATGTATGGCGGATTTAAAATAATAAACAAATGAAGAAACTAAGCTTTCAAATAGGAATTAGAATTAGATCATCTTATTGAAACGTAGACATTTTAAATGTATTCATTTGAAAACTATTCAATATGGTACGTTACTTTACTTTAAATTATGGAAGCAAAACACTCAATCTTTAAATGATATTAAAATTTATTTTAAAGGCTTTCTAACGAAAAAAAATATTAAAGTTAAACACAATATTGGTAGTCTATTTTCATTTCTTTCCGGTGAATATATTTAATGCAATTAATTTTTTTAAACCTCTAATTGGAAAAAAAGCGAAACATATTTGCTCTACATAGTTAATAAATAATAGCATGTAAAATTTGTAACAAACGAATAAAATAAATTTAATTTCAAACTTACCTTTTACAATCTGCTGTTATCATTTGGATTCCATTCATTTCTATCAATTCCATACAGCTATATTTCCCGTCTTAATTTATCGCAATCTCCAACAGGTAAACGATATAATTTGAAGCCTAAATTTGTTTTATTTGAACACCCAAATGCGAAACAATCAGTCATTATAAGTTTAAAAGCATCATACAATAAAAGCTAGAAGAATTCAAAAATTAAAATAACAAATCGGCCGCAACTTCGGTCAACAAAATGTCGGTAATTAACTCATGTAATCAGCGGCAGCCAATTGAAATCGAAAGCGACGCAAAGGTCACAAGAAAAAGAGTGTCGCTACTTTATCTTGCGGCCAGGATCTCAGTGACTATAGCAGTTTTGAAAAATTTGAAATTTTTAACATGAATCTTTAAAAAAATGTAAGTGTATTCATCTATTTTAAAAACAAAAGGAAAAGAAAATGATAAAATATATTTATTTAAATATTGTTCGGTAATTTGGGCATAGAGTATATTTACATTTAAAATCTTTTTTCCAACGCTGCAAACATTAGTGAATAGAGCATGCATATGATTTTTTAATATAGATGTTTTCGGAATCAATTTATTACTGAAAATTATATTGAGAGACCTTTGGAGCCATTTGCAAATATCACACGTGTTTTATTCTGAGAGATTGCATAAAGTAACTTACAAGGTTTCTAGTAACTGGTCAAACTTTAGTGAGACATGTTGTGAAATGGCATGTCTAACTATGCATGTGTCACTAAGACATATGACTTTTCAAGGAAACAAAGTTGCAGCAAGTTTCTTAGAGACTTTATTCCCAGTAAAATATATTTGTGATTAGTCACAATATATTTTACTTACAATATATTTATTGCGACGTAAGTCACAATAAATAGTCATGGAGATTTTTATGAGATATTTCAAAACAGAGTAACATTCAAGTCATATTATGACCTACTTTTGACAATTCAAAACGGTCACATCTGTAACTGTAATTGCTGTGACAATCTGTGCTATCTGGGTACTTAATTGATATCAGTCTTTAAGTATGAAAAATATACATTATTTATAATTCTTCTTCTTTTTAAAGATACGAGTGTTACATGTATAAAAAATACTGCTTGTTTTTTTACATATTATACTATAAATAATATGACAAAAGTGCCTAGTATAGCTTACATGGTTCCTGAAACTAATTATTTCACAAATTACATAAATATTTATCACGTATTTTTCCATATAAATTAGTTAGTAAAGTTAGGATATATTTTTAAATTAAGAAAAAAAAGTGCATAAACCCATGATCCCGAGAATTGCCTGAATAAAAATACTTCGCGGTGACATTGATGAGAACCAAGCTGTTAAGAAAAGTATAAAATTACCAGAATGTGATAAAATATAACAACTTTACTTCTGACTCTATGATAAGATCGAAAATCTCGATAAAGCTATAGAGCATGACACAAAAATCATTTCTTCATTTATTTTACTTTTCAGATCTGTAATTGCTACTAAATGTGCAGTAATAACAACTACAGTTTTGAAAACAGAACTTTTGGTAAATGCTATCGTAAGAATGCAAAATTATGAAAAGGATTTAGATAGCTCATATTTTGGTTTTACTAACCGAAATACTGTTTTTTAGCATTTATTTCATTAGAGTAATTCAGTGATTTTATTACTGTAACAATTACGGGATGGAGGATTTTTTATTCCATAATATATGATCCTGCGGAATGAATTTTACGGTAAGAAAACTGGCATCCTGACGTCTATTATTTATACCGTAATTTGATCCGAAATTTTTTACAGTGCAGTGCTGTAATTTCACCAGTGCACTGTATTACCATGCACTATATAGGAGAAAAATTTTGATAAATGTTGTTTCTTTTTGATAAATGTTCTATATTATTCAATAACAAATTGCTACTTATATGTCATAACTTTGCAACTACGTTTGATACAAGAACAAAAATGCATGTAAATTGAATACTAATTGAATGTTAATTGAATGTAAGGCAAGAATGTTTATTTTTAAGTTATTAATCATAAATTCATTATAATTAATTAAATAGCAATAAAAATATTTCTCTCATACAAAAATTGCTCAAGAATTTCCTTCAGAAAGTTATTATCGATTTTGTTTTTATGGGAACATTATAAATAGATGAAAGCTAATTAAGGTTAAAAAGATTAGAAAAGAAGGAAAAAAATTAAAGATTTTGCCCTATCCTCAGAATAAAATTAATTTTACATCATAACATTATAGCGTATGAAATTATTCGCTACAATTCAACAAGATACATTTCTGCGAGTAGAATCCATTAATCCATTAAGTGTTTTTTCATCATATGAACCGATCATATGACCATTTTCATCATATGACCAGTTTGAAAATTCAACATTCAATTGCAGAGAGCAGGCACCGAAACTGGAACTAGGCATTATTTCAAATTTAAAGCACTAAGAATCCGATTCTAGAAGGTTTTAAATATAAAACAAAATTAAATTCAGAAAAACTTGTTTTTAAAAAATATGAACAGAATTTTCAAACGTTTTGTAACTTCTAATTAAAAAATATTGGGCATTTAATTACGAAAACTAGACGAAGCAATTTGACGTATGTAATTAAAATAGTTAACAATTCATAAACATTTTGGACAATATTTTTATTTTCGGTAATTTAAAGTGAAATGAATTATGTTTAAACTCTATATGCACTTTTTAAATATAAGATTTTGGCCTTATGTATTCGGATATTTATATTTATTAGAAAATAACAAATATTGAATTTTTGAGTTTTATTCTAAGAAAAAACTAGACAAGAACAACGAAAACAAAATTCAACTTTCTTTTTCCCTTATAAAACTTACAGTTTTTCTACTATTACTATTTCCCAAGGCCAGACAATTTTAAGAAAATAATCCTATAGTACTTTAATATTTAAATTTAAATCCGAAAGTCTGCCAGACAATGAAATTTCCCGACGATATCACATAAAAATACAAGAAAAAAGCTTATCCTTAACTTCGAACAAAAAACAAAACTAATAGATTTTGACTAATGCTGCAAGAAGTTCTATTAACTACTTCGAACGGACTAATAGAATTTTCAAAAGGTGTTTAAGGAATTACTACTAATGTTGTTGATCATCAGTTTATGTGAACTGTACTATTAGCTTCACAACAACTAAAAAAGAAAAAAAAAGTATTTAAAGTTTTTAAAGTTAATGCAGAGCTTTTGCTGTAAAGTACGGATTTTGAAGTCCTTTTGTTGTCTAGAAGAAGTCTAAAAGCTTATTCGGAAACTGCGCAGTAAGTTCTGAACTTGGTTTATTGATTTTGATTTCAAAATTTAATATCTTAATAAAGGGAACAAATTGAAAAGAATGTATTTTTTTGGAACATTTTAAATATGTTACACAGTATCGGTAAATATTAAACTTATTTAAAACATAGGTTTCATATCTCATAATTATTCCCTATTTATTTTAGGAACTCTGGTCAAAAAGGATTATAAAAAAAACCATGCCAATTTGTGATCATGCATATGTATGTGAAAAACGAAATCTGAACAAAAAACACTGTCCAGAAAGTTAGGAGAGAAAAACATCACAACCCCTTTGATCAATTAAATTTTGACCGATTAAAATGTACAAGATTTCTAAATATTATATATAAATGTATATATATATATATATATATCAGCACACAAAAACACTGTAACTTCTTATTATTCTTTCTTAAATTTTTGTTTAAGTGTGATTTTTCATCACTTTTAAAGTAAAATTTAAAAATATATCAAAGCATCAACAAATGTAATTAATTAAGAAACTCTTTTGATGTTGCTTTCCACTATCATAAAAGTAGAGTAAGGAAATGAGAACTTTTCTTATTTGAAAGAGTTTTCTAAAAAAAATGTATTCACTTAAGCTAACCTGAAATTTCAAAGAGAAGTATTCCTTATTAATTTCTTTGGTAAAGGAACGCTAGGATGGAAATTGTTTGTTAAACTCTGCAGTGCATCAATGACTAATCCTATTCATCTTTTTTTCATTTTTTTTTCTTTTTGGTACTCGACTAAAGAAAATTTCTACCTTTTTCGATACGATGAAAAAAACCCTACCCCTTTATGAACAATTTTTAATAACGATAAGCGCCTGCTAAAGTCTAGTGCAATTTCATTTTACGATGAAAAACTTCATTTTATTTTCTACATACGTGAGTACCTGACGAAGGTTTTTCCTACCTTGGTTTCCAACACTTTCAAAGAGGCTGTCAGAGAAAAGCTATTTTTCAACATTAAAAAAAAATGAAAAAAAAAATTCAAATTTCTTGAAGAGCAACCTAAAAAGTTAACTGTTAAATTTTTCTACGAAGTTTATTTTTACCTACTAGTATTGCTTCAAAATGAAATGCCACACTCGTTTATTTTTTTATGAAATGATGATACAGAAAGAGCTTTCAAAAAAAAATTTTAATACATTTTCGATTACATATTTTTTATTTAATTAAAAAAAATTGTTTTTTTTCTTCAAAAAACTTCATCGTGTTTTTTTTACTAAATACCAATTTTCCTGATTAAAGAAAAAAATAAAAAGGTTTACATAAGATCTCAAAATAGTGTAGCATACGGATCGATAGTTTAAAAATGACTACATTTAAATTTTAAATCGAATTAAATTAATTAATTTGAACGCACTAAGTTTTAACGAAAAAATAATTAGAAGTTTCGAGGAAGTGATATAATATTTTTATCACAATCTTTGACTAGATAAATAAATGCTCACAATAAGTTTGGAATTAAAAAAAGATGAAACTTTGAAGTTTTAAAAATTCAATCTTTGATCTTCAATTGTTTTGTTTGATGAAACTGTTTTTAAATTCTATTTCTGACGTGTTACTTTGCTCTATTGAACTTGAAAAGATTACCCACCTTGACTTAAAAAAAGTTTATATAAGAATTATGTAAAAGGCAATATTTAAAAAAAATCATATGCAATCCGAAATAAAGCTTTTTAAATTATTTGTATATATTTATAAAATAAAATTTCGAAATTAATTTTAAATTATTAAAATGCATTTAATTTACACACATTTTTATTTTTATTTCATAACTTTATGAAGTTGTATCCTTCCATCATCAATACAAGTACGATACACATTAACGATACACATACGACTGAAATAAATGTTTATATGAAACGCGGCAAATTACTGAAATTGCTTGTCTGCTTAAAATTATTTCTTTATCCTTTGCAAACTAAAAAAAAAATGTGGAAAATATTAGAAAATGCTCATATTGTCTTACAATATTGTAACAAAAAAATGCATCTATTAATTTTACTCTCTCTTAAAAAAACTCTAAATATAAAAATTTTAAAAAAGAACTCATTGTATAATCAGGGCCCGTGCTATGGATTTCAAAATATTGGCCCGTAAATTAGCCAAATAGTAAAAGTATTTGCCAAATTTTTGAAAGTTTTTGTGAAATGCAAATCTTAGCAATTTTTTATGATTAATTTCTTTTCCCATAGAATTATTTAACGGGGTTTAATCTGTATTGTACTGTAGTTGATGCTTCAGGCTTTTATTATTCGGACTCATTTCTAAGTGGTTATGCGGTGAGTCTACCGAAATTACTGTAATCAAATGAAAGATACTGATTTGTTTCAAAAAATTCATTTTGACGTAATTTTGAGGGTCGATTTAAAGATGTATTTTTCTTTACTGTGGAAAAAAAAAACATTCGCCAATACTTTCGCCAAAACACAATTTCATTCGCCAAATTTACAATTTATCGCATTTGGTGAATGCTTAGCATGGATTCAGTAAAATTGTTTACTCTTGCAAAAAATAATATAAAATAAAGTTTTTTATGAGATAAAAAATAATGGTGATAATTTTTTATCGAATGATGAATGAATAAGAAACATTGATTAATGTTTCAAAATAATGAAAGAATGATTTTGAAATACATAGGTGGTTAGTTTTTATTGCATACGTCCTAAATATAATTTATTTAAGTATTTTTTGATAATTAAAATGAATGAAAATGGGGAGCAATAAGACATGAAAGCATTTAAAAAAAATATTTAATTTTATTAGTTCCTTACACTAACTTAATGATTATCTTGTACTCTCATAAAAAATTCTTATTCTAGAAATAAAACAGCCTAAAAATGTATGATTGTGAACGTGAAAACTGTTGCAAAGATATTCCCTGAATGAAGCGTGAAGTGAATGCTGAAAAGCGAAGTAATTTTACATTTCACGCATGTGCAATTTTTAGTTACCTTTTGGGAGGAGCTGTCATACAGATAATTGCACATCACCACTGTGAGTAATTGGTGTCAGAATAAATGCAACGGTGATTCCAGATTTTTCTTGCAAAACAACATTAATTACATTCATTCATTTTTAATCAGGGGAGAAAATGAAACCCGGTCTTTATCTTCAAATAAGTTCGCGTTTTTAACAACGAGCCTGTAAAGGACATTCAGGTTATTTTTTGCCTCTTTTTGATATTTGTTAGAAAATGGAGAAACGAATTTTATTCCGTTGTATATTTTTACTAAAGTTATCATGTTCGAATTTTATTTTTAACAGATTGCTTTTTTTTAAAAAAATGTCTACAATAGGAAAAATCTAATTTTGATTTTAAAAAAAACTTAATAATTTAAATATTTAATTTTAACTAAAAAATGTTTTAGAAGATATTATAGTTTAGAATTTTTCTTTTTCATTATTGATGTAGCGTGTGTACCACTTCAAAAATAAAATTCCGATTCACTAGTATATAAGACATTTTAACTTGATTCTATGGTGGGGTTGACAAACTTCTTTCTAGAAGTTAAAATTTTAATATTGGATATATCTATATTAATTTATAAATGGCACTATAATATATATGACAAATCCAACTTGGAAAAATGCTATGATGCGCTGACAAAATCAGTATGATTTGTTTATATTAGGGCCAATCAGAAATAGAACGAATGAATTTGTAAGTTTGGAGAGAATGAAATGGTTGAGTAGAGTGGAAGACAATTTGTACCAGGGGCGTGCAATTGTGGACAAACTTGTCACTAGAAGTTCAATTTTTATAACTTATTTTTAAAAATGTACTCATTTATTGTATTTTATGTTCTTTTATATGTACTCATTTATTGTATTTTATGTACTCCAACAAGTATCATTTTATATGATTTTATTCGAGCAATATGCTCATTACTAATTCTTTACTTTCAATTTTAGATAACAAGGAACTCAAGGAAACACCACAAGGATCCACATCTCATGATGAAGGGGTAAAGGGCCGTTCTGGCCTCAGGCAACCCAACCAACTGACAGGCCTAGGACTAAGACTCTATGGTGGGGTACCTTTTCATAGATGAAAATTGACATTGTTGTTAACTCACTCCCCACATTGGTGACCTTCGGACATGATGTGAACACGCCTATCTTGGCAGAAACACCCACTATGATTTCAACACGCCTTCTTCGATGGATGGTCCACATTGAGCAGTTGACTTGCTACTTGTGACTGAGACATTGTCCTCCTCACGCTGCTGCTTCTCAGTCTCGATCACACATAACGTATAACTCGACTGCTAAAGGCAACACAGGAGCGACCAAGACTGGAAACTTAATGCAGCTCTCACGGTCAGCACTAAAAAAGTTTGATGATGTTAATGCAGCTGTCCCGTCTGCTTACAAAAAAAAGCAACGAATCAGCTAATGGTATCCGTTCATCGAATTCTATCACAGATATAATTCTGGTGGGAGAATGCTGTATTGCATCTACCACTGCAAAAATATAATTCCAATTCCCTAGTATATAAGACAATGTCAACCTTCATCTATGAAAAGGTACCCACCATAGAATTAAGTTAAAATGTCTTCTACACTAGTGAATTGAAATTATATTTTTGTAGTAGTAGATGCACTACAGTACTCCCTCACCATAATTATATCAGTGATAAAATTGTCAACTCGACTTCGCCGACCCCATCCCCACACTTGATTTCAAAATTTTTCGAAGTGTTATGTTCGGAATTGGTTGATTTTGAATATAAATTAAGGCACACGAATTTTCGTCTTTTATAATTGAATTTTTTTTCCGTAAAAGTATGTTTTTTTTCGACAGACAGTTTTTTTCTCTTAAAATGATCGCAATGAAAACAAAAGTAATTTTGATTGTAAAAAATGAATGATTAAAAAATTTAAATATTTATTCATTTCATTATTAAAAAAAATTTATTGGAAGGTATTTTAATTTAGAATTCATTATTTTTATTTTTAAATTCAAAGTTTTCTTTGTTCAGAATTATATTTTATTTAAATTTAAATTTAACAGCATGTTATTTTGTCGTCCTTCGTATTTGGACCAATTAATTAAATGGTAAACCATGGGTTTGGTACTTAAATAAATCTATATCGCGAAAATAGTTTAACTTTTTTTAAAAATTTGTATTGATAAACTGAATGATAATATGGTTCAAATGCTTAATGTATATTGTTTTAATTTTGATTGTTTATTTATAATTATAATTTATCTTTAAAAATATGGTGGTTGGTTACGTTATAGATTAGGCAAATTAATCAACTATGTTTACTAATCGAGAACTAAATAAATATAATAATAAAAACTTGATTAGAACATTTATTTGCAGGCTTTTCAGCCAATATGCAGCTAAATTATAATAATTAGCTAAATTTAAAGGATAACTACATGATTATATAAATTATGAAAAATAATTCCCCTTATTTAAATTAAGAACCAATTAAAAGAACTATGAGGGGGGTAACAATAATAAAATAGCTAAAATGAAAACCTTGTCAAATAGCTGAAAAGCCCAATATTCTACAAAAGTATTAAAAATATTTATTCTAATGCTAGAAGTATGTGATAAAATGTAACAATGCAGTTTTATTTCAACACAATGCAAAATTGTAACATTAGACTAATTTTTAAATTGAGCTTATAAGGTTATTTTTAAATCGTTTGATTATTGGTTTTTATTTTAATTCCATTAAATGTTTGGATGCTTTTTCCTTACGGATTTAAAATGTTAATGAAGACTAATTAAACTTTTTTAGGGTAATTTAAGATATGATTTAAATATTCTTACTTCACTATATTGTCCTTTCCTTATATTTATTTCTATGTTCATACATAGTTTTATGCATATTATAATACATATTTTGCATTGTAATACAGATTTTTATACTTGATAGAAACCATTTACTCTTTTTAAATAATTAAAGAATAAAAATAGATATGTGTTATTATTCATAGTAGCTTCATAAATGATTTTTTGAAAAAACTATCAAAATAGACTTCTTTTCATAGAATTCATAGTAGAATTAATCAAATAACGCAATTAAATAAAAAAAATAGACCGGAGTAAATATAAATATGACAGACATTAAATTGTAGATTGTTTATTTTTAAAAGTCTAGAGCATTTTTCATATCTACAGCTAAGGAAATGGGGCCATATCCTGTACTATTATCACCTGAAGAAAATTTTTCGAAGATTGGATTATTGTTAAAGCAAAAATTTAATTTCCCATGCATAAGAATGTTAAAAATGTTCTTTAATGTTATAACAGAAAATGGGGTAGGAAAAATTCATTTAAAGACAATCGTCCAGGTGAAAATTGGGTGAATCTTTTTTTATGAACAATAATATATCCACTGATAACTCAACGCAATACAGATATAATTTCAAAAGGCAAGGCTTCCCTTACAAAGGTTAATATTCGAGATTGGTTTAGGGAACTATAGAGGTATCAAGAAGAGGAAGTAGCTCTGACATTCTTTTAGAAATTTATTGCATCTACAATGTGGACGAAACAGGGGTTGAATGTTTACCTAAAACTGAAAAAAATCTTAAACCTTTGGGAAAACTGGAAAAATATAAATCCTTATAATCTAAAAATTATAAGAATTTAAAACTTATAGTTCTTGAAAAGGAAAAAGAAAGAATAATACATAGTTTTTCCACACTTTTCAGCTAGTATAAAAAGTACCTAAAAGGGTAGTTTGTCCTTACTGAATTCAAATTAAATCAAACAGCAAGTTTTAGGAAAGAAAATGAAAAAAAAAATTTACTCTGTATTTGACCCCCCCCCCTCCTCTTTACCAACCTTATCTTTACCAATCCCCCTAGCCATTTCATGACTGATAAAAAATCTCACGTTAATTGTGGTTATCTGTTATAATTCCATGAAAAGTTTCATTTTCATGCTTTTGTATTGCGTATAAATTCATGAAGAACATTAAAAAATCGTAAACTAAGAGTTGAACAGAACATCTGGTGTTCATTCACAGGTAAGAACTGTTCATTAACTTGGTTATCTAGATACTAATTATTTGAACCACCTAAAGATTAAAACAATATTATTTAAGTTACTTACAATTTTTCGGCATGATTTGCATTTAATGACAATATGTTGACACTGTTATTTAACTAAAATTACAAATTTTGAAATTATTATAATTTTTAAAAGACAAGCTATGTTTAAGAGCTCCTTTACTGGTTAGTTCACCCTATTAGCACATATAAATATTCTGCTCTATTTATATAGATCACATTTACTTAATGAATTTATGAATGAAACTATTTCCCTAATTTTGTTACAAAATCTTACCATGAAACTAAAACCAGCAACATAAAGCTTTTTCAAACAATTCCTTCTGCGTACATATGTTCAGGTTACCTTATCCATGCGTCCTCCGAGCAACATTCTAGTCATTTCTGCTTCCGTTAATAGACAATTTTGTCCTCGAGAAATTTTATCATAACGAAATTTTATTCATAAAAATTTAGTTTTAAAATATATTTCCACTTTAAGAACTTTGCTGCTGTAAAATGCTTCCTAAGAGAAAAGAATTTTAATATACAATACAGATTCCGGAAATCGAAAATGAACTATAGTTATAATGCATATTCTATACTGAAAAAAATACGTCTTTTTCTTAAAACCAAAATTTTTATGCAGTACAAAATCTATCCATATGTTTTTGTATAGGAAGTATGATTTTATTTTATAAAATAATGAGATTTAGTTGCTTTTAAATTAAGGATATTAGGAATCAAGAATAAATGATTGTATTATCCATGATGTAAAGAAAGCGTTTTTTAGTCCAGAAATTTCTTGCTATGCTTAATCTATTTATATATTTATGCAAAGGAATGCATGATTTTGCTCTTTCAAAAAAATGTGCTAATGAGAATTGGCTCTCTATATGTGATTAAATCTAATATAAATTTAAAAAAATCTATATATGAATGAATCTAGTTTCAAACATCCAGATCTCAAGAATCAAGAGTAAATAATAGTGTTGTATGTAATGTTAAAAAGTCTTTTTTTTTAATCTAAAATTCTCTAAATTAAGTCAATATTCAATCTTTTAATGTTTTTTATATAAAGAAATGCATAGCTTTGACTTTCTAAACTAATATGTTTACGAGGGTTTGTTCTCTTTAAATCTAGTCTTTAAGTATCAGATACTGGTAATTAAAAATGACTTTTGGATATATAGTTTTCCTTAATGTCAAAAAATGCTTTTTCAAAGTTGTCTTCCAGTACTTAATCTGTTTATAAATTTTTGTAAAATAAGGCATAATTGCTTTAATAAAGCAATATGAAAATGAGATATTTTGTTTTTTATAAATCCAGTCTCAAAATTCCAGATTCTAGGAATCAAGAATAACTTATATAGAGTTATTTGTAGCATTAAGTAATTTAAATAAGTAACAGTAAATGCTTTTCATTGCTATTTTTTATCACTAAGACACAAAAATGTAAATACATTACTTTGTTCTCATTTAAATGTTAACGTTTTGTAAACACGCAAAATATAGGTTTTTTAAAGTGCATGCTTTTGTTTGTTTATTTTAAGGAATACATTTTTAAAAAAAGAATACTTATTCTAACTGAGATTCCTCAAACAAAAATTGTCTTTTGTTTAGCTATTAAAAATAAAGATTTAACGGAAATATAATTAGTATCACTCTTCTTTTATTTTATTCACTAGTTTTTCATACATTTTGATCTAATGTTTTGAAAGTAATTTTCCCGAGTTTTCTATTTTTATTTACTTAAATAAACATGTTTAACTTATTGTTCCAGAATTTTTGAATAAGCTTCTAGAAGGGAAATGTTTTTTTAAATATAACTCTCTGCTCATTTAGAATAAATAAGTTTGGAGATATTTAAATATTTAAAAATAAAAAAGAGTATAAGCATTTTTCTTTCCTTGGAAAGTAGCGAACTATCTAAGTACCAAGTATTTCGAAACAATAATTACTAATTCTAAATTTCTAAATGTATAAAGTTTGTGCAGATATAGCATACGGTATATAACATATAATATTATTTAAAAAAAACTAACTTACTGACATTTCTTGTCCATAATGGGCCTTCTAGAGTGACGTCATCACCATACATGGTGAAATTATTAACGTTGATTTTATTTGTGATAACCTAACTTATGAACGAGAGCATAAATAAATAATAAAAACGTGTGATGAAGCTAATTTTTGATTTATTAGAGCCGCAAGCTAGCCTTATCATAACCAATTATCATATCAAATCTTAAAGAAATTTTATTCTTTGGAATGCAGTGCTTGAACCATTAGTCAGTGGTAGTTATAAAGTCAGTGGTGTAGTCGATAGTCGGTGGTGGATAGTCGATAGTAGGTGGTAGTTATAAAGTCGGTGGTAGATAGTCGATAGTCGGTGGTAGTTATAAAGTAGACAGCTGGCTCCACCGTGTTTTTAAGCATATTTACGCCAAATTTGATGCGGATACATTAAGAATTGTGAATTTTTGTACAATTCGTATACTTATATACATTCTGTTTAATTTATATAGATATTTTGAAAAAAGAAATTCGAATGAAATCAGGTAGCGAACTGACTCAAATCGTTGAAAATAACACTAATGTTCGTTGTATAGGAATTGAGTTAATGAGAATTGATTGTAATATATTTTAAAAAGAGTTCAGTCAGTACAAACTTGAAGCTAAATCAAACAAGACAGATATTAATAAAAATAAATAGCTCATTATTTTTGATAATGTAAATACTAAAATTTATTTCATTTGCTTAAATATCTCTATAGTGAGAGAAAGAAATTAATTTGACTTCCAATAAAAAATATACTTTTCTCATCAATACATCTTAATGAAAAAACAACTTATGAAAAATTTTTAATCGTCAATCACAAACAGAATTATCATTATTCCAATTAACAAACTCTTTCGAAACTCAACAATCAGATTATTTAAATTTTACCATTTTTTCTAACTGGTTCCAACTCTCAAAGGAAAACTAGTTTTATAATTTATTGGCTGCGCTATTCAATTTATAAAATTCTTCGGTATATTTTTTTGCATCTAATTTAAGAGCTTTCTAAGTTCAAGGAACTGATCATTCAACTGAATTTATTTAACTCGAAGATAAGTTTTAAGATTGAGTTATATCTCGAAGTGATTCTCTTTATTTTTAAATTTAATCGAGAAGTTAATGTTGACTGTTAAAGAAATGAGTTATTGATAATTGACTGTATAATTTCGCGAATGATAAATAATTAGTGTTAACTCTAACAATATAGTAAAAACACTTAGGGATAAATAAAAGTGGACAGAAATTAATAAAAAATTATAATTGAATATTATTTTTGCTAGTGTGGATTTTTAATCTAATTTAATTTATACAAAAAATTTCTTTATTGTATAAAATACATCAATTTCGTTTTTTTAATGCATATTTTCAGTCTTTCATACTTTAATGAGAAAACGTACTTAAAACTAAATGTTTAATCGATATCAAAACAGGTCATTTAAATTTATTAATGGAACCAATTTTTCTAACTGTTTCCAACTTTCAAGGGGGAGATAGTCAATTTAAATATGACCTTCGTCCCTCTTTTCTGCAGTTGATTTAAGAGCTGATTATTCAACTAAAATTACAATTCGACTAATCTCGGCGGAAAGTTCTTAAAGTCGAATGATTTTTGGAAGCTCTGAAATATTTCTCTCGGTAAAAAAACAATTATTAATAATTTACAGTCGAATTCCGTAACTGATCTTGGATGTATAAAAATAAAGTTATTTCAAATTACTGCATGATTTCACGAAATACAATCAATTCATCATAACTCCATAGATATAGCATAAATATTTAGGACTGAATAAAATTAAGCAGACATAAAAAAATTTATGTTATTTTTGATAATATAGATAAATATGTTTTGAAATGTTCAAATAGCTTCTATATTATAAAAATATACCAATTGCTTATCACGTAAAAAAAGTTTATCGTAATTTAGAATTTAATGGGAAAACGCATTAAAAACTGTGTTTTTAATCGACATCCACAAACAGAATTATCATTATTCCAATTAACAAACTCTTTCCAAACTCAACAATCAGGTGATTTAAATTTTCCAGTAGAACCAATTTTTCTAACTGGTTCCAACTTTCAAGGGAAAACTAGTTCCATAATTTATTGGTGCAGCCATTCAATTTATAACCTTCGTCCACATTTTCTGCAGTTAATTTAAAAGCTTTCAAAGTCCCAGGGACTGATTATTCGACTGAATTTATTAAACTCGACGGAAAGTTTTCCAGGCCGAATGATTTTCGGAAGCTCTGAAATAACTCCTGCTTTTTCCCTTTTTACGAAGTCGAGTAATTTGCAATGAATTATGTTCCCGTAATTGGTATCTTTTTCTCAGACTGCATCCAGTTTATCATTTCAAATATATTTAGAACGATTAATAAACTTCTACAGGGGATGTTCGCACTCCTTTCCCTGATAAATTGGCTTCTACTTTCCATGCATTAGTTAAACTTTGACGGTAATAATAAATCGAATCCTTCGTTCGTTGTGCATACCTTGATTTATAGCTTATAATGAGATTTTAATCTAGGGACAGGCTTGGCCATAAAAGAGAAATGCTGCTAGTCTTTATTTACTGTGGTGATTACATTTGATTTAAAAACGAGAGTTCTTAATTGATTCGCTTCTATATTTGGGCCATCGTTTTGCCGTTCTTTATTGCAAAGTTTAGAATTGCACTTGGAGAAGAGATTAAAAGTCCCTTGTGTCTAATATTTTACGTGATATTTCTCAGCTAATAATTTGCGTCAGATTTTTCATTATCTGCTGCTTAAAATAATTTTAACGCCGAATTGTTACTGATTTAGGAAAGCAATATATTACAAAACACAGCACTGTTAATTAGGTATTATTTTTATTCCACGCATAAAGAAGTAATTTGCTAATGGATTTAATGAATGTTTACTGACATTTTAAAATTCTTTTTATTGACTTAACATTCATAATTTTATTTCCTAATTTCATTAATTTATTTTGTTTTCTTTTTTAAATTTCATTGTCCTACTTGCAATAATTTTTATTTATAGGCCCTGCCATAGGAACAAACGTACATTTACACAATTTGTGCATGTTTACTTAGTAGAATATTAATAAATAAAAACAATTTTACCCTTTATAGAGCAAGCATGATGCAAACAATAATGAATTTAACTTATATAAAAGTAATATTTTTTTAGCAATTATTAATATTGAGTTTTCCAAAAATAATATGTAGCATTTTATGCAATCATGGTAAGTAGCATCATATTTTGCAGGATTTGTTTTGAATTTACAGAAAATATTTGCAAAATTTTTAATATCATAGTGAAAGTTGTATTATAAACATCTAAAAACAAGCCAAGAAATTTAGAAAAAAAACATTTTTTTGACATATCTGAATTTTAAGAAAACCGTGTGACCAATGTAAAAAAAAGAAGTATCAGCAACCGAATCCAAAGAATAATACATTGATTATCATTTTTAACTGTTTCAAAATAAAAACAATAATACATTGAGCGAGTAAATTTCATGAATTTTTCATATATGAAAACTAAATATTAACTGTCAGTATACGTCAATCAATTAATTGTATTATTCCCTGATTCGCTAAGTTTCCTCTTTTGCGTTTTTCTTTATCCACCCTTTATATCAATAATGTTTCGAAATAATATTTGCAATGGGGATGTTCTGTTCGCAAAAAGTACGTGAAGATGATGACCGTTAAATATCAATAGCTCAATTCCAAATCCTCTTCCAGCATATTTCAATAGTTTATCCTATCTGAACAACTAATATCATTATGGAACATTTATTACAATAATTTTTATACAGCTTGAAATAAAGAGGAAGAGAATAAGCATAGAAATGATAGGAAAAGTCTATCTAATCTTTCCTTTGATTTAGACAGCTTATAAGTTTGTACAAATATAAAATAACATTCAGTACATTTGTTAAAACAATTTAGATATAATTAAAAATAAACGAAGAGACTAGTAAGCGTACAAACGGCTGAAACACCTATTAAAATCCATATTTTTTTCTGAATATTTAATTTTTTTAAAACCTGTAAAAATCATCGACACAAAAATTTAAATAAAAATTAGGAAGTGTGGAAACTTTGGTTAAATTCAAAATATCCTTTCCTCAGGTTTATATACAATAAAAAAATCCAAATCATATTACGGTAAAATGTACATGTATTCAGTGTGGAGTGCCGGTATTTTTTGTTCTAAAATCCATTTTTACCGGAACATTTTACAGAACGAAAAATCTGATATTCTGTAATTTTTAAAAAAAAAATTTTTTAGTAAAATAAATTTAATTAAATAAATATTATTGTAAAACCTATTACATAATATTTTATGATAAAAATGAATTTTATGGATGATGCACGCAAAAAGCCAAAACTGTGTCACAATTGATCCGGGATGCTCTACAGAGTAGCTTAAAACTGACATTAGCCTCTATTACTACTGAAGCATATTTAACACAATAATTTAGGTTTACTGATAATAGAGTGAATATTTGTAAGTTTAGAAACTATCTAAATAGTAAAAGATTACAAAATATTTAATTCTAAGTTGACAAAACTTCTTTGAAAAAAAAAACGAATTTAAAAGCAGCAGAAATTTCAAAAGAAAGAATATATGTAGCAATGAAGGAAATAAAAATGAGAATATGACCTCCGAAGCCGACGCCTTCAGGGGGTACCGGCAACGTAAGCCATAAAACAAAACCTTTTCTATTGAGAGAGAGGGCAAATGCCTAAATTAACTCCTTCAGTACCCCAAAAGTTTTGTAGAAGTCCAGGAAAAATAAAACATGAAATACATAGAACCAATTCAGAAAAGAAACTTAAACAAAATCATCAGAAAATAAAAACTCGCATTAACCAGGTCAATAGCGATTTCACAAGCAAACCAAATGCAAAAGAAACATTTAAAACAAAAGAAAACAACGCCCTCTATTAAAATGCGCAGATTGAAAAAAAAAAGTCAAAGAAGAGATTACGTAATAAATTAATAGAATGCTTAACTGGGGCTGCTCAGTTAAGACTTGAATTGCTCCCTGTTAAAAGAAATAGATAACTAGTATTCTTCGATCATATTTTTACCAAAACATTAACTTGGAACTATCTGAACTAATCATAAAAACATACCCTGAGTGCATGAAATATATCAAGATTTACGTTCTGAAATGTACTTTCGTTTGAAATTTTAAATTTAAAATATGAAACTAGTTCTAGTTGTTTTGTAAAAAAAAATCAATTCTTTCCTTACTTTTATCAGCCATCTGTATCGTTTTCAATTTTATAGCCACGCATATTCTCAATAAAAGTATGCTTATCCATAACGACGATTCAGAATTAGAAATATATATGACCTCATAAGCTTTTAAAAATCTTTAATAACATTAAAATACTCACTAAAAAATTCCGGATCGAAGCACGGTATAAAATATTGACTCTTTCAGTGCATTCTCCGTAAAATCCATTTTTACGGTAAAATATTATACTGTAATTTTTACAGAAATATCTTTTTAATTAGAGTGATTTATGAATTTCATGGTAATTATTACTGTAAAAAATACGGTGTATCAGATATTTTGTTCCGTAACATGTCCGAGTAAAAATGGAAGTACCGCCATTCTGCACTTTAAACCGTAATTTGATGTAGATTTTTTTACGTTGCACATGACAAAATAATTAATGCTTAAATAAATTTTAAAAAAAAGATTAGTAAATTTAGAAAAAATTGAAATTAAGTACAAAAGCAAAAATTGTGTGCTTCAAATATTGTACCAAGCTTTACATTCGAAAATATATTTCCTTTTGAAATTTAAAATATAAGGCACGAGTTATCGTGGTATTGTCAAAACTGCATCCCCCTTCTTTCATTGACTTCTGGTGTCTTAAATTCAGTAGCATGTATGTCCTCAAGAAACATGAACTTACCGATAATGAGGACTCAGTATCAGAAGGGGAAATGACCCGTAATGTTTTGATAATACTCCTCAGAGGGTATTCCTACTGCAGTTTGACATCTGCGAAATGTTCCAATGGGGGGATACAAATCCTTCTTAAGCCATCTGTCATGCTAACTTCAGTTTCTGTGGACAGGGAGTTTGATAGCTAGATAACATGTTATTCCCGACTAGATAGGAATTTCCAGTTTTAAAACTTTAAGCTTTCATTAAGATTAAATGAGACAAAGATACTACATTATCACAGGGATTGATGGCTGTTTGGTCTTCTCATTTGACTTAAGTTTAATCGATTTCTGAGACATCATGAAATAGCAATTTAATCTATGAATCCAACCATGATTAGTGTTAAATAGCTAAAGTGAGTCATTTTCATTGCTGAATTAGGACACTTAGCCGTCATTTTACAAAGTCATTTAAAATCTGCGAAATCATATAGGAATTTTCACTGAAGTTGAATTTTCTTTTGCTACAAACGCTGTAGCTAAATAATGAAATTTTGCCATCACACTACACTGTTAAAAGTTTCCTTCTAAAATTACGGTAATATAACTGTCAGCTGTCTGTCCTTCCATCTAACCATAAAGTTTACGGAAAAGAAATTTTTTTTCCTTCATAGTATTATAACCATTTCCAAAAATATCGTTATAAAACCATGAATACGAAACTATACGGTTTTTTAACAACTCCATTTACAACTAGCATATTTTAAAAACGTAATAATTTTTTAACTAGACATAGAAGCTCGGCTTTTCGTAAGTTAATGGTCATTGGAGAGTGCCGGACACTGGGAATTCTTCACGTGTTGAACGGAATTGAGTAAATATTGTAGTGTCAACACTAGGACTCGATCCAGCTCTGATGGTCATGAGATTGACAGATAAGCCCACTCGGTTATGATATGTACGCAGTAGCGAAGAACTAAGTAGCTTCATTAGGTGGTTCTAGTTGGTGCGATAAAATTCTNATCGAAAAGTCCTAAATGAAAGCACACTTCTCCAAATATAGGATCCATTAATTCCCTTGTCTTCTTGTGTGCGTTCAAAATTATAAGGCAACGGATTTTAACACTGACAGTCGTAAACTTAAAAGTAGGTCGGCTGTTTAATGACGATTATAAAATAAAATCATTTCGCAGTGCTTCAACTAGCGACA
Organism: Parasteatoda tepidariorum; assembly: GCF_043381705.1. Lineage (NCBI taxonomy): Eukaryota > Metazoa > Arthropoda > Arachnida > Araneae > Theridiidae > Parasteatoda > Parasteatoda tepidariorum. Next base: position 44,095,227 of record NC_092213.1, read on the forward strand.
GAAGTTCTTTTTTTTAAATGCCGTAAATATTTTGTTAATTGAAGTTGTCTGCTTGAATTTTTTAACAAATCTGAAGGATGGCATTTTCGTAGTTTGATTTCCTCATTATATGTATAGTCTTATTTAGATATCACGATTTCCACTTCAGTTGAAAGGAAGTAAGTTAGATTTGTTACATGCGCTAGCATGTTGTTATTATTGTGCAAATAGAACTAGAAAAAAGAATTACAAACCATGCATAAATTAATAGGACTCAATCCAGTTCTGATGGTCACGAGATTGACAGATAAGCCCGCTCGGCTATGATATGTACGCAGTAGCGAAGAACTAAGTAGCTTCATCAGGTGGTTCTAGTTGGTGAGATAAAATTCTCATTGTTTAACCGTATTAGGTGAAAGCAGTTAATAAACAGTTTATCTTAAACTTAACAGTTTGATTACCAGTTTATTTAAGGTTATTTGACTGTGTTGATTAAATATGGTAAAATAGCCATGCAATCAATTGTTATTTAGCCATTTTTCCGAGAAATTTTTAACAGTGTCTAAAGCAATGTAGATATCGCGAGATTATCTGAATTTCTATTGTAGTTGAATTTCCATTTTGCTACTGAGTGCTATAACTAAATTATGACGATACTTTTATCATCTTGTTACAAAGCATTATAGAATCAGCAAGGTTGTCTGAATTTTTCCCTATAGTTGAACTTCCTTCTGGGATTAAGCATAATAACTAAATTATTAAACTTTTGCAATCATATTACGACGCAATGCAGAGACTTCGAGATTATCTGAAGTTCTACTGTAGTTAAATATCCTTTTACTATTGAGTGCCATATCTAAATTACGACACTTACGCCATTATATTACAACATAATACAGAGCCTGTGAGATCACCTAAGTTTCCACTGTATTCGAATTTTCTTCTAATACACTCTTGAAACTAATGATACCAATTTGACTTATATTATCTGCACCTAAAACTATAGTATGATTCAAATTTGCTTTAGCCTTAAAAAGGTCTTTAACTGAATCGAACTTTTGTTCAAATCGAACTAAGAGTATAGTGTGATTAAATTTAAAATTTACGATCATAAATTTCAATTTAGTACACTATTAAGATGCCAGTAAGTTTGAACGATATCATAGTTCAGCACTATAAAAAATTTCTAAAAGGGCTAATAACTGAAATCAATCTTGAGTTTCCTTTGCATTATTAAATTGCACCTACTCAGTTTGAAGTTAAATATAATATGTAAAGTGGAATTAGTTTTTATGTAAAAACGTAAGAAAATAATTTTATGAAAGGGATATTTAATTCTATTTTAAATATTTCGAGAGCGTGGTGATGAGAAAATATTAATTCATATTCAAAAGTTTCAGAATACAGAGTGTTTCTGTTTCTTTTAAGAAAGAATAATATAAATTTCTATAAACTTAGAAACTTATTTTTTCTGAATTAGTATTTTTTTTTCACATTTGTACAAATGTAAATTTTCTTTTAATTGTTCTCCTCAAGCTATCTTGCATCTAATTTGTACTCAGCTGCGTATAAGATTTTTTTGAATAGGTCTTCTTTTTGATCTCAAAGAAACCATAAGAAAATTAAAAAACAATCTTCCTATAAAGCAAGCTTTGTTAATAAAACACGTGTAACTAAAGTTTTAAGTAAATTTGATCAAGATTTCATATTTATAGTGGTTTTTAGTACACGAAACACCATTTGAGAAAATATTGTGTAGAATTCAAGAAGGTTTCCCTGTTCCATACCAGTATCGATATATGTTTATATCCAACCTTTTCCTACAAATTTTAACTTGAAATTTTATTTATTCATACGCGGTCTTTCAAATTCTTTGAAAATGAAAAGATTATTTCTAATCTGGAAATAAATGGCCTACTGTTGCACTTCCTCATGATACAGATAAAAGTAAGTAGAAAGTAATTTAACAAATGTATTGAAATCAGTGACTTATTAGTATACAAAATGCAAACAAAACTACTTTAGTAAATTGCTGATTTTAGAAGATTAGAGGCTGATTGTACTTTTTTCAATTTAATACTTACCAAAAATTCTTCCTCGAAATTCTTTTCAAAGGGAAAAAATGAACCTCTTAAATTCAATGCAATCATACTATCATGCTTTGAGGAATTTCTTGAACATCAATATTTTTCAAATATTAAACTTTAAATATTAGCATTTTAAAGTATTGTTTTACAAAAAATTACCAATTTACGGACATCTTTACAGGTTTATGAAATAATTTAAAAAATGAATAATTTTCAGTCTTTTGCATACTTTACGTGTTTGAAAATGCGACATTTAAGTGACTTTTTAACTTAAAAATATATTAAAAATATTTTTTTATTTCCACAAAACTTACAAACTTTACTTACTTTACTTTCCACAAGACTTTAAAAAATTAAATAATAAAAATTAAATTTTCTTCCAAGGTTTGATACAAAAAAAAAAGAAAACTAAGGTCCCCAAATGTTTGACTGAAATCTTGAGGATAAAAATTCAGTCTTTCAAATCAAAAAATAACTTTGGCGCATGAAAATATCGAGGAATAAATCATTTGTGGAAACCTCAAAGTATTACCATGACTAAAAACAGAAAAATCTTTATTGTATAAAACCAATAATCAATTTGTATGAGACACGTATAACTTATTCAATGATGCTTATAAAAGTGTACATATCTTTAAGACGCCCGGAGCTTATTTTCAATTCTTTTTTTGTGATACTTTTAAAAAGAAGACGTTTTATATAGAAATTCGATAATTCAATAGCTTGGTTGAATTGTAGAAATAGAAAAGCATGAAGAGTCTTAAAATATTCAACATTTACGACTTTCTATCTGAGTGCTCTTCACACATCTTTCTGCGAAGAATATATAGCACAAGTTTTTAAGCAAAGAATGATACTTTTCAAACAGTTTTAGATATTCTTTTTTCTTTATCCAGCAATTCGTATTTGAAAATAAAGAAAATTAAAATTTTATTTATCAAATAGATTGTTGCACTAGGATGTAAAAAAGCAATTATTGGTATGTAAATCATCTAAATAATAATTAGAAAAATTCAAATGAATTAAAGATAAAAAACAATATAAATTGTATTGTTCTTAGTTTTTAGTCAACTACAGTAAGTACTTTTTTATCAAAATATTTTTAATTCAAATTGAGAGTGAATCTTTGAGAGTGGAAATTTCTCCTTCACACGCTTAGTTATTATTTATTTTTCTGTTACCCTTATTTCAGAAATATTCTGTCTTCATAAAGCTAATACATCGTCTTTAAGAAATAGAAAACACTCTCTGACATTCCTGAGAAAATAGAATATATCATTTTATGAGAGTAACAAATACTGTCTCTCGAGCTAAAGAATGTCACCTACCACAAAGACTGGGGCTGCCTGATGCTATGGAAACAAGACGATGTTTGCAGGAGGTTTTGAGGGATATTCTTTTCCGACTGGAGTCAAATCTTGTTCTAAATGTTTAGTCTTTACTTCAAATCATGGCATGCTTCAGAATCGTAGCATAGTATACCTCAAAATTACAACACAGTGAGTCATGGTGGCGTATGAAATAGAATAATCAACTCCCAAAGAGGTTCCCTGGACTCGAATCGCAGCAATTGCTGGCTGATAAGAATTCCAACCCGGTTCGCACCGATCACAGAGCTGACGTAAAATATCCTCAGAGACAGACGGATCAAGTTTTAGAGTCCCCTTACCATCAGACTAGCCAGGAAGTTTTTCGTGGTTTTCTTCTCCACTCAAATGTGGCTTATTTCCATCGAAAATTCCTCCATGAAAGCTCATTTCTCCAAATACAGGATCCATTAGTTCCCTTGTCTTCTTGTGTGGGTTCAAAATTACAAGGCAACGACTTTAAACACAGACAGTCGTAAACTCAAAAATAGGTCGGCTGTTTAATGTTGGTTATAAAATAAAGGAAAACCATTTCACAGTGCTCTAGACAACTAGCGACAGAAGTTCATTTTTTTAAATGCCGTCAACATTTTGTTAATTGAAGTTGTTTGCTTTGATTTTTTAAGAAATCTGAAAGATGGCATTTTCGTAGTTTGATTTCCTCATTATGTATAGTCTTAATTAGACATCACGATTTCCACTTCCGTTGAAAGGAAGGAAGTTAAATTTGTTATATGCGCAAGCAAAGCATATTATTATTGTGCAAATAGAACTAGAGAAAAGAATTACAAACCATGCATAAATTATTAAATAACTACTTCAAAAATTAATTAAATTAGCTAGGGATTCAGCGCTGTATGTTACTTTGCAAAAATGGTTTATTTACCTCTTCTGGACAGGTAATTTATAATAACCATTACTACAACATCAGAAAAAACGCGGTAGCTGAAATGTGGACATGGCTAATTTAGCAGACTTATTTTGCTTCACTCTAAACAACGTTATTCTAACCACATATCTATTTAATGTTAATTCAAAATGTAACTATATAGTTTTAATTTCGAACTAAGATGTGGTGAATTAAATAAATCATACTATTATATACCCATCCACAAATAAACTGCTAAATAATTAGCTTGGTTACCAGTTTTATCTTTTTACCCAGATTGGTAACGTTTCCTGTTGTCATGTGATTATGACAGTCTCGTCTTATGACAAAATTATTACAATGCAATGAATTTTATTGAAATTTAAAAAGTATAAAATGTATAAATGTAGAAATTTAAAAAGTATAACATGCTTAAAAAAGTATAAAATGTAGTTCTGTTCACGGCGAAAGAAAATTCTGGTAAAATTGCCGTATTTTACCAGAATTTTTTTTCTATGGTAACGATATTTTTGGTGTAAAAAAGTAACAACTACACTTTGGTAATAAAAACTAAAATATATGATACTCAAACCCATTTTTTAATTTTTCCGATTATATGATAAAAAAGTACGATAAATTCTGGTTTTTAAAATTACAGTTCTTATAACCGCACATTTAGTAAAAAATAAAAAACGGAAAAGTACATTTAACTGAATATATAGTTTTTATGCCATGATCTACGGTATTATGATAAAACTACAAAGTTTTACCCCATTTGTCAAACTTTATTGCTTATTATAAAACCGTATTTTATTGTTTATTTTACTAAACTTATTACCAAAACACTTCGGAAAAAATTACCAAGCACTTTTGTGTTTCCATAGATCCAGAAACGCGGTAAACTTTATAGTTTTCTGGTAGTTCTGACTATACTTTTTTCTCAATGTGTGGCGAAAACTAAATTTAAAAAGAAAATATCTTAATTCAACATGTGATCTTATATTAAATTACTCTAGAAAATATAAAGAAATTCAGGTAATTTCATCTGAGAAGGTGTTTGTAGAAGGGATTTATATGACGAAAATTAATTTTCAACTAAAAACATATGGCATTTGAAACATATGATGGCAAGATGATGAACACTCACTTCAGATGAACAATAACTATTATTAACTCATTTTTGTATATCTTTCAATAATTTCCATTAGCACGCGATCTTCATTAATAGTTTACATGAAATGTTAGCATTATAATTTCTCTTGGGCATGCAATTCTTCAAATTTGTATTTTGAAAGTTTAAAAAGATTATGGATGATAAATTAAGGACATTTGTTGCTAAGCAATCCAAAAAAAAAATGCACGCGCCTCAGAAAATCATTTATAATAATCTTAAGCAATCTGGTTATCTTTAAAATAAAATGCTATTTTTCAAATTCATCTTTGGCTTGACACTTAGACTTTAATTTCTTAACAGCTTTTAAGAAATTCGATTAGAAGTTGCAACGCTAATGCATTTTGAATGATTCATTAATCCAAGAAGAACAATTTGTAAGCTTAGCATTGATTACTTCCGCAAGGCGTCCTTTAGGCAGTTTGAGCATCACCGTTTTTTTTTATTCGGTAAAGTGTTGTTGCCGCTTAAGATAAGAAGCTCAGTTTTATTTTGCCTATTTTCCGAAAGATATCTCCAGTGTAATTCTGTTAAATTATAATCTATTGGAGAGAAGCTGAGTGAAATGTCTGTAATTAATTTAATTATCTAATTATTTAACTGTATTTTAGGAATTATCAAATATTTTTTTTTAGTTAATGAAATTAAAAGAAAAATAATGCATTAGTACTTAGTATATAAAAACAAAATAAAAACTGAAGTGCGCAAATACACATGTATAAACAGGTATAAATGTAAAATCTTAAATATAGACGCAAGCAAGATACGGAAAATAAAATTCTTGTGAAATTACTGAATGTATGGTAATGACATTTCTGGTTAAAGAAATAATATTTTTCTAGCAATAATAACCAAATTATACAGTATTTAAACCATTCCTTTAGTAATTTTTTGTTCATATGGTAACGGTTTAATGTTAATTCTTGTTTTTAAAATTATAGTTCTTATTACCATACATTTAGCAAAAAATACAAAACTGGAGCATATATATAACAGAATAAATGGTTCTTATGCAATGTTCCAAGTCATCATGATAAAATTACCACATTTAACAAATTTTATAACATATTATGAAATTATATATTATTGTTAATTTTAGCAAAACACTTTGGTAAAAATTACCGAGCTTTTTGGTAACACGAGGAGGAAATCAGGCATATTTCACCATATTCTGGTAGTTTTGATCATATTTTTTTTTAATGTAGGTACTCCTTTAATCGAAAACTCATTTAGTGACTTATAAATTATTGAAAATAAAACTTAAATGAAAAATTGTATTTTTACAAGGAAAAAAATATACTTCTGTATAACTCAAAAAATGTATAAATTTTTATTGATTAGATAAAAGGACAATAAACTAACTTTAATTAATTTAGGTATACATTTATTTAAATATGAATTCCTGTACTTTCAAATTACCTTTTTTTCTAGTCAATGTAATCAAAAATAAAAGGAGTACTTTCGGAAATATAGTTAAAACAATTAATAGTAAATTCATAAATATATATGTTCAATCATAGAATATTAAACGTAAGTAAACTGTATGCACATTTACTCGAATTACCATTTTGAAGTTTATATGATATTAAGAAAATCCTAAGTAAAAATGTATATTTTTACAAAAATCGAAGCATTTCAGGAAGTACAAAAATAATAATTAAAACTGTAATTAAAATATTAATTAATAAATAAATTTAAGCCCTAGGAATACACTTTATATGTTTCAGTAATTAGTATTTAAACCAATCAGTTTATACTAATACATTTTTAAATTACTCAAATTTTTATTTTCGAAATTATTTCTTTACTACAACTAGAAAATGCTACTCTATTCTTTAATACACAGTACATAAAGCTATTTTTGGTTAGCATTTGTCAGGTTTTTGTCTAACACTTAGATAAAACATAACTGAAACTACTTTTAAAAAAAAATGTAAATTTAAGAAATAATTTTTTTCTTCAATTTACAGTTTGCTACACATTGCATAAAAACTATTGCAAGTTAAGCTGAGTAAGTTTCTTTATTAAATAAAACTCTTCATGTATTTATTTTTCATTTATAGGATTATTAATTTATTTCTTCATCATTGTAAAAATAATATTTTATCAAAATCTACATTTAGCAATTAATTTGTTTCCAATCAGAACTGAAATATGAAAAGGTAAGAACGAAACAGAATTCTTTAAATTTAAGTTTGCAATAAAACAGTATGATGACAGTGTTGAACAATATATTTTTTCTTATTACAAAACATTTATAATCTTTAATTTTAATTAATAGATTTTATATGTTGTATTTCATTTTTTGTTTGAATATAATGCATACAAAACTGAAAATAATAACTAGTAATTAAGTTTCAAAAAGTAAAAAAAAATTCGATATTTTTTACTGATTTGCAAATTAAGGCAAAACATTACTCATCTCACACTCTTAAATTAATACAAAAAATTTAAAATTCATTTGTAAAATTAAAATTATAATATTTAATTATGAAATTTATTATTTAATCATAAAATTTATTACTTAATTATGAAATTTAATATCAAATTATTAAATAATTTAAAATTAAAATTCTTTTGAAACTAGCCTGATTTTCTTCTTTTAATTTTAATAATCGATATTTATAAATGTTAGTTTTGTTGTTTATCCGGTTGAGCTATATGAACCAACAACACGACTTCCCCAGGATTGAACAGGGAAAAAATTCTGGGAAAATTACAGTACTATATGGTTACGACATATCTGGAAAAAAAAAGAAAAACGTAATTCTGGTTAAAAAAAAAAAAAAGCATTTTTCTTTTGGTATTTAAACTGTTCATTTGATTTTTTTTCCTTTCATGCAGTAACACTTCTCTGGAAATTCGGGTTTTCAAAATTATAATTTTTATCGTCACACATTTAGTAAAAAATACAAAACTGAGAAAAAAATTTTGGAATAAATAGTTGTTATGCCGTGCTCTAGGGTATCAAAATAAAATTACGTTATCAAATGTTATCACATGTTGTATAATCGTATTTTATTGCTTGTTTTAGCAAAATCATTACCAAAGCTCTTCAGTAAAAATTATCGAGCTTTTAGTTGCTCCCATAGAGCTAGAAGCATAGCAAGTTTTTCCATATTATGTTAGTTCCGACCATACTTTTTTTCTCAGTGTAAATTTACCCTGTAAAAAATTCTGAAAAGTTTTAAAATTAATGGGAAATGTTTCGTTAAAGTATTAAAAATTTTGCATAAAAGGAACGAGTAAATGTGCATTCAGCCAAAACTGTGTCTCGAAATGGAAAATCATATTCTGGAAGCGACAACTCAATCCCCAAGAACAATTTAACCATACCATTCGGAAACCCCTTTAAAAACAATAAGTGGTTGTAGAAAACTCATGGAATGGCGCCTACTAATATGATTTTAATAAAGGTACTTTTCTGACAAATTTTATCGTAAAAAACAAATGGTATAATAGAAAATACATTTTATACTTATATTTACTTTCGTTCGCTCTTTACAAAGTGGACAGTTCCATCATTTAAGAAATCCCAGGTCTAAACTTTTTAGAAATTACTAACAATTATTGTGATTACCAAACTCTGCAAAGGAAGCTCAAAAAATTTGGTTAGAAATGATAATGGTAAAAAAAAAACATGCTAAATAATTTGGATCAATCGAGCAATTGTTATAATTTAAAAATAGACTTTTAGAAAATTTCATATAATTTAATTAACACAGTTATAAAATATCTAAAAATAATTCGTTTAAATAGAGGATTTGCTTAAAATAATACAGTTAAACTATAAGTGAAAAGCCATAAATTACTTTGCACATTATTTATTGGTTGCAATTGCTCATTAATTATAACTTATAGTTCCACCATTTGTAACTTTTACTCAATTTAATATATCAATTTGAAATATCAGATGAATATCTCGATTCATAACATAACAATAAAAAAATGCGAAACTATTATATAAATATAATGTGCAATTTTCAAATCAAATTGCTACAATGGAGCAAAAATTAATATTTTAATTTCTTTTTTTAAAAATCTTTGAGTATTAAACCAACTCATTCGTGAAACCCCCCGAAAAATATTTGCAAAACGGAAATCTATTCGAAAGATTATGGTAAAAAAAGAAAATGCTAAATTATTAAATATACTTTGATTTTTTTTTTCTCATCCAAATATTACAATTCAGGNTGTTGTTTAGCCGGTTGAGCTATATGAACCAACAAAACGACTTCATCAGGATTGTACGGCGGAAAAATTCTGGGAAAATTACAGTACTGTATGGTTGTGACATATCTGAAAAATAAACGTAATTCTGGTTAAAAAAAAATAAATTTCTTTTAGTATTCAAACTGTTAATTTGATTTTTTTCCCTTCATGTGGTAACACTTCACTGGAAATTCGGGTTTTCAAAATTATAATTCCTATTATCACACATTTAGTAAAAAATACAAAACTGAGAATAAAATTATAGAATATATGGTTTTTATGCCGTGCTTTAAGGTATCATAATAAAATTACATTACCAAATGTAATCACATGTAAATCACATGTAATAAATGTAATCACATTAAACAATAGTATTTTATTGCTTGTTTTACCAAAATCCTTGCCAAAGCTCTTCAGTAAAAATTATCAAGCTTTTAGTTGCTCCCATAGAGATAGAATCATAGCAAATTTTTCCATATTATGTTAGTTCTAAACATACTTTTTTTCTCAGTATAACTTTACCCTGTAAAAATTCAGAAAAAAATTCAAAATTAATGGGAAATATTTCGTTAAAAAAGTATTAAAAATGCTGCATTAAAGGCACGCGTAAATATGAATTCAGCCAAAAACTGAGTCTCGAAATCAAAAAACATATTCTGGAAGCGACAACTCAATCCCCAAGAACAATTTAACCATACCATTCAGAAACCACATTGAAAACAAACAAGTGGTTGTAGAAAACTCATGGAATGGCACCTACTAACATGATTTTTATAAAGGTACTTTTCTGACAAATTTTACCGTAAAAAATAAATGGTATAATAGAAAATACATTTAATACTTATATTTACTTTCTTGCGTTCCTTACAAAGTGGATAGTTCTATCACCTAAGAAATCCCAGATCTAAGCTTTTTCGAAACTACTAACAATTATTGTGATTACCAAACTCTGCAAAAGAAGTTTAGAAAATGTGGTTAGCAATGATAACGGTAAAAAAAAAACATGCAAAATAATTTGGATCAATCGAGCAATTGTTAAAATTTAAAAATACACTTTTAGAAAACTTCATATAATTTAATTAACAAAGTTATAAAATATCCTAAAATAATTTGTTTATATAGAGGATTTGTTTAAAATAATACTGTTAAACTATAAATGAAAAGTCATAAATTACTTTGCACATTATTGATCGGTTGCAATTACTCATTAATTATAACTTATAGTTCCACCATTTGTAACTTTTACACAATTTAACTTGCACTTTTATGAAATATCAGACGAATATCTCTATTCATAACATAACAATAAAAAAATGCGAAACTATTATGCAAATATATTGTGCAAACTTTCTAATCAAATTGTTACAATGGAGCAAAAATTATTATTTTAATTTCTTCTTTTAAAAACCTTTGAGTATTAAACCAACTCATTCGTGAAACCCCCCGAAAAATATTTGCAAAACGGAAATCTATTCGAAAGATTATGGTAAAAAAAGAAAATGCTAAATTATTAAATATACTTTGATTTTTTTTTTCTCATCCAAATATTACAATTCAGGAATAATTAAAATTTAAACTTCTACTTTTTAAAAATTCACACACGTTAAATCCTCTTTTTTATGAAATTTTCAAAGAAAATCTGTCCAAAAAGTACTTCTGATACAAAAAAAGAGACTTGTGGTAAAGAAAGATTTCTATGCCGTAAGAATAAAGGGTGCCAAAGCAACAAGAAGTTCCATTAAGAAAACTTTTCATGACCGCTTGTGGACGTAAGGAAGTGGCCCCTTGGCGAGTCAGGAAGCATCCCTGAAAGCAATCCTAAAGGACCGTTGAGGGGAAAGTAGCCTTGGATAAAAAAATATATACGACTCGTTGAGAAGAACAACTGAAGTGAATTGAGAATGACTGCACAAAAGAGAGAGATTCAATAAAACCTCTTCTCATTCAATCTGATGTATCAACGCAGAAGGAAAAATTAAAGAAGTTTGCTTGGGTGGTTCTATTTTATCCTAATTTACTCTACCCTAAGAAGAATATTAGGAAGATTGATGTAAAAGATAGTTTGTTAGTGAATCAGTTGTATGTGATTCTTATTTATTTTGTAATAGAATTAATTTTTCAGATGATGATGTTTTAAAATATTTATTAGTAAGCGATAATTTACACAGCATCAAAAATAAAAACAACTAGCTGGAAAAATAACTAACTAAAAAATTTAGGGAAATCTGAATTTTTTCAGATGATAAAAAAATTTATAATAAAATGTATTTATAATAAAATTTAATTTATAATAAAATTTAAATTATAATTAAATGACTAACAAATATTTAAGATATTTTTTCAGATGATGATGTTTTGAAATATATATCAGTGAGAGGTAATTCACACACCATCAGAAATAAAAAAATATTTAAATAGAAAAATATCTGACTTAAAAATTTACTGACTGTTTTCAGGTGATGATAAGGTAAATTTAGAAAATTTAGAAGCAATTCAATAGAGTAAGATTCAATGAAACGTCTTACTATAAGAGATAATTTGTCAGTGAGTTAGTTTCATGTGATTTTCATTTAATTTATAATATAATGCCTAACAAATTATTAAGATCTTCTTTCAAACGATGATGTTTTAAAATATATATTAGTAAGCGATAATTCACACAGTGTCAAAATTAAAAATGTCTAACTAGAAAAAGCCTCAAAACTTTAAAGAAATCTAACTTTTTTCAGATGATAAAAAAATCTTACAAATTCTGAAACAATTCTAAACGAATAGAGTAAGGTTCAATAAAACGTCTTTTCATTGCATATGATGTATCAATGCATAAGGAAAAATTAAGGAAGTTTTATTCAGTGATTCTATTTTATCCCAATTCATTTTATCTTAAAAAGAATATAGGAAAATTTCTAAAAAAGATAATTTGTCTGTGAATTAGTTTATGTGATTTTAATTTTATTTTTAATAAAATTACTAAGAAATTTTCAAAAAAAATTCTTAAAATGATAGTGTTATTAATTATAAATTAGTAAATGATAATTACCATAGTAACAAAAATAAATAAAAAATATAGTAAAAAAAACATCAAAATTAAAAAAATATCTCTAAATTTTTAAGATTTCATTCAAGCAATGAAAAACAAATCTTACAAATATGGAGAAGATTCAATAGAGAAAAGTTCAATCAAATCTTTTCTCACTCAATCCAATGTATGAATGCATAAGGAAAAATTGAAGTAGTTTGTTTGGATTATTCTATTTTATGCCAATTTACTCCGTATTAAGTGCTCCAGGATAAAAGTAAGGGAAAATCTTACAAAATTAATCTGCAATTTGTTTCGTCTAAAGAAATAAGGAAAATCAGAGTAATTAAAATTGGTCAGTTAAATAGCTTGAGGGAAAAAGTATTTCTCAGAATTCAATTAAAGGGAAAAATCAAAAATTTTTATTAATCTATAACTTGAAACCAAAAATAGATTAAAAGACAGGATGCGAATATCAAAGTGTGAAAAAGAGCTTTTAGTATCGAATAATAAACAAAGAATATATATAAATATATAAATAGAAAAAATGCGTCAAAAATAATAAAAAAAATCTAAATCTAAATTTAGAAGAGATTAAATAGAGGAAAATTCCATAAAATCTCTCCTCATTCAAACTGGTGTATTAATGCATAAGGATAAATTAACGAAGTTTGTTTGGGTGATTCTACTCTATCTCAATTTAGTTTGTCTTGAGGTTGGTTGGTAGTTCCTTTACGCAGCACTAGAGCTGAACAATGGGCTATTGGCGACGATCTGGGAAACATCCCTGAGGATGAGCCGAAGACATGCCATAGCAATTTTGATCCTCTGCATAGGGGATGTTTCTCCTGCTTTGGTACTCTGACAACCTGAGTGCGAAGTGTAGCACTTCAGGGTCGAACAGTTTAACAAGAACCAATGTCGTGCGCCATCGGTCCTTACACAGGCAGATCAAAGTGGCCACACACCCGCTTACTGACAGCTTAAGATTGTTATAAAAGAAAGTCAAATAGTGAATTGGTTTCATGATATTTTCATTTAATTTCTACTAAACTTTTTAACCAATTTGTAAGATGGTGCTTTAGAGGACGATGTTTTAAAATCTATATTAGTAATTGGTAATTCGCGTAATAGAAAAAAAAATTCGAAATAGAAAATAAGCAGCAAAAATTATAAAATCTAAATTTGTAAAATATTTCTTCAAATGATGATGTTTGGAAATATAAATTAGTAAGCGATAACTCACACAACACACAAAATAAGAATAAAATTTAAATCGAAAAAAATGTGTCAAAAAAATAAAAAGATATTTTTTCTTTTTATGATAAAAAATATCTTACTTATTTAAAAGAGAATCAATAGAGATAGATTCAATAAAACCTCTTCTCATTCAATCTGATGTATAAGGACAAATTAAAAGAAGTTTACTTGGGTGATTCTATTTATGTCAATTTACTCTTGAATGCATAAGGAAAAATTGAAGTAGTTTGTTTGGATTATTCTATTTTATGCCAATTTACTCCGTATTAAGTGCTCCAGGATAAAAGTAAGGGAAAATCTTACAAAATTAATCTGCAATTTGTTTCGTCTAAAGAAATAAGGAAAATCAGAGTAATTAAAATTGGTCAGTTAAATAGCTTGAGGGAAAAAGTATTTCTCAGAATTCAATTAAAGGGAAAAATCAAAAATTTTTATTAATCTATAACTTGAAACCAAAAATAGATTAAAAGACAGGATGCGAATATCAAAGTGTGAAAAAGAGCTTTTAGTATCGAATAATAAACAAAGAATATATATAAATATATAAATAGAAAAAATGCGTCAAAAATAATAAAAAAAATCTAAATCTAAATTTAGAAGAGATTAAATAGAGGAAAATTCCATAAAATCTCTCCTCATTCAAACTGGTGTATTAATGCATAAGGATAAATTAACGAAGTTTGTTTGGGTGATTCTACTNTATCGAAAAAATAGGTCAAAAGTAATTAAAAAAAATCTAAATCTAAATATAGAAGAGGTTAAATAGAGGAAAATTCCATAAAATCTCTCCTCTTTCAAACATATGTATCAAAGCATAAGGAAAAATTAAAGAAGTTTGCTTGGGTGATTCTACTCTATCTCAATATAATTGGTCTTAAGGTTGGTTGGTAGTTCATTTACGCTGCACTAGAGCTGAAAAAGGGGCTATAGGCGACAATCTGGAAAACATTCCTGAGGATTATCCGAAGACATTACATCGCAATTTTGATCCTCTGTAAGGGGATGGCTCTCCTTCTTTGGTAGTCTGACAACCTGCGTGCGAAGTGAAGCACTTCAGGGTCGAACAGTTTGGCGAGAACCAATGCCGTGCACCATCGGTCCTTTCACAGGCAGATCAAAGTGGCCACACACCCGCTTACTGACAGCTTAAGATTGTTCTAAAAGAATGTCAAATAGTGAATTGGTTTCTTGATATTTTCATTTAATTTCTACTAAAATTTTTAACCAATTTGTGCGATGTTACTTTAGAGGAAAATGTTTTAAAATCTATATTAGTAATTGATAATTCACGCAACAGAAAAAATATCGATATAGAAAATAAGCACCAAAAATTATAAAATCTGAATTTTCAAAATATTTCTTCAAATGATGATGTTTGGAAATATATATTAGTAAGCGATAACTCACACAACACACAAAAAAAATCTAAATAGGAAAACATTTTTCAAAAAAAAAAAAAATCTAAATTTTCAAGATATTTTTTCTTTGGCTGATAAAATACATCTTACATATTTAAAAGAGAATCAATGGATATAGATTCAATAAAACCTCTTCTCATTCAATCTAATGTATAAGGACAAATTAAAAGAAGTTCGCTTGGGTGATTCTATTTATGTCAATTTACTCTACCTTAAGCATATCGGGAAGATTGCTATAAAAGAAAGTTTGTTATCGATTAGTTATATGAGATATTCATTTAATTTTTAATTAATTAATTTTCTTTTCTTTCAGATGATGGTGTTTTGAAATATTAAATTTAGAAATTAAAATAAAATTTTAAATAGCTCATTTTAAAAGTACTAGCATTTTTATCCTTAATTTTAAATTTTCTTTTCAAAAAACTTCTTAAGCTAGTCACTTGTCAATTAACAGAAAGGCTTCAACTTTTCAACAACTTGTTTTCTCTGTTATAAGAAAACCAAATTTATAATGCACAACATGGATCAATTTTAAATCTAAGAACATTAAAATCTAGGATTGATAAACAGTATTTTGAATTCAGGAATGATTATACTATCATTTTTCATAAAAAATTTCATAATAAATAATTAAAAAAAATTTTTTTTTCATAATAAATAACTACAATTGACGAAAAGAATGTCTGAATACTGGCTGTCATGAATGTTTCATAGTGACAGCTGGTTTCGGTGGTTTCAGAGAGGTAAGACAACTGTTAATAATATTCAGTTTATATCGATTTGAGTTTCATTCAAAAACCCTATTTTTAATTTTGCTGAATAAGTCAAATATCGTGGTAACAAAGCACCATTTGGGGCAGGTTTTATGTTTCTGCTTTAATTGCAAGAAAAGTGCAGATGAAGCGCATCGAATACTTGTAGAAGTTAATGGCGACAATGCTCCAACTGATAAATCTTGTAGGGAATGGTTTCGACGTTTCAAGAATGGTGAATTGAGAATGAAGATCGGTAAATGGTGTTGTGTGTTATGAGCTGCTAAAACTTGGCGATTCCATTACAGGCTATTGGTATAGGCTACAATTGATTCGTTTAAGCTGTGCATTACGAGAAAAACGGCCGGAATACAAGCAAAGACATGACAAAGTTATTCTTCAGCATGACAACGGTCGGCCTCATGTCTCAAAAGTCGTAACAAATTATCTGGAAACGCTCAAGTGGGATATTTTACCACATCCGCCGTATTCACTGGACATAGCTCCTTCTGATTACTGATTGTTCTGACGGATGCAGCACGATTTGGCAGGTCAACGGTTCACTTCTTTCTCAGAAATCGAAAATTGGCTCCTAACTTGGATCGCCTCAAAAAACGAGACATTTTTTCGAGGTGAAATTCGAAAATTGCCTGAGAGGTGGGAAAAAGTAGTAGCCAGTGATGAACATTACTATGATTAATCTGTTTATTTATTTTGTTCTGAAATAAATGCATTTTTGACCACAAAAAAAAACGGAGTGAACTAATTTGTACTCCGAAAATTATAGGATTTGTATATAAGCCAGATACAAAAAAGCTTTATATTTGTTAAAATATTAATTATGTTTTTAATTAGTATTTATTTTGTGAGAAAATTATTATAAAAATATGTTAAAACTGGAATTTAATATCTTATAATTCCATGATTTTTTTAAAAAAAGCCCCTCAAATATTCGATGAACTACTGTTTTTTAGGGAATTGTTCAATGTTCATTACTTAGAATTAAGAAAATGAAAAGATGAAACAGATTCCGCAAAAAAAGTTATTTCACTTGTAAAAAAAACAACCACAATGCTTATAAGTATATTATTTGTTGAAAGCCTCTTTCTCACTCGAGCTTTTTACTGCTAAAGGAAAACGCAGCAGGAAAAATGTGGTAGAAAAAAAATAATTCTTGTAACGTTTTTTTTTCTTTTTCTTTTTTTACGTGTGCAATTTTTTTCAAACGTGACAAGAATCCAGTGGATTATTTTGGTAAAAGAGAATATGTTGAAGTGGTATTTCTTATGTTACGCACGAAGTCCAATAAAAGGTAGTCATTTGGTCACTTTGCGTATGACCAAAAGTGTTTTCCTTTCCAATTTTGTTCCCTGAAGGAGGCAAACTTCGCACCTAATTGGTCTTGCCTTAAAAAATAATTTGATTTTGGTGTATATAGGGAGTTCTTCCTTTGCCCTAATTGAAAAAAATAATAAATATTTTAGGAAGTGGTTCGGCTCTTCAACTAAATAAAACACCAATACTTCAAAAAAAAAGGTATTTCATATTAAAAAAATAAGAACAAAAATGTCATATTTCAGACATTACGTAGATTAAAAAGCAAAAGGTTCCACATTGGTTTCAAAATTGATGATTTAAATATTAAAATATTATTTTTGTGCCTTAAAATATGCGGCATTTATTGTGAAAACGATGCTCTTCAATACTCTTTCTTTAATATGTACTTTTTTTTTGCTTAATTGTATTACGTTTGGAAATATATATTTTAAAGATGAATCATTATTGGATAAGCATTTTCCGAGTTTATTGTCTCACACATAAATTTACAAAAGGTGCTTTACATAAAGATTAATTTATTAGCTTAAGAGAAATATCAATGCAGTCAAATTGGCTTAGAGCTTAGAAATTGACTTATTCAGTTCGTGAAATCATAGTACTTGATAAATCTGAGTTGAACAAAGTTATTAAAAATCGAAAGTTATATTGAACAAACAGATAGGAAATTGCTTAAAAAAGGTGTGACTTTCATTGTTTGTTTTGTTGTGATGCAAATTTGTGTTTTTTCTTTGATACTAGCTCAATGTACTAAATTTGATGTTTTCAACTTCTTGGGTCCCGCCGTGGACTGATCGATAAGACACGGTTCCCAGCAGATCACCGAAGTCAAGCATCACTGGCTGTGATCAGTGTACGGGTGGGTGACCACTTGGATCAGCCTGCGTAGGGACCGAGGGTCTGCGGTGTTGGTCCTCGTTAAACTGTTCTACCGTAAAGTGTAGACTTCGCGTGCAGGTCGTCGGGCTACCGAAGCGGGGTGCAATCCCCTCCGCAGAGGATCAAAATTGTGATGGCATGTCTTCGGATCATCCTCAGGGATGTTTCCCAGGCAGTCGTCAATAGCCCATTGTGCAGCTCTAGTGCGACGTAAATTAACAACAACAACTTCTTGATGATCGACTGATCTCTAAAATTTTAAAATATTTTATTAAAGCAGAATTCATATTTCATATTCAAATTTTTTTTAAAGATATGTAATCTTATTTTTTAACCATTTAAAGTTCTAATTGTTTCTCGTTATTTTCCAATAGCATCGAACTGAAGAAAAAACTAATTATAAAACGGAGAAAATTCGCCTAGCATAATAACCATAATTATATGGCAAATACATTTTTGGTAAACAAAATATGGTAATTAAATCTAAATATGAAATATTTAAACTCTGGCAATTTTTTTCCATTCGCTATATGATAACGGTTCACCAGCAATTCTGGTTTCCGAATACATAGCTCTTGTCACCACACATTTAGTAAAATTGCAAAACATAAAACTCCATTGCTGTGGGATATTGTTCTTCCGCCAAAAACTAAGAAGCGTAAAGGTAGCGGGTTCCTTATTTTTGTGCTATCTGTCTTAAAATTTGATAAGAGATTTGCCCTTCTTTGCATTATGGTGTATCTAATCCAAATTCATTTATTTATTGTTACACTGATACTTAGGTTACGGTTTGATTCGAACCCACTACATTCATTTTAAACAGCATTCGGAAGAAGGACGTGACTATTTAAAAAAGTAACAATTTAAAATAACTTACTGTTCTAAGTATTTATATTTTGTTACACATACATATGCAGACTTCTATGCTCATTACGAAATACGATTCATGAAAAGTCTGTAAATTCGTGTAGTAAGTAGTAAGTATGGATCANCATTACGAAATACGATTCATGAAAAGTCTTTGTAATGTCTAGAAATAGATAGCACTAGCAATGTCACAACAGATAGCAATGAAGATATCACAAGTTATAGAAGGACTTTACCAAGGTACATCACGTGTTGCGGGTAGTGAGTTCGAATCGCACTGCACTTATGCATTGCTGTAAGACATATAAGAGATCTTACATTGTTACAGGTGCTTATACACATGTTTAAATTTGTTCAATGAATACACGGTATGACATAATCTTCTGTCATGCTATTTATTCCAATAATTATTCGCTATTACTTACTCTGGTTGGTAGGTACTTTATTTTCGTCGCACTAGAGTTGCACAATAGGCTATTGGCGACGGTCTGGGAAACATCACTACGGATGATCCGAAGACGTGTCATCGCAATTTCAATCATCTGCAGAGGGGATGGCTCCTCTACTTTGGTAGCCCGATGACCTGCACGTGAAATCGAGCACTTTACGGTAGAACAGCTTAACGAGGACTGATATAGCGCACTCTCGGTCCCTACGCAGGCTGAGCAAAGTGGTCAGCCACCAGCTTACTTAGCGCAGCCAGTGATGCTTGACTTCGGTTTTCTACTGGGGACAGTGTCTATTCGACCAGTCCACTGTGGAACCAATTATTTACACAATCATTGCTGAAAGACATATGAGAGACATTACATTGTGATAAACATTTTTTCGGTTTTTTTTTCTTCTTTCGTTCCGTTCAATGCTTTCGGTACTACTTGATGCTGTCTCTCCTATTGTGCTATCTGTTCTCTTCTATTTGACGAAGGTTTATAAGCCTATTTTGAGTACACAAGCCTGAAAATTTATGTAATTGCAATAACCAATAACTAATAACATTGCATTGTTAATCGTGTTTTTGTTCATGAAGTTTGTTCTATGAATGATTGGTACTATAGCATCATCTTACATATATTAAAAATTTCAATACTTATCCACAGTTACTTATTCAACAGTTGCTGCAAGATTTATGAGAGACCTTATATTGTTAATCTTTTGTTTGTTCGTGTAAAAGTTTGTTCGATGAAACATTGATACTATAGCATCATCTTCTGTAAGTTAAACATTTCAATTATTATTCATATTTATTTGTTCAATCATTGCTGCAAGACATGAGAAATTCTACATTATTACTCTTCATATTTTATTTACCCATAATTTTTGAGTAAATTGAAGTGGACGAAGTTCTTAAACGATTAAACTTTTCATCACATTAGTTTTTTTTAATCAATTATTTAGGAAAGTTTCCTAAGATTATTCACTATTTTTATATCCAGGATCACTTTAGATCGATATGCATGCTAAAATATACTCAAACTTTGAGTAAATTTAAAAGTTAATTATTTCTTTAAAAAAAACTCTACCAAATAATAATAGTAAAAAACAAATTCACCTAACCTTAATTTAAACATCCGAGTCTTAAAATAATATCTGATGAAAATGATGTAGAAATAAGATTAAAAACTCAGAAAAAAGTTTCAAGAACAATATGGTCCAAGTGTAATTACGGCAAGTTTATCATACGGGGCCTTTCTTCCTACAAAGATAAAGATGAAGAAGCATCTCCGAATCTGCA
Source organism: Parasteatoda tepidariorum (assembly GCF_043381705.1). Classification (NCBI taxonomy): domain Eukaryota; kingdom Metazoa; phylum Arthropoda; class Arachnida; order Araneae; family Theridiidae; genus Parasteatoda; species Parasteatoda tepidariorum. The sequence continues at coordinate 44,116,173 of NC_092213.1, forward strand.
ATCGATAAACCAATTAGGGAAAAAAAAACTTCCTAATATATGCGGGTTTATGCAGCTGCCTATAAAGAATAAAACGTGGAATTTTCATTAGTTTAACCGTATTAAAGGAAAGAAAAACTCTTGTAGAACACTGCTATATGTTAGTCGCCTAAATAGTATTCTTACGTGAATATAGCCATACTATAACTGCCCTAATTAAATTCAGAAATCAAATTTTAGGTTCTAGTCGATTCCAATTTAGTTTTTGGGACGGTCACAGTATTGTGTAGTATGTTATCATTTAAGAATGTTCATGCAAATTAACTAGAAAATACTTAGGATTGGCTTGACTAATAAAAAATTTAATATTTTTTGCTGAAAATCAAAAATATTTACTTCCTCTTTATTAGATTCCTAGAAATAAACTCTAATTATGAGTTTTATATTAAATATTTTAATGGAATATGCAAAATTGAAAATGAATTTTAGTTAAAACTGGAACCATATATCATCACAATAAAAAAATAGTTCCAATAATATTTTAAGTTTTCTTTTTTGTGGCTAATAATTATTTTAGTGTTTTTAATTAAAACTGTGTTTATTTAATTAAGAAGAAAATTCATGTAATTAACTGCGTAACCGTTTAAGTTAGAATAAGGTATTTATTGCAAATTTGTTTCATGTTGTATCGGGCCATTTTGATATCCAATATTTATTTGCACATAGTTGGAATTATGAAAATTAAAGCATGCATAAAATGTATATATTTAAACATTAATTTTATCTTTCCCACTCACTGCGTATAACCTTTTTCATCCAAATAAAAATGGACATTGCAATGAGGAATCATTGTGGTAATGTACTAATATTCGGATATTTCTAAATTTAATTTCCCTTCACTTATTATGTATGAGCATATAGTTTATATTTTCACTTACGACGTATAATACGTATTTACTTTTAACTTTTTGAACCACTAGATTTTAACAAATGTTTGTAATCTATTGTTTTCCAAATCTTCCATTTTTGGTCAAAAATTGTCCCTTAAATTTAAAATTTAATTTGTCAAAGTTGAATAATAGCTACAACATCGCCATTTGGCTTCAATATAACAACTAATTATCAAGATAGATGGCAACCTCAAAGTATTCATTATTTGTATATAAAAGAATTTCGATTCTCAGTTCTATTTATAATTCTAACTTATATTTTTGACTGTTAGGGGATAGTGTGGTAAGCCTGTAGTGGGGTGGGTGGAATCGGATATCAAGATGGTGTGGAAATTATTTCCATTTTCCAGCTAGCAAACTTTGAATTACCTTTTAGTACTCAAGAAGTACCTACCATATTCGCGAGTTATTGGTTAATTCACCGCATCCATGAGTGTAAGCTTGTATTGCTATATGTCAGCTCTCAGTTCTGATGTTTTCAAAGTATTCTTATTTATTGCTCATCATAGTCATTTTTATTAAAATTATTGTTGTAAAATTATTAAAATTATTGATGTAAAATTATTTTTAGTCCTGCTTATTGTACTCTTACTAAAGATTCAAACACTAACAAATAACAAGGATTTAGTTCATTAATAGAATTGTTCTCCTTCATTACGATAACCTGGTATTACCCGGTATTTATCCCACCCCCTTGATATGTGACTATGCTGAGCTCACGAAAGCTGCAGTGCAGCAAAAGGAAAAATTAACTACATCACATGCAAATTACATACATAACTTTCTTATATAGCATTCATTACATTACAACATAACGAACAGCAACCTTCGCTTGATATATAACAATGCTGAGCTCATGAAAGCTGCAGTGCAGTAAAAGGACAAATTAACTACATCACTTCATCACATGCAAATTACATACATAATTTTCTTATATTGCATTCATTACATTACAACATAACGAACAGCAACCCCCACTTGATATATGACTAAGCTGAGCTCACGAAAGCTGCAGTGCAGCAAAAGGACAAATTAACTACATCACTCCATCACATGCAAATTACATACATAATTTCCTTATATTGCATTCATTACATTACAACATAACGAACAGCAACCCCCGCTTGATATATCACTAAGCTGAGCTCACGATAGCTGCAGTGCAGCAAAAGGACAAATTAACTACATCACTTCATCACATGCAAATTACATACATAATTTTCCTATATTGCATTCATTACATTACAACATAACGAACAGCAACCCCCGCTTGATATATGACTAAGCTGAGCTCACGACAGCTGCAGTGCAGCAAAAGGACAAATTAACTACATCACTTCATCACATGCAAATTACATACATAATTTTCCTATATTGCATTCATTACATTACAACATAACGAACAGAAACCCCCGCTTGATATATGACTAAGTTGAGCTCACGAAAGCTGGAGTGCAGCAAAGGGACAAATTAACTACATCACTTCATCACATGCAAATTACATGCATAATTTTCTTATATTGCATTCATTGCATTACAACCTAACGAACAGCAACCCCCCCCCCCGCTTGATATGTGACTATGAGATCACTAAAGCTACAGTGCAGCAAAAGGACAAATTATCTACATCACTTCATCACATGCAAATTACATGCATAATTTCTTACATTGCATTCATTACATTACAACCTAGCAAACAGCAACCCCCCCCCCGCTNTTTTATAAAGTTTTACAGTGCAGCAAAAGGACAAATTATCTACATCACTTCATCACATGCATAATTTTCTTACATTGCATTCATTATATTACACCATATTTTCATTGCATTCATTACATTACATCATATAAAATGTATATGGCTGCTGCTTTTTCACCGAAATTCTAGTATTTCTAAATCCCCATTGCCATTGATGTATCATATACTTACCCTTAACCTAAACTTTCCCCCTTTTATTTTTCTTTATGGTCCTACCCGATTAGTGGGATAAGATATGGTGATTTGACTTTTTCTAGATAAAAAATATTTAATAAAGAAATTGTACATCTATAACTTTTCAGGTATGATAGATTGTACACACCTGAACAATTAATATCTTGATTAAATCTGGTAGTTTCAAGTTCGAACAATTCTGCTCGAACAGGCTTTAGCTACCTGGACATACCTTACTTTCTCCTGGACATCTCATTCGAAAATAAAACTAAAGAAAGCTAACTATGTTAATTTTTATAAATTTCTACTAAACTAAAATAATATTTCGCAATTTTACAAAAGTCGTGTTTTTTATCCAGGCATTTGAAAAATATATAAGACCCGAGATCAAAGTCATTTTTTCTTAAATACTCAAAAATAGAATAAATATTTTTTCATGAATAAAAAAAATCTGAGCTCAACCATTTAAGATAAGAATCTGTGATTCTAGAACAAAATGCCCTTGCGTAGGTATGAAAAATATTCTTCTTGAAGTTTAAACTTCATCTGCAACTCATTGCTTTAAAATTTATATTGGTCAAAAAAGTCAAAATTTTTTGAGCACTCGCCAACTTTTTTCACCTTTATAATTTTCACAAAATGAGTTTTTACATTAACAGAACTTCCCTTGATACGTTTTGAATCTAAGAAACACACCAAATTGAATTCTCTTAATAAAAAAAATGCTTATTAAACATGTAGTATTATAGTAAAGCCTTTTGTTTACTGATGCTAATATCCTGATAATGACTCTAAAAAATAACCATTATTCAGCATAACAAAATGAATAGAATTTTTTGTCATCCTCGCCCAAAAGCAATCTTCATTTTATGAGAAAATTCCAGAACTTCTTTAGCTAATAAAACCAAAAGTAATGCATAACATTGTGAACGTGAATTCCTTTAAGAAAAATCCAATAAAAATAGCATGATTACATTACCAATAACGAAAGCAGATGAGGCGGGCAAAAATGAAGTAATGACCTTGTAAAACCTAGCTATGTTTTTTTTTTTTTTTTANTTTTTTTTTTTTTTGTGCTGAAGTTAGTGAAGAAGCTATATACCTGAAGGCGCCATCATTAGGAAGCAGGGGAGGGGGAGTTGGTGCCATGAGGGGGTGGGCTAACTAATCAACTGTGATAGGGGCGATTCGGAAATGAAGCTTCAACGAGTACTTCTAAAGATGCGGCACTTATTGCCTCCTCTATAGTCTTATCGAGTTTCTCATCTAACTGTTAGGATGCTTTAGACAAAGTTACAGTGCGTGTGTATAAAGAATAAATGTGGATACTTACCGCTATGTCTCATTCTCTATTTTATCTAAAGTCTCCTCGATTGTCTTTGTTTTCTTCAGGAATTTTTTTACTACTTTTCTTTGTTGTAACGAGCTTCTGGCTAAATTTGTTTTTCCAAAACATGCAAACATTTATGAGAGAACATTGTTCTCCGCACTGAGTTTTGTGGAACAATCTAGCTTCCAACGCATTTTAAACTTTTTTTTAAGGTAGTATTTATGATTTCGGAGATTTGTCAATAAGTCTACAAATAAGCCGTTTTGTCTCAGGCGATAGGGCATTCGCCATTCAATGAAGAGAGCCGGGTTCGAATCTCAGAGATGGCTGCTTGATACGAACACAGAACCCGGCTCGCACCAACCACAGTACTGACATAAAATATTCCCAGTGGTAGACGGATCATGGGTTAAAGTCCCATTGCCATCAGGCAGAACATGGGAGGTTTTCGTGGTTTTCCTCTCCCTGAACTCAAATGCGGGTTAGCTCCACCTAAAAGGCCTCTACGAAGGCAAATTTCTCCCCTTACTTGATCTAGGAGTTCACTTTCAGATAGGGTTCAAAACTACAAGGCTACGGAATTGAACATCAGTAGTCGTAAACCCAAAATTGGGTCGGCTGTTCAACTACAGTTATAAAATAAAATATAAGGTTACAAATTGAAACTCATAATGAAATGTAGCTTAATTATATTAATCTGAGAAATATGAAAGAGCAAACATTCGAAATTTTTTTATCTGGACAAAAATGCTGAACAAAAATGCTCAACTTAATTATCGAAAATCCCATGTAGTTTAAAATATTTTTCTTGGTTGTAGCTGAAGTCCAAGGCGCATCTTCGACTTAACTAAATAAAAAAGAACGTGTTTCATAAATCTTAGAAACTTGGAGTTCAAATTTTCAAAATACATATTTTTGAAAAATTTTAGTTTAATGATAGCTACAATGTAATATTTCCGGATCCGGAGATAGTAAATATTTCCTCAACAAATTCTGGTAAAAAGTTCCGGCACTCAAGATCTCAGTACTTTCCACCATAAAATCCATTTTTATCGTACAATTTTACAGAAAAGCAAATCTGATAAACCGCAAATTTTACCATAATACTTACTGTAGAATTAATGACTCACTGTAATTAAAAAAATATTACTGTTGAAATTACGATATAAAATTTAACCGTAGAGAAGGATTTTAAGAATGTTGCACGAATGCCAAGGAGTTCCTACTTTTTCCATAATTTGATCCCAATTTTTACAGTGCAAGATAATGATGAAGAGCTTAAAACAATGCATAGACTTGATTGTCTAAAAATGTCATCCTGTTTACTTATCATGAAAATTAAAAAGGGGTATTTGCATGTGATAAAACAGAATTTCTTTCATAAGGTTAATGCTGTATAATAGTTTGAAACGTCTCTTCCCATGAATCATAAATGTATTTCGATCGACTAAGTGCAAATGTTATTTTTTCGGACTTTTTTAAACCTATTTTGACTAGAAAAAATGAAAATATTTTTATAAAGTTTATGCTACAACACAACACGGAAACATATGCTTGATGACTCATAAACGCATTGTGTTTAAATGACTGCTAATTTCATACGAGCAGTGCATGAAATATAAAAAATAGATATTATGAAGCGTAAAAACGGTAATCCTTTCATGAGATTTAGGGTGTAAATTAGTACATTCTGCTTTAGACGTAAAAATTGGATATCTTGACTAGTAATAACTGAACATCTTAGAGAACATAAATGCTCGTAAACAAACATTACAAAACGTACTTGATTTACAGCAAATATTCAATTTCTGATTTAGGATGAAAATGAAAATATTGGCATTTTAACATGTAGAACCGAAAATCATTTTATAACGTTTCAAACTAAATGGAAGTTTTTTACACGCTATTATTTAAAGTTATACTGAAGATGATACTGAAGTGTTGAGTGTGTGTATTGAGTACAAATTACAAGAATATAGTAAATGAAAATTAAATTTTCAATAAACTGATATGGTTTTCAGAAATTAAATAGGTTTCTATTTTCATTAACACTCACAGATTTTAATAAATAATCCTTGTTATAGTACTAACTCGAAATCAAGGGTTAGAGTAAAAATAGTTTATGCAGATCATGATACGACAGGTAAAAATTCAAATTAAATTTGCAAATGGAAGAAACTTCCTGAAAATGAGCAGGAAGTACCTAAATCTACTTTATCGATCTCCATTTGAGAATAAAATGTTTGCTGTAATCTTATTAAAGTATTATATACAATAATGATTCCTCTCAACTTGTCATATTGCGTCATGTGATTAAGTTCAAATTTTTCCGTCCATATGGTTACGAGTTAGAGAAAGTCATGCTTTTAAAAATTATAGTTCATAATACCACACCTTTACTAAAAATACAAAACTGAAAAGTAAATTACACCAGATAAATAATTCTTATGCCATGATCTAAGTATAATGATAAAGTAAAGACTAATTTGACCTAATTTAATAATATTTTATTGCTGAATTTACTGAAATCATAGCCTTTATTATTATATTGTTAAAATCATTAAATTCCGGCAAATAATACCGAGTTTTAGCCATACTATTTTTCGCAACTTAACAGTGTACAAAAAGTGCTTGATTCCTCACTTGAAGCTGTATATAATTGTAATATTTCACTGCACAAATTCTGAAATAAATGTAAAATATTAGGATGCTTATACCATAAAAGATGAAAAATTCAATAATTTGACATTTAATATAATAAAACCCTAAACCTTTGTTTAACCTTAGATTAACTTATAGAACAATTTCGAATAAAGAAGTTTTAGAGTTCATAAAACAAAAGTTTTAAATCTTTGAGTTTGAAAATACAAATTTACACTTCCGTATACTTGTTTTCAATAATCCATCCACTTTATTGAAACTTTCTCCTAAACAAATTTTAGAGATGAAATAAGCGATTCAGAAAAATACAACTTGTTTACTTTGAATCCTCTGAAGAATTGAACTTTCACGAAAAGGACTGAAAGTATATAAATTTCATTCAAAGAATTTCGTCGAAGAATAAAAATGTTTCATTTGCAAACTCTGATGAAGAAGTTTTGCAATAACAGAACAAGAGAAACTTACATAATCATCGATTGAGAAAGAGAGAGAGAGAGACTGAAAACACATTTAGCAAACACCCGGAAACTTTGGCAAACTTTGACTCAAGATACCCTTGTTCTAAGAATGGAGTTTTCGAACGAAACCATTTAATATCAGTGGAATTACTCTGTGAGAACATTTACCAAGTTTGAAGAGAAGTAATGGTTTCAGCTGATAGTTCAAAGATCTCAGGGATAGCGTTAAAAGTGCAAGTGAAAGAATATTAAATGAGTAACTCGGGTTTTAATCAAGTTTTATAAAATTATTAACAATCCCGTAAATGTGTAATAAAATCTTTAGTACGTTTTAAAGTTTTTGGAAATGCTTATTAACTTACTTTTAATTTTTTGTAAAAATGCTGGACTGAGTATCATGCGTAATTTGTATTAAACCACAAAACTTTCCATCAAAAGACTTGTTCATACATAACAATAAGTTTGATTGCAATAATTTTTTAAATCAGCTATAATTTACTATTCTATATCACATTTTTTGGATGTTTTTCCAAGCTTAATAGTCTGACTAGTTATTTATATATTAAATTTGTATTATGTTATTCAAGATTTGAATCGGAGAAAATGATTTCTGTAAAGTTGAACTAGTATGATATTACATTAATATGTACATATAAGGCCTTGAATGAAACAATTCATTATGTGTATTTAAAAACAGATATTTACAGGAAAATAAAAGTGTAAAACTAACGCCTTTAGTAAGCAATAAAAATAAGATTTTAGATCATTGTAAAGATAGATAGATAGGTCAGTTTCTTTGAATAATTTTGATATAAAAATATAGAATAATAAACAGAAACTGGTTACTAGTAGTTTTTAAAATTCAATTTTTCGGAACTATTCAACCAGTTTCATTCAAATTTTGAATCTTGCTACGTTAAATTAAGATTTTTAAGAAGTAAAAAAAAATTATACTTGCAATTCAAACTGTGCTATAAAATAAAATAAGGTCAAAAAGAATAAATCGTTACTGAAAGCTGTTTTTTGCATTAAATTATCTTTGTATAGGCGAATTTTATAAATGTGTGAATTTTTTTTTTAATTTCTGTTAAAGAGTTCTCAAGATCTATCGAAGTACGAATAATGCGAAAGTAACATTAGGGGGTCCAAACTTTGAACCACTCTTCTGGCCTAATTATTGGGACCACCTTTCAAAGATTGAGGCTATCCACAATATTTTGGGAGTCAGAAATCTGAATCCGTCGAAAAGAAGTTATGTTTATTGTGTCTGTACAATTTTGTGTCTGATTTCGTAACTTAATAGATCGTCAGCACTAATCAATTAGCATATTTGAGATCACTATTTCGAACTTTTAAGATTGAGTCTTAAAACATGATGACCAGATCATTAGATCAAGAATAATTCAGGTTGATGCAATTTCTATTTTGCTGATTGTACATTTCTGCAATTAGAAAGCAAAAATAGAATTAGTTTAATGCCATTATTTTCAACCATTAAAAAAAAAAACATTTCTCTCCCTTAACGACGTATGTCTAAACTGTCTGCCAAGAAGTTATCGGCACATTTAAACAGGGAAATACAATCAAAATTCTTATCAGCGTGTGAGAGAGAAAGCCTTTTTCAGAAAAGTTATAAAATATCCTAAGAAATAAAAACACGAATTAAAACAGAAAAGAAATACATTTTAGAAACATCTACAAATAAGTACCCCTTTTAGAAGTATATATTCTTTTCAAAATTGGAAGTTCGTGCTTGAAATACATAACAGATCTCAAATTCCAAAGCTTTGTTACGTGAATCTGCGGAATTTTTTCCTTATCGATAAGACAAATAGATTTATTTCAAAATAAATATATCTTAAGACATGATGTAAGGTTTTTAAAATTTTTATCGCTCCTCCAACATATTTTTCATGGTTTGTTTTGAATTATAAAGTCATGAGATTTTACATTGTATCAAAATGTGTACGAAAAAAGGAGGTACTTGATATGCTTTCAATGTTAAATATTATATTAGATTCGATACATTAGCTCTGCATAAATTGCATTTAACTACTTTCTTTCAGAGACCGACTGGTCTGTGTAGGTTTCAGGGAACTGGCTTTGCATCAGAAATGATCTTTGTTCGAATCCCGGGGAAGACATGGATGTTCTTTCATTTTCTGTACTATCTGTCCCTACTGCGGGGACAACGTTGGCCCACCTAATATGGTGCCCTTAAAAGAGTTGCCTACAAATCTGCCCTTCTGGTGCATGCATGACGAAAGGTCATTCTCCAGATGCCCATTGAAAAAAAAAACACAACTTTCTGCCAGAGCCGTTCTTGATAGTAGTATCATAAATTGCGGGGTTCATTTTCAGCCTTTTCCCCAAATGGCAGTCAAAATTTCATATTTTTGGTGAAAATAAGTTGAATTGCAATGTAATAAAGGTTACTTTAGAAATTAGTTTCCCGCAACCCCGTTCGAAAATCAATGCTTTTTGTAAAATAAAATTTTTTTAAGAATCATTTATTGAAACGTTGCCAAGCACTTTAAAATTTATCTTCATTTTTTTAGTCATCTATTTAATATTATATACCATGATTTTTAATTTTACTCCATTTATTCATCAAACATGTTTTAATTCTGAACCGGAGAAAGAAAAACAAAACATTTCAATAATAATCTATTTTTATTCTGAAGCAGGGATGTTGTGTTGGATGTGCTGTTGTTTCTAATGGCACTCTGACAAACCAGGCTTTCCAACAGTTGGCCTTGTGAATTAAGTCAGGAAGTTGCTCTTTTCGTTTGACAAAAGAGCACAGCAAAGGTGAAAGTGCGTTTTGTATCAGAGTCCTACGGATAGATGACAGCACCAGTCATTGGGGAGGCTCTTTTCTCAATTTAGACATAAATCAGAGGGGATTAGAGTTACACGCTTAAATGTGGCAACGCATTTGCTTCGATAAAAAGAGTAAAGTTACAAACATAATTTCAGTTATAAACTTAAAAGGTTAAGTTCCTTCAAGAAAAAGTTAAGTTACGTTAATAAACCTTGATTACTGAAAAGCAGAAGACTTCTAGATTATTAGCAGAAAAGGGATTATATTTACAAGTTTTAAGGGTGACATTTGGACTAATGGGTACGATTTTTAATGATCTATATAATACAACGTTACTCTGGTGATAATCAATTTCATCATCAGTGACGGATAATTGTTGCATCATGTCTGACTAACAGTATTGTAGTTATCTCTAAAATAGATGACTTGAAAGTTTACAAGATAACAATTTGCCAAAGCATTGTAGGATATTTCTTAAACCAGCAACGTGTGAATACGTATAGGAGATAATGCATATTCTAATATATAATGGATTAAAGAATGATGCTCACAGCATCTTCATCCCTCTGCTTTAAGTACAAATGATGATCACTTTATTTGAATCGATATACTGTCTGGTTATAGTCCTGATCAGAGGCGTTAATTAGTAATCACCTTAAGTAGTTTCCAACTAGAGTGATTTACAAACATGGATCATTGTTTGCCAAAGATAGATTACAAAGTGAGATTTTCGACAAGTACTGAAAACACTCTGTATAAGCCATGTATTTCCTTTTGCTTTAATATAAAATCATTTTCTGCATTCTATATATTTGTCTTTTAAGACCTTATCATTCATTATGTTTTACTTTTTACTGCAATTTAAACTAAATTTAAATATTATAAGTGACACTGCACAGTCTCGCTAATTTAGAAAATGTTCCATTCCCATAATTTATTTCAAATATACTTGAATAATTAACTAACACGAATAATTTAAAATGATAATTGTGTGTTTAATTACATTTTTCGAGGTTTCGTTCGTTTTAGTTTTAACCTAATCTAACAATTCCTCCCCTTTACAGGCGGAATAATTTGTTTAGTCGACTTTTAGAACGGCTAACTGGATTTAAAGAAAAGCATTAATCACTTTGGAAAGTATCTCCTTTTCAAATTCTTCCACTTACTTCGTGATTTATAGAGCATCCAACTCATTCCACATAGCTTAAATTCTTATTCCTGCCTTTTCCTATTCATTGTATTCTAAACTATTTTCAATGTCTTGCTATACTTTCTCAAGAAAATAAATCAAGAAAAGGCGCCTTCTGAAAGGAAACATTGACTGTCGATTAATGATGGCAAATGTTGACTCATGTTTTCACTGCCTATTAACTTCTCAAATATATTTTTCATTGTCAATCATCGTTAACAAGAAAATTATGATGGAAAAAGCTATCATTAATAACATTAGCTGTCATATGAGTTTCCGCTTTTAAGTTATTGACGATAACAGGGATTTAAAAACGGAGTGATTGCTTGGACAGAAAGCAAAGTAATTTTTGTAGGCTTGAAAGATTTGCTTTTTCATTATATCTTCCCAATAATGGAAATATATTTAATGCAATAGCTCTATTATAAAAAAGAGTTTGTCTTTAAATATTGAGTAACTGTCTTAGAAAGCAAAATCTCTGGTTCTGTAATACTGATTTGTACTACAAGTATAACTGTTAATAATTCTGGAACTATTAATTGAATGTTAAATAGTTTTATTCAATCGTACTTCATGTGCATTTTAGTACACATTTTCATGATTTATCGAATGGATTTTGCACAACACTTCAAAATGTAACGATAAATAGAATACCTGAAACAGTGGCAACGAGTATTCAACATTGAAAAATATTCCAAATCAAATTACGGTAGGAAGACAGGAACTTTGAGTGCATCATCCGTAAAATTCATTTTAACGTAAAATCCATTTTACCCTAATTTTTATAGTAATATTTATATACTTGGAATGATTAAGTGATTTGACGGAATTATTGCAGCAAAAATCACAGTATATTTTTTGTTCCGTAACATGCTCCGGCACAGAAGCACCACTCTGACTGCTGGCACTTTTTACCGGAATTTTTTGCAGCTTACTCGCTTTTTTAGTATCTAAAGTTATTCTAACTCATGTGAAACAAAATACACGTTATGCTGCATATTAAAGTGCAATTTTTTTTATTCAACTTAACTGCATGTATAAATAACAGGAATTTTTTCAAATTATCTAACATGTCTGCTTTTATTCATTTCACCTGACGTTTATTACTCGGGGTAACTCCTATTTAAAACAATTCGTATACTGATTTCATTTTACTATTGTAACTCTGACTATGAAACAAAATACAAAATCTTGTTAAGAAAAAAGGTATCTTTCATTTTCCAGGAAAAACCATAGTTGCAGTAAAAATTGAATTTCTCACTTAATATTTTGAAGGTGACCTCTCTTGTTGTATGAGGTACTGCATGGTATCGTAGAATACATAATTGGAAAATATTTCCCTCGTATGATTTTAGATTTTAGTATTCCTCAAAATATTTCTGAGTAAATCTGAAAACCTAAATTTTCAGTGGCCGATAGACTAAAATTGCTCAGTAACCACTTTTCCTTCAATACCATTAATGAGATGGTAACCGATATCGATAGGCCCTCTTTATTTAATTGCCAATTTTTTCAAAAATGTTTTGCTTGGATTAAATTATAATTTTAAAAAAATAATCTATGGCTATAAAGAGTTTATTAAAAAATAAAAATAATGTAAACATGTGATAAAATTTAGTAGAACATACTGACTTTATTTAAAAATATTTGGCCAGGCAAAACACATTCATGGTATACGTTACTGTGAATGGCCGAATTGGTGAACGTTGATAATTAAAGAGTTGCTTTGGTAAATGTCAGAAATATAGACTATGCCTGGTTAAGTGCCCTTGCTCGGTATACATTTGCTTAGTATACGATACACTGATGTTTTCTTAAGGTTCAGTTCACTGCCCAATATACATTTGCCCGGTATGCCCTACAATAATGTTTTTTAACGTCAAGTGACACTGAACAGTATGAATTTAACAGCTGCTCAGAACACTCATGTTTCTCCTAATCTTTCCTCATCAGATATTAAAATATTGAATAAATATAATAATAACAACGAATAAATTAGTATCAAATCGAACCAAGTTTTAAATAATTCCTAAAACAAATAATTCCTAAAACTACTTACTTTGTTTAAATACGAGGAGTAGAAAAATTAATTATTTGAAAAGCGCAAACTTAAAAGTTTTAATTTTGTAATAAAAAAAATAATTCGAAAGTTATAACAGCAATAAGAGCATCAAAATTTAGACGAATCCGAGCAATGGATGGTCGATAAAAATTCTCAATCCGACTCGCACCGATCACAGTGTTGACATGAAATATCCTCAGTGGTAGACTGATCACGGGTTAGAGTCCACTTGCCGCCAGGCTAACCGTGGGAGGTTCTCGTGGTCTTCCTCTCCATATAACTCAAATGCGGGTTAGTTCCATCAAAAAGTCTTCCAGGAAGGTAAATTTCTCCCATTACTTGATCCAGGAGTTCCCTTGTCTTCTGGATTGGGTTCAAAATTACTAGGCTACGTAGTTGAACATTAGTAGTCTTTAACCAAAAGCAAAATAAAATAAAGGTCGGCTGTTCAACGACGGTTATAAAAAAAATAAAGGAATAAGAAAATCCAAATATTGACGCCCAAACATATTTAGCTCTTAACTGAAAATATCGTCTCATTCCCTATTTTTTCCCACTATTTCATATTTGTTGCCTTCTATATTCAGAAAAATTCTTCACCTTTTACCTTACTGATTTGTGAGGAAACCATTTATCAAAAAAGGAAAAGCTCATGCTCTTCCATTTTATTTGTAATTCATATAGAATATTTTATTCTTGCAATTAGCTTAAATTACTTTCTGATACATTCATGATTTTATTTGCTTTGTACTGGATTTTGTTTTTGTGCTTTGAATGTGATGGCAAAAATCTTTTTATTTATAGATTTAATGAAATTGAGCAATGTTTGACATTTAATAGCGGCAAACTTTGAAAATTCTTGTTTCCTCTCCTTTTTTTTATCAAGTTAAAGTGATAAGAGAGTTAATGGGTAAAAAGGATGGTTTCAATTATAATATTTTGACTATAAATTTGAAAAACTGCAGAAAAAATTCTGCTTCACTCAATTTTTAGAACTTTATTTTTCATTAAAATTATAAATTTGCATGCGATTATTTCATTACATGCAATTTATAGAATGATCATATCAAGCATTTTTGTAAAGGTTGTTTAAGTTTTCATGTATTTTCCAGTAATTCTCCAGAATTCCTTACAGTTATTTCTCCCTTAATTTTCCTTTTAATTGTGCATTCATAAGTTTACTTTTCAAGCTTTAAAATATTTTATAATTTTCTAATACCCGTTCTTTGTAAAGAAAGTAATAAATCAATAAATTACATATTACAAAAGAAAGTTAATTATAAACAAGTCAGTCTTCAAAAACCTGCATCAAATCTGAAAGAACACAGTTTATCAAACTTAAGGTTCAGTTTTCATTTTTTTATTATTATTTATTGCCTTTCATGGTGGTTTTATGTTATTAAATGAATCAAAACACGCCTTTCGAATTTTAAGTTATAAGTAAAGTTTAGGTATACTCAGTATTATTTGTCCTTGAAAATGTCTTAGATTGTGGCTAACTCGTGATAGTCGTATTTCACCATAAAAAACCTCTTATTACTTTACTTGCTATAATTTTCACTTGTTTTTAAATATAATTTCAATAGCCATTGATTTAAAATTATTTAGCAAAACACCTTTCCAAAGCACAACTATAAACAAAACGATACATGTGTGCTATGATAATTAAAATATTAATTCAATTATATAGTCTAAACCTGTACTGAAAAATATATGACTAAAACTATCAAATTATGGTAAATTTAACTTTGTTTCTGGCTCTATTAATTAACAATAAATAAAACAATTAACAATAATTGGTAAAATTAACAATAAAATATGGTTTCATAATATGTAATAAAATCTGGCAAATGTGGTAAAATTTGTTAGTTTTTTCATGATACGTTAAAGTATGGCCTAAACACCATTTCGGTAAAATTGACTTTTCAGTTTAGCTTCTTTTACTAAATGAGTATTAATAAGAAATATAATTTTAAAAACTAGAACTTCAGGAAAACCTTCACCATCTGAACAAAAATAATCGCCAAAATGAATGGTTTAAATACCATATATTTGATTTTGAATACCAAGATTAAGATTTTTGTTCAACTAGAAATGTCATTATCATACAATGCGATAATTATAATAGAACTTTTTTCTCCGTGTACCCTTCACTTTGAGTCCAGAAAATACCTAACATGATGAAAAAATAATTATAAATTATTTGCAATTAACTCTGATTTTAATTAAACAGAGCAAATTTCTCTACATCGCTGATTTTATCTTTTAATAATTTGAAAGAAGAGAATCGTTCATAGTTCCATTTACAACAATTTCTAATCGCAAAACTTTGAGAAATATTTGTTTTTCAAACGTCTCTCTCGAGCAGAGTAATTAAAATTTTTAAGCATTATCATAGTATTGGAGGATAAAATTGCTCTTTGCACCAGCTGTCTAAATTTTGAGACGCTAGTGAAATAGGGTTTTGGAGTCAAAGTATAAGACGGTACACAATACACAATCTCTTCCTTCCATTAATGTGCGTANTTATAAATTATTTGCAATAGGGTCATATTTTTATAAAATACACATCTAGAAAAAATTCAAGTTCACGTCTCCTCATACGATTTTTTTTTGCTTTTTATGAGAAAAGCTTTTGTGTGTTTCAAGTTTTTGAGTTTTATTTTTTTTTGTATTTTAAATAATGTTACTACAATGTAGGGTACACATGATCTGTCAGACCAATGTTAAAGAGCAATAACCAAAAGCAAAGAAAATCAGAAAATTAAACTTAAAGGAAAGTTTGCACAACATGAAAGACGTTAAGCAGTTTCAAGTTATAAGTTGCACAGCAAGCAGTGAAGTTGAAAATTATTAAATTATAGAAACAAATTTTTGAAATACGATTCATATATGCTGAAAAAAATTCAGGTAAAATTACTGTACTGTATAATCATGACGATTCTGGTAAAAATATAACTTTACTTAATAACTAAACGTACGGTATTTAAGCCATTCATTTGGTAATATTTCCATTAATATGGTAACGGTAATTCTAGTTTTGACAATTATGCTACCATACGTTTAGTTTAAAAAGAAATACAAAATTGAAAAATATTTTTTTATGCCATGCTCTATGGTTTCATGATTAAATTTCTGAATCTCACCACATTTACCAAATTTATGTTTTGAAACTATTTTTTAATGTTTTGAAACTATTTGTTAATGTTTTGAAACTATTTTTTAATGTTTTGAAACTATTTTTTAATGTTTTTTAATGTAGTTTTGAAACTATTTTTTAATGTTAATTTTACTAAAATCTTTACCTAAGCACTACAGTAAAAATTAACGAGATTTTTGGTATTCCTCTATAGCCAGAAACACGGTAAATTCTACAATATTCTAGTAATTTTGACTATATTTATTCGTCTGTCAATGTATATATTTTAAATAATCAGTAAGGTAAGTTAATATGACATTTTAGAAGCCAACATAGATCTCTAAAATTTCGCTCTGTGATAGACGAAAGTTAAGTGCATGTTTGCTTCAGTTTGCACTTTAACTGCAAATATATATTCAAACATCTAAATCTTTTTCTTTACAGAGATAAAACTCTACTTCGAGCTTTTACTTAATATTTATTCTTCAATAGCATTTATTTATGTCGATTTTTCGCATTGCACTTTACTCAATACCAAAAGAGGCTCTTTTATAAGTACAGTTTCTTTATAAAAATTAACTTGTGTGGTTTTTAATATGGATCATCGAAAGATGTTCGTATTAGGCTCTATCCTTACTGACAGTTATTAGTTATTTGTTAATGATGGTACGTGTTCGAAACTCTTGTTTCGATCACCTATTATTGTCTCAAAATTCTCATTGATTGTCAATCAAACATGAAACTAAAGTAATTCTGGTGAATTCTGTCTTTTATAAAAGTCAATAAAGGTTCCCACTTTGGTTTGAATGATTTGGAACTGAGAGTTTGACTTGGATGCCGTTGCATTTTAGGGTGATAATTTTATATTCCTTTTATTATAACTGAAAGTTTGGATAAGTTTTAGCACTTGCAAAATTAAATCAACTTTACAATTAACTTCTGCTGAAAGTAAAACGCATGCATTTTTATAATGTGGATATTTTAGTTTGTAGCTGGTGTTTCTTAAATAAAGTCTATTTAGAAAAAAAACACTAATGATAATTTTAACGCTTTTTTTAAGCTCTGGGCTAAGAAAAGCATGTGTAAAATTTAGTTTGATGAACAAACTGTATAAATATTTCACACTTATAAGTCAGTGAAAATGTAACGTGGAGTTCATTAAAATGCAGACAAAATATTCTATTGGAAGAGCAAAAATTTTAGAAACAAATATTTATTTAAGGAATGCTTTTTAATTTTTAAATTTACTTGGGTTATATTAACGCGTTAATATAACCCTCTTATGTTTCTCAAAATACCTTTACATAATTTTAAATTTTAATAGTTAGTTTACATGTTATATTTGCGATTTATGCATTTATTACTTTTAAACAAAACAATTTTTTTAGGTAATGTGATTAAAATTATTCGAAGTTTATTTCATAACGTATAATTTTACAAGGTTTACTTCATGACGAATAATGTACTTTCATTTTAAAATGAAAGTACATTACTTTACATAACGCCAATGAAAGAATCGATATACTTTTACAAATAGTAAGAAAAAACAAACAAAAAACATTTAACTGTGAAAAGTAATTTGTTACGCATTGCTGGATAAGTTAGGGAGAATTTTAAAAATCAATTAAGGAATAACGGAAAAGTGCGGAAATTTGCGATTTTCTGCTTTCTAATTTATAAACTAGTTATTACTTTCACCGAAGTTTAAATTTAGCTACAATGTTTGTCAACAGGTGACTTTATTGCATGTTTTATCCATTATTTTCATATGCGTCTGTTAATTTTATGCTAAATTGAATCAAAATGTTGAAGCGAATGTTTTTTTTATTCTTTTGAAAGTAATGTTAAATAATTTTTCAGTATGTGACATCAGGAGCAGCAGTGGCTCAGGAGCCGTTTGCCTTCCAATGAGGCGAACCGGGTTCGAATTACAGTCGATACGAATTCCGCATCCGGCTTGCTTGCACCGATCACAGTGCTGACGTGAAATACCCTCAGTGGTAGACGGATCACGGGCTAGGGTCCCCTTGCCGTCAGACTAACCGTGAGAGGTTCTCTTGGTCTTCCTCTCAATGTAACGCAAATGCGGGTTAGCTCCATCGAAAAGTCCTCCACGAAGGCAAATTTCTTCCAATACTCGATCCAGGAGTTTCCTTGTCTTCTGGATTGGATTCAAAATTACAAGGCTGCGGGATTGAACATAAGTAGTCGTAAGCCCATTAAATTGGGTCGACTGTTCAACGACAGTCATAATATAAGATTATAATACATGTCATTAATTGCCTAAATGTCAAGCTTATTTAGATTAAAATTTATTGATTTTGAATCAGCTGTTTCTCAACCAGAAAGAAGCAGGTCAAAAAATTCTATTTCCTTCCGTTTTTCACTATAAGTATTTTAAAAATAAGTTTATCATTTTTTGTATACTTGCTACTTATATTGCAGGAATGTTCTTTATTATCAGAACTGATTTTTGTAATTAGTTATCGTAAAAACAAAAAGTAAAGAAAAGAAATACTACAGTATTTTTAGTGATACATCTCATGATTGTTCAATTTACAAACGATGAAATATTTCCTTTACGCAAAAGAAATACTTTCAAACGCAACCCGTAAAAAAAGAAAATGGTTTTTAACTTTTGAAAAATTGTCGCTCTCTGGATAAAAATTAATGAAGCTTTTTTTTATATTGTTGCATGTAGCATGCAACATGACAACTTTAAATTTTCGGAAAACTTGCAGCAATGGNGATACAAACTCAAAATTGGTAAACTTAAATTTTTTTACGAAGAAATGGATGACATGAAAAAACTTGTTTTCTTAACATTTAGAGTACCAAGAAAGTTTTTCTAATATTGATCTTCATAAATGGCACTGGTAAGCAAATTAAGAAGGAACATACTACTTTCCTTTTCCTTTTGTTTTAATAATCGAAAAGAATGTTTTTCCTTTTCTTATTTTTCTTTGTAATTTTCCTTCCAACACTTTTGCTCATTTATAAACATATCTTATCTGGGTAGCTTGTTTTTCTTTTAGAGAGTTGCATTTCGTTTTAAAAACATTGTTTATTTTTCAAAACAAAAGTTGTAGAAACAAGTTCAAAAATAATTTTTTTCCATCTTTTCCGCAAATGGGTAACATTTACTTTATTTTTGTGAGAAAAGAGGATTTTTCCTCCAAATTTTCAATTAAAAGGAAAAAAGACCAATGTTTTTTGTTGTTTTTTTTTCAATTTCTGTATGAAATTTTTCAACGTATAAAATAGCGCATGCATTTTAATTGCATTAATTTATAAATTTCAAATGATATAAAAAGTTTTTACAATTCTTAGTCTAAAGGAATTGAAAATAATTATTATTAATTTTAAGGCTGATGGTTAAATAGGAATTGTTTAGCATTCCTCGCTGCGCAATCCTTTTAAATGTTTTTTCAACACAGTTCATCTGATTTTTTTAAAATTGTTTAGTAAACGTAATTATTTTAAAATCATTATTTTATCGCGTCATTATTTTTATCAACATATCTTTTAAAACGTTTTTATTTGCTCCTTTGCTGTTTATATTTATTTTATTGTGCTCAAGTTTTAGACTAATACTTAGTTTTTCTATATCTAGTTCCTCTATACCTTCTGCATGTTAGCAAGAAAAAATTTTCCTACTAATTACTAAAAATCATTAAGCTGACAAACGGTAAATGTTTATTAAAGCTTTTAAATTCAATTTAATAAGCATAAGCTTATTCAGTCTTTAACAATTATTAATTATATTCAAAGTTGTATCAAATTGCAATGTTTATTAAAAGCATTTAAGTTCAATATAATAAGCATAAACTTATTCAATTTTTACAATTCCTAACTAAATTTAACATTGTATCAAATTGGAACATTTATTCAAAACATTTAAATCCAGCTTGCTTGTTCGATGATCACAACAATACCTTAAAAGGTTTAGCAGATATCAAATTGCAACATCCAGCCAAAACGTTTAAAATCAGTTTATTAAACAAAAGTATTTTCGCTCATCACAACTATATTTAATTAAATTGAACATCGTATCGAATTGTAGCATTCATTCAAGCAATTAAACTCAGTTTAATAAGCATAAACTTATCCTATTACCATTATAATTTCTAACTAAATTTTAGATTGTATCAAATTGAAACATTCATTTAAGACGTTTAAAATCAGTTTATTAAACAAAAGCTTTTTCGCTCATCCCAATAATGCTTAATCAAATTTAACACCGTTTTAGAATTTTAGCTTTTATTTAAAGCATTTAAATTCAGTTTTAATAAACGAACACTTATTCGATCGTCATAACAATACTTAATCATATTTAACATTGTATCAGATTGCTACAAAATAAAACACTCTCTGTCTTAAGGATCGTTGATTAATGACCATCTAAAGCCTCAAGACAAACATACCATCTTCTGCTTAAGTGATTATTACTTTTCCCATGTGGTAACGGTGTTCGCTCAGAACTTTCTATGCTTCTGCCATAAATGAAACAAACAACAAGAAAAATGCTGTCAGGAAATATTTCATATTTCCATAAACTAGAGCTTCAAATGCTTCAAGACTCTTTTCCACACAAGTGAATAACTTTCGGTTTTAATTATTCAATGATGGTTATGTAATTAAAGAAACTCCCAAGAGCTTACAACTGTTGTATTTATTAGTATATATTATTTATAAGTCACATAAAGTAGCTTTATAAGTTTTAATAATAGTTGCTATTACGTAAACATACAGGGTTTTGTTAGGAATGAACTTTCAGACTGATGATTTGGAAAAGAACCAAAATAACTGAACTTCCTGTGCAAATAGTTTTATAATTCATAATAATGTAATACCCTTATACAATTAGAAATGTTACATTTTCCTCACAAAGATTTAAAGTGTTTTTGAGGTTATTTTATGCTTTTAAGATCGATTTGGAGTATCTTTGAAATTGACTTCAAAAACAAGTTTAAAAAATAAAACCTAAATAATTAAGGTGTATGAAAATGTCTTATTCAAACTTGAGGTTGATAGAAATATATCTTAGAGCAACTTAGGGAGGTTGCTTTTGAGGTGTACATGTTATTTTTTCTACATTTCAGGCAAATAAATATATTTAAGGTGTTAAGGTAATTTCTCCCGATTTTAATTGAAAGTATTATTGAGAAATACATGAGGTGGACTTTATGAGATGTAAATAAGGTTTAAATTAGGGTTTATTAATGAGGTTAATTTTGGTGCAAAATATAACTTCCTTTTCTACCTCAGGTGTATTTTTTTAACGCTTTTTCACCT
Organism: Parasteatoda tepidariorum; assembly: GCF_043381705.1. Taxonomy (NCBI): domain Eukaryota; kingdom Metazoa; phylum Arthropoda; class Arachnida; order Araneae; family Theridiidae; genus Parasteatoda; species Parasteatoda tepidariorum. The sequence goes on from NC_092213.1 coordinate 44,137,990, forward strand.
CAGAGCAAACAAAAAAAAACTTATTTTTTATAAGGGTTAATGTTTAAGTTTTATTTGTTTCTTAAATTTATATTCATATTTAATTCTTAATGTCCGGTTGTCAATTAATGTCCAGTTGTTAATTCCTAATGTCTTCGTAAGACCGGTTGTCAAATTTTGTTTTTATATTCATTTTCGTTCAGTGCCTAGTTATTTTTATAATACAGTATATGCTTGCGATAAATTCAGAAAATCTTTTGGGTTTTTCTTTCTACAAATTTAAGAATAAATTATAGTTTTGACTCTACTATAACAATTGTCATAGTAGATCTATGATGGTTTAGGGTTTAGGGGATAGAGCTTTTGCCTTCCTATTAGGTAAATCGATTTCGAATCCCAACGATGACTGTTTACGAAATGCGCATCCGGCTTGCATCGACCACAGTGCTGACATTAAAATGTCTTCAGTGGTAGACGGATCATGGGTAAGAGTCCCATTGCTTTTAGGCTAACCGTGGGACGTTATCGTGGTTTTTCCTCTCCATGTAATATAAATACAGGTAAGTTCTATCAAAAAGTCCTCCGAGAAGGCAAATTTCTCTCAATACTTAATCCAAGATTTCATTTGTCTAATGGATTTGGTTCAAAATTAGAAGGCTACGGAGTTGAACATTAGTAGTTGAAAACCCAAAAATTGGATCCGGTGTTCAACGACGGTTATAAAATGAAATAAAATAGTTATAGTTGGGTTGACTCGAACGGCTCTATATTTGTCAAAACAAATTTTTGATAAATCGCCCTCTTTTTTTGCATTCCAAATCGTTTATTTTTTTCTTTTTTCTTTCTTTTTTTTTTTTTTGATTTTGTTGCAGACTGATTTAGACTTTTCCATTAAAATGCTCTTCTCTTAAAATTACAAATTGTGAAAATATAAAAATATATGTAATTGAATGTGGATCATTTTCCTTCCAATTAAAGTACAAGGACTCTAAAGTACAAAGTTATTTGGTGATAAAATCTTGCATTTTTCGGAATTCTATTTGTGAGTTCAAAGAAATTTTCGTTTTTATTATGAAGCCTGCAAGGAGCTACGTGTATTTTTTGACTAAATGACCGCCTAACGTTTAATAACCCTTGAGCTACGTTTTTTGCTACATCAGCACTTACCTCCACAGCTGCAAACCATAATACATTATCTGCACCTGGAAAATGCTCGAATTATAAATGATATTATTAGGTACTTGAAATAGAGTGCGCTTATTAATAGACCTTAAAAATAATTTTTTTTTCTTTCAGTAAATAGTGTCCAGATACAAATGTTTTCATGAGATTTCGTTTGATTATTTGATTTAAAGTATGCTTAAAGCATCAAAAACTCCTTTATACCCCTCTAAATATCATACTTATCTAAATATCATACTCTAAATATCATACTATAATTAATGCAAAATAATCATGAAAAATTCTATGAATGATATAAAAATTCAATTCGAAAGGAAATAAAAACATAGTCAGAATCATTGTTGCCAAATTTTTCAGTAGATATCAGTAAACTATTTTTCTAGTGAAATAGCAATTGTATTATTTTACTTGATATTTTCGACACGAAAGAATAATTTTTAATACTTTGATAGAAAAATTTAGTAAAAATTTGTTTATTCTTATCAATGGCCAGAATTATAAATGTACTCAAGCGATTATACTGTTTGTCTCGCTCTTTCGTATCTCTGAAAACATTTTACTTCCAATAATTGAGTGAAAAAATAATTATTATAAATTCTATGAACAATTACATGATAAAATTCACTGGAAATAAATAAAAAACCTATAATCAAAATCATTGTTGTTAACCGTTGTACTAGTTATTGATAATATTTTCTCCTAGTGAAATAACAGTTGCTTTATTTTGTTTAACAATTTTGACTAGGAAGTATAATTTTTAGTGCATTGAGAGAAAATTTGAGAAATTTTTTTTTCAATTATTACCATTGGTCTGAATTATTTTTTTCTTATCTCAAAACTGGTGTACTCAAAATTTCATGTACTCAAATATTTTACTGTGTGTTTATAAATTTAAACTTAATTAATATCGTACCGTAAACATTAAACTGTTTCCAAGTTTAAAATTGATAGGATTTGTTGTTGATATTCATCCATTAAGATTTTATTTCAATGTAGACAACACCTTCAACTATAGGAAACAATTACCATTTCATACACGCGCACGTAACGGTTAATAACAGTCAATATAATTTTGAATAAAATTTATAAATTTTGAAATGAAATACATAGGCATAAATGTAGCTATCATTTTAAAAATATTCATACAATATTCATGTAAAAGCAAAGGATTGGGAAGTTTTCATGGAACGTTTAGATTTGATGATTTAATTAGCTATTCTTACCATCTTTCCAATAAATGTTAAAAAATTTTCAACATTTTAGAATTTTTAATTGCTCTAAATGGGATCTAGAACTAATTAATAATTAGTATAATATTCTCCGATATTAGACAAAAGTAAAATGATGGTATTATTTATATTACATATTAAAAATTGTACATTAAATCTATAGTTATTTTACATTAATTTGAACCATAACTATTCATCAAGCACTGAATTTATTTAAATGCTCGAGTTAGTAGCATGCTTTGAAAACTCGACTTCTTATTATGAGTAGTTATAATTTTATGCAACAAAATATACGCCAAGCTGATTATTTGTTTAAAAAGTAAGTTAAAAAAAATATTGCTTCAAAGGGCAGCTTTCTTCTTTTCTAAAAAAATAAAAAAATTCAGATTTCTAGGTTTAACATTGCTCAAATTTTAAATTTGAAGTGTTATTTTGTAAAAAAGAGAAAATCCTTCAAATTTCAGATTCTTTATTTTCATTGCCTTAAGCACTATGCCGTTTAATCTCTAAATTTTGAAAGATTTATGAAATGCTACTTGAAAGAAGATTAATTACGTTTAAATTCTTCCAAGTTTATTGTTTGTTAAAAGGTCGGAAAACTATATTTAAAAAGCTGCTTTCGTAAAAAAATAAATATGAATTTTTAAGTTTGATATTACTCTCAAAAACCAAAAAAAATAATAAGACATAGAAAAAAATATGTTCAAAAATATAATTTAAATAGGAACTTTTAAGTGGCTATTAGTTTATTCAAGCGTAAAATAATTCTGAAAATTAATGCTTTGGACACTAACTTCATTTTTTCCCTTAAGACATGAATTTTTAGATTTATGATTTTAAATTAAACGGTTGCTACTGACTTAATTAGCATGAAAGAAGAGGAGAAAGAAGAAAAATGGTTCTGAGACTGAGAATAAAGCATGTGATTAAAGAAAAAAGTAATTACTACATTTGGCTTTTAAATATTTCTTATTTTATGAATGAAATATAAAAGCATAAAAAATATCCCAAGGAAAAAAAATTAAATATATAAAGTAGTAATTTATTTTGTAAACTGGACATCGAATTGTTGGTATATGATTAAAATGAATTCTAAAAAAAACGATAATAACATTGTTAAATAAATTATGAGCTACGAAATATTTTTAATTCTTAACTGCTGTAAATACGGAAATAAATAAATGAAAAATGGTAGTTATAAACGTACATTTCATTTAAAAACTGAGGTGATTCATGTAAAAAATTGGGAGTGTAGGTGCATTGGAGTTTTAACGGAATTTAGTTTATTACTTTATAGAAATATTGACGTATTATTAATTTTCGCTTATGTTGCAACATTAAATACGTTGCCTATTGTAAGAAATAATTTCTTAGATATTGTAGTATTTTCTTAGTTTTTAGCTTAAACCCTTTCCTGATAAATGTTCAATATTTTATCACATTGCGGAATTCATTCATTTGAGCAGAATTTCATCAGAATACCAAATATAAAAGAAATACAACATACAATAAATGGAGAATAAGTGAATGCTATACAATAAAAAATTCCGAATCAAATTGCGGCATAAAGTACCTTTAAGTTCTTCATTCGTAAAATCCAATATTACGATAAAATATTATAACGTCATTTTTACAGAAATATATAGTTAATTTGAGTGATTTAGTGATTTTACTGTAATTATGACAGTAAAAATTACGGTTCATCGGCTTTTTTGTCACTTAAATCAATTTTAAAATTTTAGTAATTATTTTTACTAATTTTAAAAATTTAGTAAAAATCAATTTTACAGTAAATTTTTTACAGTACAGGAGCCGAACTATGGAAATGTACGTGACAAGCGAACTCACTAACATAGGTACTCTTGATCTTCATTTAGCGTGGATGGCATTAAAATCAGAATAAAAGGTCATAATGTCATTGTGAATGAAAAAAATAATCATGGCATCTATTTACATCTATCTAGACTGTTTTAATAGCTTAATTTATAGTAAAAGTAAAATTTTACGAAATGAACTTATAAGCGAGAAATAACGTAAACTCAAAGCTCGCAAAAAGATTGTAATTGAATGAGGAATCAGTGTCCCAAATATTTCAGAACTCTCATTTTGTCAAAAAGAAGAAAAAAACCTTCATTTAGAGACGAAAAGATTGACAGAATCAGACAAAATGTATCTAAAGAATTGATGAATTGTCAACAGTGAGAGTTTTATTCTGAGAATGTTAAGTTTCCTAGAATGCAATACGTATGAGACGGGAGTAGAATGTACCAAATGGTGTTCTGAAAATGCGCAAAATGTTTTGAACATGTTATTATCAGATGAAAGGGCAGAACTTAGTTGTTTGTGTTAAGACATTAAATAAAATAGCTTTTAAATAAATAATAAATTTAATATTTAAAAGAATAAAAATATTTAAAAAAAAACGGAATCATTGCTCATTTTAATAATATTTATAAATAATTTAATATTTAAAAAAAACGTAAAATTACATTATAGTACGATGATAGAGGATTTTACGGATGATGCACCCAAAATTCCGGTACTTTATGCCGTAATTTAATCTAGAATTTCTTACCATTCTGGACATGTGGGGTATTGTTTTTTTATGTTATTTTAAGCCAGAGTTTCTTTTTAAATAAAAAACGTTGTCGATAAAACTAATAGTTTTAAAGTTATTATGTATTTAGTAAGCATAAAAAACATATTTGCGTGTCTGAAATAATAATCTAGGAAAACGAACTGTTTCCTACACAATGTTTTCTCTGAACCGAATAAACCAAACTAAAATCTGCTCAACAGTTTTTATAATTAATACAAAAAAAATTCACAATTTGGTAAATAGAACTGCCTACGTGTTGATATTACAGCGTGGATGAGCGAAATATTGGACCTTAGGATTTAGTTTACCCTGCGCAAAATGAAGTCAATTAAAATTTTGATCCATTCTGAGAAAATCGGTTCAACGATGAACCATACTATTGGTTGCTTGAACCATATTACTTTTAAAATTTTCTGAAATCTTGAAAAGGTGCTTAAAGGAGCTACGATTCCGTTAAGAAGGAGCTATACCGTGGTTAGTAATGCACCTTCTCCTTTGGTATTTAAAAACTGCAAATTTAAAAAGTCAGTTCAAGCTAACTTATATAAGCTCTGTATGTAAGCCATTATTATAAACCATAAAGTTTCAAATATTAAAAATGAAGAATCAGAAAATCCAAGCGTAAACGAATGTATGAATAAAAATATGCAAAGATACCACCAAAAGTGAAATAATTCGTTTACGTTCCTCAGTATGTAATCATGAGCCCCCCTGCCATAATTTATTTGCATTTCAATTTATTAAGTCTTTAATAATATAAACTTCAGAGTCAATTTTGAGTTTGTCTAAACTCACCTGTTCTATATTTTAAATTACCTAAGTAAGTGAAAAAGAATATGTCATAAAAAGTTTCTCCCTTAGTTTAGTGTCCACTTAATTTGAACCATAGCATCGGAAAATCAAGTTTAAGAAGCCTAATACCGTTCAATATAGCAGCGAATTCGAACAATAATACGACTCAGCAATCTCTAAATATTTTTATCGGTTTTGTCAAAAACTGCTTGTAAAAAACAACCAATTAAAAAATTTTCAAATATATATTAATAGTTAAAATATTATGCAAGTTTCGATGGGAACGTTATTTGAGTGTATGAAAGTTATTTTACAATATAAAAAAATGGAAGAGAATTTTCGCATATTTCTTAAATTCACCTATGATAATGCTCTAGTTCAGCATAGGAATGCGCACGTAATTTTATCTTTTTAATGCGTAGAGTTGATGTTTTTTTTAAAATCATTATTACAGTTTATTTTTTTCTTAATCTCAAACACTGATAGAGATAGACTGATAGGGGTCTCTAAAACTTGGGAGAATTTAGAAAATGTCTGTTTTGCCCGTGCGATAATCAGTCACGAAACATTACTGTTTCAATTTTTTTATTAACCTCATTCTTTTCTACTTTTTTTAACTCTTAAAAATACTACCTTCACTTTTGACGATGTAGCAATCCTTGTGCTGTATTATCTTGAGAATTCCTTCGTCATGAAATCATGTGATTTAAGGCGAATCGGGACCTCTCAAATGTATGACGGAAATATTTTCTCAACTCGAAACCTCATCGCAGTGCTTCGTGAGATAATATTAGCTAGAATGACAAAACTAGGGTGAAGACTAGACGATCGAAAAATGAAGTTACGAAATGAACCGATCGAATGTATGGTAGTTGCCTCCCTGTTCTATCTTTTTTGAACTGTTAAGGCAATATTCAATGATAAAGGGATTATAAGAAAAATTAAATTCATTAGGCACCACGAGTTTTTTTTGAAAAAATACCAGAATTACGAAATATGTTTTTTACTAATAGCGAAATTCATTTCATCGATGTCCCTTCGAATGTTAATCGAAATGTTCGCTAGGAGCATATACCAGTTAGCGGTTTTGTTAAAAATGAAGAACAAATTGAAGTTTCGTGAAATTTGAGTAGTCATTTTTACAGTGAAGTTTTGTGCATTGTAAAACATTCCAGATCAAATTACGATAGAAAATACAGGTACGCTGGTACTGTTCTTCATTAAAACCCATTTTACATCTCCTGGGACAATAAATCTGATCAACCACACGGTAATAATTACCGTAAAACTATTGAATCGCTCTAATTAAATAGACATGACATTAAAAATTACAGCATAATATTTTACTGTAAAATGGACTTTAGGAGGATGCATCCAAAGTGCTGGTATTTTATACCGCAATTTGATTCGGAATTATTTACAGTGTGGTAAGATCTCATTAATTACAGCAGAAAACACTTTGTTAGAAAAGTGTCAACCCAAATATCTTNCAAATGGTGATCTGAAAATGCGGAAAATGTTTTGAACATGTTATTATCAGATGAAAGTGCAGAACTTAATTGCTTGTGTTAAGACATTAAATAAAATAGCTTTTAAATAAATAATAAATTTAATATTTAAAGGAATAAAAATATTTAAAAAAACGGAATCATTGCTCATTTTAATAATATTATAAATAATTTAATATTTAAAAAAACGGTAAAATTACATTATAGTACTTTACAGTAAAAATGGATTTTACGGATGTTGCACCCAAAATTCTGGTACTTTATACCGTAATTTGATCTAGAATTTTTTATCATTCTGGACATGTGGGGTATTGTTTTTTATGTTATTTTAAACCAAAGTTTCTTTTTAAATAAAAAACGTTGTATCCTTGTGCTGTATTATCTTGAGAATTCTTTCGTCACGAAATCACGTGGTTCGAGACGAAGCGGGACCTCTCAAATATATGACGGAGATATTTCCTCAACTTGAAACCTCATCCTAGTGCTTCGTGAGATATTTATTGTTAACTAGAATGACAAAACTAGGGTGAAGACTAGACAATCGAAAATAAAGTGACGAAATAAACCGATCGAATGTATGGTGGTTGACTCCATGTTCTATCTTTTTTGAGCTGTTTAGGCGATATTTAATGATAAAGGGATTATAAGAAAAATTAAATTCATTAGGCACCACGAGTTTTTTTTTTACTTTTTTTTTTTTAAAAAAACATGGAATTACGAAATATTTCTTTGCTATTAGCGAAATTCATTTCATCGAAGTCCCTTCGAATGTTAATCGAAATGTTCGCTAGGAGCATGAAGGAGCATGTTAAAAATGAAGAAAGTTTCGTGAAATTTGAGTATTTGTTTTTACAGTGAAGTTTTGTGCATTGTAAAACATTCCAAATCAAATTACGGTAGAAAGTACAGGTACGCTGGTAATGTTTTTCATTAAAATCCATTTTACATCTCCTGGGACAATAAATCTGATCAACCATAGTTTTCACGGTAATAATAACCGTAAAACTATTGAATCACTCTAATTAAATAAATATGACTTTAAAAATTACTGTATAATATTTTACTGTAAAATGGATTTTAGGAGGATGCATCGAAAGTGCTGGTATTTCATCCCGGAATTTGATTGGGAAATTTTTACAGTGTGGTAAGATCTCATTAATTATAGCAGAACACACTTAGTTAGAAAAGAGTCAACCCAAATATCTTAAAAGTATAATTTCTAGAAAAAAATAAAGATAGTTTTTATATTTCAAAATTTTTTTGTTTGAAAATTTAAATTCATACTACTGAAGATCTTTTTTCCTAAACTAACTAATGACTTTTATTTCTGAGCAGATAGGATATTTTTAGAAAACTATCCATTTTTATTAGTAAAAATGACTATAATAAGAATATAGCTCAAAATAAATTAAAATGTTATCAAGAAATTTGAAATAATCATTTTACTTTTTTTAAACTTCAAACAGTATTAGTCTTTCAATTTAAGAATTACTAAAATAAAAATTTCATGTAAGCAGCTTAAACGATTCCATGTATTTAGAATATCAATTTCCAGTATTTACAACTAATATCAAGAATTCCTGAATTTCAATATAATCTTAAATTGAATATCTTGTTGTTAAAAGATATGAAAGGTATTTCGCTGAAAATAGTTTTCGATTCCTAAAAAAATACCTATAAACAGAAAATGCGCGAGAAATTTAATTTAAAGCAAACAAGTAGTTTTACAAGGAATTTTAATTTAGGAAAATGCGGTTTTGAGACAAAATTAGTTGAAGAGAAGTGAATGTAAGTTTGGAAAAAAAAACTTTTTTTTAAATTAAATGACATTCTTTCTCCGAAATATTGATTAAAATAGTGACTGAGTTTTTGAAAATTTCTGAAAGAGTTCTGGACAAATTTTAATTAACTTGCATTCTCACATTGAAAAGGTATTCATTTGTCGCATTAAGGTTTCACGCTCTTCTCACAAATTAGATTTTTTTTTCAAATTAAGAATGGGATATTTTTTTATTACCTTTCCACACTGACTGCTTTAAAAAATTATTTTTTGACAGTAACTTTTGGCACAAAGTAAAATTAACTTTAGGTCATAAGGTCATTTTAAATGTTGTTTTTTATCTATGTTTTTATATTTTTAAAACAGAATTAAATTTCAGTATTTAAAATTAGGGCAAATGGGGTGAAACGTTTATAAGGGAGGAATTTGAAAGATTTTGCATCTAAATTTATAAATTCGAATTTAATAACAGAACATAAAACTGAATCAAAACGGGGGAAATAGCAATTCAAATATTTTGTACAAATATTTTTAGATTAGACTGTATATAACATCAAAACAAAACGGGGGAAACGGATATCAATGGCATTCATATAAATAAAGCGGAGTATATATAAATATAACAGATACATTTTTACCACTTTAAAAATCATTCAACCATTGAAATGTTCCTAATTTTGTAAAAATGTAGACAATTTTAATCTGTTTATACACATTTAAAGATGTTTTTTTTTTAATTTTTCAGAAACTTGAAATATGATTTAATATTTTACTGTTCCATTAATCTTAACTCTCCTAAAGCTTTTAACTCCTAAAGTACAAAACACGAATGTATCAAAAAAGCGAATCATCTCTGCTGTCACACGACGCGTTTACATCTACCCTAAAACCTCAGAAAGACGTCAAGAAGAGGCACGAATTTGGGACGAAGAGAAATGGGAAAATCTAATAGCGGACTTGCTCTATTTGTATTACATCTCTATAATCATTTATATGATGTTTTTACTGTTTTCAACAAATTTTAGACTCTCTGTCGTAATCTACAGATTTTAGACTCATTAAGTTTTTGAAAAAACTTGTACCTTATATTTTTCCTAGAAACAAGCGTTAAAAGCACAACTATAAACAACGTATACCTGCAAGCGACGTCATCATGAATAAATCGTGGCTTCCATCGATTCAAAAGTTAATCACGTTAAACTCTCGCGGGACGTCTCTTACGGGTATCCAAATAAATCTTCTTTAAATCACGTGGTTGGGCCTTATCACTTATTTTTATTCACGAGTGGCAAATGCCCAAGTGAATGACAAAATATGAAATTGGAGTAAAACGGGTAAAATGACCTGACAAGTCAAAGCTCTTCTTGAGTTCTCACCTTTTTTTTTATTATGTCACTGTTCAGTAAAATGAGCATCCTGCTTTGATCAAAGCTCAAATATATATTTTTTGAGCGGACAGAAAACATTTTAATTTTAAAACTCATTACTCTGTTTTTTTGTATGTCTGCATTTATATAAGTTGGCAAAATAATAGATGAGTCATTATTAGATTTATATTTATTTGACTGGTGCTTACGATTGCCTTTAAAATTAATAGCATTCTCGCTTATCTGAAATATGTATGTAGTACGATTGTTGTTTGTAGACAAAACATATTTAGCCTTATGCTAATTTGCTAAAAGCACGTAACCGTCTTTTAGGTTTATTGATTTTTCGGATACTTACATTCTAGAAAGTAACGGAATTTGTTAAGTGTTGGTTGATAATTACGTTTAGTTTTATCTTTATTTACTTAAATTTTTTGACTGGTTTTTAAAAAGCATTGTTTCTCACATGTTTGAATTTATACAAGACACAAAAATTGCTAGTTGTAGTTAAATAACCATTGGTTTTAGGTTTCATTTTATCGTACGATTGGTTTTTATATTTTTGTATGATCTGTGGTGTTAAAACTCTAAATTAGGTAATATAAATACTACACAACACTTTTGGCAATGGTGTCAAGTAAGGAAAATGTAACACGCACATTTGTAATGAACAATAAAAATATTCAGGTAATTTCTGATGTAAATATTACTCTCGAATTTAGTCTATACCATACAGCACTCTAAATTTACTGTCAAATTAACCAGCAGCAGTCTTTCCATTAAATTGAAAGCACAGTTTACAACCAGGGAATTTGTTTTTACCTTTACGTGTTAGAAACAGTTTACAACTGATATGATTAAAAAATCGTGAATACAAAACTGTACGGTTTCGTAACAAAGCACAACTGGCATGGTTGTTTTGTATTTTCTGGTTTCATTTAAAGAGTATTCATTATATATATATTTTTTTTTTCTCTTGCCATGTGAAGTTAACATCGAATGAGACTAAAATAAGTTTCCGTATAAACTCTTCAAATAACATTATTTTTCTTCAGACCATTCCTTTTTTGATTATTTTTGAAAAAATTTACACTTTTTGTCTTTACCACTTATTATTACATAGAACCCGAGATAAACATACTAAACCGTGCATTCTAAGCTTATTGACCAGTTGATTATTGATGTTATAACAAGAAAGTTATTGGTACCTAAACTGTATTTCACAAATAAAGCTGATTTTTTGCACAGTGGGTTTTGCAATGAAATCATAGACATATATAAAATATTTCGTCACTTCACACTGGTTAAAAAAACATGGATCATAGAAAATATAAGTTTTGGAAAGTACGTAGAAAAACATGCGAAGATATCACCAAAAGTGAAATACATAATAAAGCTTGAAAAATAACGTTTAAGAGATTTATGAAGAAATAATGATTCCTTATTAGAGATTTAATTAAAGCTTATAAATTGCTTTTATTAAAAATATGATATTTCCAAGTGAATCCAAGTGAATCCAAGAATGAATCGGTAATCCAAGTGAAGAAAAATGTCGTTAAACTACAAACCTCCACCATTTATATTCATTTTTTAAACACATTAAATTTAAATTTAATAAAAAAATTAAACAATGATGTAAGAATCGTCGACAATAGATGGCGCTGCGAGATACGAAAAAACTTAAGAAAAGAAAAGAAGCTGAGTGTTCTCTAGCTGGGGGTGAGAAGACTGGAATGTTCTATGATGGAGCGCGAAGTTTCATCGATTATGTGATTAATTACTATTATTTTCTATATACTTCATGTTTGTGTCGTGGCATAAGTACGCATCTAAATAAAATCGGTTATGCCAAGAAAGGTTTATGGTGAAATCATTTCACATTGAAAAATCTGAAAAAGAACCTGCGAAATATTACTAATGATAAGAAATGTAAGTAATGAAATTATTTTTCCTCGGATAACAGAAAAGTACCAAGGATAGTGTTGAAATACTGAATTATTGAGGAACTTCTAAACTCATTACTCCAAACAATAAAAATTTTAATCCTACTTTTATAATTTAATCTTGTAAAAAGTATTACAGTTTTCAATTTAGAACAAAATTTTCGATTTATGTAATATTTTAGAGCCAATAATGTTCTTAGATTATCAAATGAAATGACGAGTTTTCAAGGTAAAAATTGATTTTTTAGACAAAAACTTAATGTTTACATCGAAATAAACAAAATAAATTTTCTATACGCAATTGTAAATAAATTGTGAAAGAAAATCACCTCGATATCCAAGTGAAAATTCTGATACTTTTTTTAAAATCATTAAAATTTCAAATAAATAACTTTTTGCGAACGAAACGTTCAAAACCAAAATCCTTCAACCTTTACGAATAAAGCAACACACCAATTTAACGAAAAGCAATGAATGTATTTTCTTCAACTATTTGTTTAAAAAAATCAGCCCGATATCCGAGTGAAACTTCGAATATTTTCATTGTAAATCATTAAAATTTTAAATAAATTCTATCCTCATACAAACGAAGCGTTCAAAACCCTTCACCCTTTACCAAAAAGGCAGCACACCAATTTAACGAAAAGCAATGAATGTAAAAGGTCGTAAAACCGTTTAAATGACACCTTTTTCCTGATAGCGAAATACCGTAGAAACTCTATTCAATAAAGATATAATCTTACTTAGCTTTATATATATTGGGCTTTTGGTTCAATGTAATAGCACAAGGCTTCCGTAAAAGCGAAAATGGAGTTCCTTACGTGATGACAATAGACTGGCTCATTTTCTAAATTTAATCTTCTCCCCTTCTGTTCCTGTATAAATCTTTCAATTCTTGTAAAGATAAGGCGTTGTTTATTCTTCTAAATTGAAAACAGGGTGTACTTTATCCATCTGAATGGAGAATAAATTAGGAGAAAAATGCAATTTAGATGGCGAAAAGCGTTTTTGTTGCAGTATAAAATGCTGATAAGAAGCGGGGTTAAAACAAGGTTCTTGCCCGTAGCAGAGAGAAAAGTTGTATTTTACTAAAATCTAGTTAAAATGATTATAAAGAAGAAGCGTTTTGCTATTTATAAACTAAAGCTGTATATTTTTAATGGTTATTTAGAAAATGAGTTATAGGGTGCTTTATATTATTTTATAAGTGATTTAGGGAAAGTTTTCTTTAATTAAAGCATATATTTATGTTTTGAAATTTAACAAAAAAAATTAATGCTACTTTTTGACAAATACTAAATTTCATGTTCTAGTTCAGCTGTACTAACATGGTGGTATCTTAGGGTATCTTCTGATCTATCTTGGGGTTCCGTGGAGGGATTATAAGGGTTCTGAGAGTTGGAACTTATTTTTAATCAGTTATGATTTTCGATAGTTGTAATTAAATTTATATCGACTAAGTATAATCCATATGTATTTAATACTTCAGTTATTTTTATGAAATTATATGTAATTAAAATATTTGTGAAGAAAGGAGATTCTGCATGTTTTTTTTTAATAACAATATTGTGAATGTATTATAAAAATGATATGCATTTATAAAAAATTGTATTTGTTTTTCGCATCGAATAAAAATAATGAATAGACCTGTAAATTTAATTGTCTGACGTAAAAAAAAATTAAAACTAATCTTGAGAAAATTGTCTTTCTCAATTAATTCGCTGTATGTTAACAGAATAATAAATAACGTATAGATCATTACATAATTTCGAAATAACTAATAGCTCATTGTTAATCAATATGTTTACAATCGCTAAGGAAATTTATTGATGAAGTCTTGGAGTTTCACCAAAATTAGATCATTTTGAGTTAAACAGCTGAAAAAAAATCGTAAACCGCTTTTCTAGTTAAAAGACAATTCGTGTTATTTACTAATTCATAATTAACTAACCATAAACATTTATTGGGCATTATACTATATGACGTTTTTTGCATATTATATTGGACTTGAAGTCTGTTTCTATAATACAGTACGTATGCTGTAAAGCATAAATATAAGAATGCAAATTACATTTTTAAAAAATTTAATTCTTTATTTTCATATTTCTAATAAGGAATTTTAGAATATTAAGTAACTCCAAACATATTTTATATTTTCATTAAATTTGAATTTATTAAATTTTAAATAACTGCGTTTTTGATTTTTAATAATAAATTTCGATTTTAAATAATTACGGTTCTGATTTGATTTAAATTATTAGCAAATAATAGTAAACGATTTGATTCATCGATAATTTGTCTATTTTTATTCAAACTTTAATTTTAAAAGGCTTTAACAACTCTTAATCAATTTCAATGCTAAATTTCTGCCAATTCATAACAGTATCTAGTCCTTTTCCTCACAAAACTGCCTCCTTACTTTAAATTTATTTACATTTATGAGTATTTTTTCACATTAAACACTTGGTTTTTTTCACTGATTGTGTTTGTTACTAGTGTGAACATGTTAGATTCTGAAGAATGGGGAAAAATAAAGCCTACAGTAAAATATTTTCTAGCGCACTATTTCTGCCAGAATTGTTTTTTTTTGCTCCAGAGAAATATAATTAAATTAAATAAAAAAATGAAAACTGAAGAACTCAAAATAAGATATATATTCTAATTTATCATTAAATTTCGCATCTATCACTAAATTCAAACATTCTTTTCCAATATTTTACCTGAAAAGAAAAAGTTTTTTTAAACATTTGAGGAAAGCATGGTAGAGGCATTTTTCACTTTACCAGACGTAAAAGATCAGAGTTATTGTCTCAGTACAAAATATTTCAGATCGATGAAATGTTAAAGAAAGCCTAAAATCTTCGCGTCCATTTTTTTTAAAGAGTTGCTTCCTTTTAGATTTTCAGAAGATATTTAGAACATTCACAAGTAGGTAGAGGGCACTGGGTACCCGATATTTAACATTGGATTTGTAAATGCTCCAAATTTCGAACAGTAACTTACTTTTAAAAATAAAACTAGAATAAGAGTTTTCAGGTTTGGCTCTACCGAGTAAAAAAGGATTTGTGTATATAAAAGTTTGAAAATGCATCAAAATAAATAGTCCCGAAGCAAATAATAGTCGAAAGTGAAATACCCATTCGTGTTAGAATGATCTAACCACTATAGTTGAAGACCCTGGTCCAGGGAGAGTTCAGATGTTTTATATAGTGGCAGCCACCATGACATATATTTCATTCGCTTACATTTTTTAGACGTAGCAAGATAAGCAAAAGTGAAATTAAAATTAACGATATCCTGAATAAGCTATCGGGGCCGTATTTTCCAACAAACAGAAATTGAAAACCAGCATGCAACTATTTTGGTTAAAACATTCTGTTAGGAACTTGGAGGTCATCGGCACAAATCCTGCCTGCAGGCAATGAGCATCTCTCGCCTGCATTTTTTCCTCCACATACAATTGTCTTAAAAATGAGTATATGCTGTCACAATTTCCAGGTCATGGGGTTTTCAAATTAGATTGTTATTTGATGCAGAGTTACTTATTTTAGCACATTTTCGTTCAATTTTTATTTACTATTCTTTACATTTTGAAGAGCATGGAAATAATCAGGATATTCACTGACTTCTTATGACCTTTTGCCCCTTACCACTCACAATAGCATGAAGGAGGCAAATATGTTCATCTTGGTTTCAAAATTAATAACACTTTCTGTGACGCTTGTTGGTGTCTACTTGTGAGTTCTTTCTCACATTAATACGGCAAGTCCCTCTACAAAAATATTTATAATTATTTCTTATACGCACCAAAAATCGGAAATACAGATAGCTAAGCATTTTGGTGTGAGCCGTCAGACGTTATTTTTCGGGGTGCTCATTCCGTAGTTTTGCATTATCAAGTTAGATTGTAGGTAAAGAAATTATTGTGTCTCAATGTTTTTGCAATTTATGTTACCATCAATTTTATGAGACATTTATTTCTCCATTTCTTGATCGAAATTTACCACTACCTAATTTAACCACTACTGATTTACTATCATTTAATTTTACTGCTACTAATTTACTATTATTTAATTTCAATACTATTTAATTTTACTACTGACTATTTTGTTCTCTACAAAAAATATTCATAATAATTTCTCCTATATACCAAAAAAGGGTAATACAAATAGCTTTGTATTTTGAAAAGTGCCTTCAAGCATTATTTTTATGAGTTGCTCATTCCGTAGCTTTGCATTCTATTATTTTTTTGTTATTAAGTTATAGTGTAAATAAATAAATGTAAAGAAGAATATAGTGTCTCAATGTTTTTGTAATTTATGTTACACAAATTTCGATTTCTTGTTCGGAATTTGGAATCCTTTGGAATCAAACCATCATTTTGCTGTTTATGTTCTACCCAGTGTCCTTTTTATATGAATAAAACTACCATTATATTTTACTGTTAAGATGTAAATCACATGAATCAAAAACATTAATGTATTTTTTTAAGAATTCGCAGTATTCATATAATAAAATATAAATTTGAAGAACAAAATCTGCCGTGTACTAGAATAAATACATTATGTTTTAAAGCGTGTTTTCGTAAAGCAAAGTCAAATTTCAAACAAGCTCTAAGCAGATTCCTAAGGCATCCAATATTTGTATTTACATTGATGCAAACGTTGCTGTTCAAGCAAACAGCGTTGGAATGTATCCTACAGTCAAACAGTATTGAAACAAAAATAAATTATGCACTTACTCCTGCTCTTACTCTTAGTTTAAGTATACAGATTTATGTTGAGAATCTAATAAATATATTTAGTTCGATGAAATATTCATCCAAAACAAAATGTTTAAAATTTCTAAAAAAATTTATTTTATACTTCAAATTTAAAACTTATCAAATTAAGTTATTTTTTACAAATTGGATAGCTAATTTAGTGTAAAATATTTTTAATTTTATAACGAATAATGTATTTAATCTTTTATTCTTTTTAATGCATGCTTCTAATTATAAAAATTATAAAAAAATCCATAAGAAATATTAATAATATTGTATAATAATATAAAAAATATTGTAGTCTACAAAAGAATCTATAAAAAATAAATATAGATAATAAGAAGATACTATTTTTAACTACATTTCAAATGCATATTTTCAATAGGAATAAATATTTTCTGACATTTTGCAGTTACGCACTTGGTGAAGAAGTACTTATTTCAAGATCTTAAAGAAACAAGAACATTTTAAGTTGAATAAATTCTGTTAAAACTAATAAAAACCGTGCTTTTTCTGTACTTTTACTACCCTAAAAGAGAACATTTTCTCAAATACAATTTTATTAAAGCAAACGTTATTTTTATCTATAACAGCTAAGTATTAAAACTGTTTATCTGTTTTATTGCTTGGGTGACCAAAAGAAATAAAATAATATTGCTCCAGGACCATTGGTTGAATCACGCAGTTGTACTATGTTTTATTTATGTTTCTTCTTTAATATTTTCAGAAGTACTATAGTTATAAATGGAAAACATTCACTGGAACATACTGTTTTATAATTTATAATTCAAATTTACCTTGTTACAGAAAGAATACTAATAATTCCGGAAAAGTTATATTAGCTTAACAAAAACAATGCCGTATATTAAATTTAAAAATGGAATCTCAAACATCTAATATAACTTATAAAATTCCGGGTTCTTAGTTCTTTGTTTGTCTACATTTTTCATTATGTGACATGAAATGTGTTATGCTTTATGATAGAAATTATTCCAAAAAATAGCGGTAATAATAGCATGGAGGACATATTGCATTGAAAGAATTTCTTTATCTCATTTATGTTAGTTATTACTAATTCGTGCAAAAATATTTATTGATTAAGTATAACCTTGGCAAGATTTTTCTGTAAATATATTTCATCCTCAAAGATTTTTTAAAATGTTTAATAAGTTATAAAACAATATATAGAAATAAATTTAATTATTTTTTTGAGAGTTTAAAAATAATTTCGCATTGAAAAGAAGAGTATGATCATAGCTCCTATAATATGTTAAAATTTACCATGTTTCTGGCTTTAAGAAAAAAAGCACCGTAATCTTTGCCAGAGCACTTTTGGTAATAATTTTGGTAAAATTAACTAAATATTGTTCTTTAATATGTGTTAAAATTTGGTAAACATGGAAAAATTTGGTAATTTCATCATGAAACTTCAGAGTATGGCATAAAAACCCTTTATTCTGTTAAATATAATTTTCATTTTCGTATGTTTTACTAAATGTGTGGTATTAAGAAGACGAACTATAATTTTGAAAACCAGAATTCCCTGTAAACGGTTGCCATAAGAATGGAGACAGTTACCTTATGAATTGTTCAAATAACGCAAAACCCTTTATTCAGTTAAATATAATTTATATTTTCGTATGTTTTACTAAATGTATGGTATTAAGAAGACGAACTATAATTTTGAAAACCAGAATTCCCTGTAAACGGTTGCCATAAGAATGGAGACAGTTATCTTATGAATTGTTCAAATGACGCATATTGTGATGTTATTGCCAAAAGTATGTTTTTTTATCAGAAATATTTTTACCGTACAGAACATTAATTTTATCAGAATTTTTTCTTCCGTGTGGTGTTCTAGGAAACTCTACAGAGGATACTATAATATAATTAGTTTTTTAATTATTCTGTTTTTTTCTACTGTCATTAATGAAAATATAACTGAATCTATAACAGTTTTCTTTGTCTAAAATTTAAAACGCATAAAGCCGCCAAACACCAGACAAGTTTTTAATGATTTACGAAACGCCAAATTTAACAAACAGGTTTTAAAAATTGTTCAAATTAAGCAAAGTCACCAATGTTGCGAGGTGTATGTTCTCAATTTAAGGAGAAAGGTGAAGAAGTATATAAAATAAATAAGATATAAATGATAATAATATTAAGTGCGTAATTAAGAAGAGCAGAATTACAGAAAAAAATCTAATATTAAAACTTTAAAAAAAAATCTGATAGCAGATTTTTTTTTGAACGTGAGCTTCTTGATCACCAAAAAAGTAAACTGACTACTTGGTTTATCTGAGGTTTCAAGTTGTGCATGATTTCTCTGAAGTTGTCTATATCATGTTTTACCATGCGCAGAAAATTAAAAAAAAATCTCGTGAAATTTAGAATAGCTATTAAAAAAAAAACTTTTTTTGTTAAAAATATAAGTTTAACTTAATTGGCGTTAAAGATAGAGATGCTAGAAAACAAAAGATACCAGTTGATTTCATAACTAATTAGCTTAAACAAAATGCCTCCGGACGCAAGTTGAAGTCGTTTTATTATATCTAGACATAAATCCTTTTCAAACAATCTTTTTTTCCACAAAAATCCAAGTTCGTCGACTATACAAACTCACATCGATTAGCATTAAGCACTTGGAGAGCTGTTTCATAACTTGGATCATTACTTAGCAAAATCATTAAAATATATGTCTTAACTTACAGCAATTGCTTGCTTCGGTCTACCATTAAGCAAACTAAGAATAACTCATCAACACGTTAGATGATCTCATAATTAATTAGCTGCTCCAACTTTACTCCAGAGACAAATTAAAGCCGTTCGTTAAATGTAAACACAAATCATTTTCGGACAATCCTTTTGCATTGTAATTTAAATTCATTTGAGGTTCCTTCCACATTCTAAAACTTACTCGTCAGAAGCAACTTTCCATCACAATATACATCTAAAAGCTTCTTGGCTAAAAGCAACTCTCATTAACTTTACCTGACTCAGTAAGTCTTAATTAGACCTAGACTATCTTAGGAGGCACTCTAGGACAGGATTCTCTTCCTGCATAATAATTAGTAATTAGCAGTGGACAACACAACGTAGAGGAATGACATTCAGGCTTTCAAATCTGAAAAGTCCATTTGACTGCAAAGGCTCGTGGAGCCTAGCTGAATCGGTTTGTAATGTTCCAGATGGCCTAATGAGGGAAACCTGACAGCAACAAATGGATTTCTGCAAAGCCTAGTAATTTAAAGTTTAATTACATGTCTTCAGGTTGGAATGTAAGATTTTGATAATGAAATCTAACAAAACGAGCTGAGAGATCTTTAATTTTATGTTCTAATATCTGCCCTGAATAAAAGTGCCTTTACTGAGCGCAACAATGCGAGCGTAAATGGAGTAGCAAACTTCTGAGCTTGATAAAAATGCGTAAACATTTTCATTTTTAAACTGCTGAATGTAGGATTTGCAGAAACTTGTTTTTATTTTCATACTTCATATTTTCACTTTGCGAAAAAAAAGTACAGCGTAACATAAATCAGCAGACACAATTGTGTTGGAGGTAATTTTCAAAATATTGAAATTATCTTTTGTTATCTCTAAATAAGTCTTATTATCAAGTCTAGTTAAGTCCTATCTCCAGTTCAATATTGCTAAAAATACTGTTTTATGTTGAACAGCAATGTAGAGAAGATTTCATGTACCCTTAATAAGTTGTTAAGCTGAAACGAATCATGTTACAAGAAGTAAAATTTAATAATTCCACTTAAAATAAAATATAACTCGATTTAACACTATGCTAAAGTTGTAAATGATTTAAATGTTTAAACTGTTTATCATGCTTCAAAGTGCCAACATTATGGTCCACACGTAAACCAATGCTTCTAAGAGAGCTTCTAACTTGAACCGATGTTCCACCTTTGATAAATCTATCACATGGAATTTAATTGCATATAAGAGAATTTATACACTCCATATTCCTGAAAATATAGAAAAATATTAACTTCAATTGCAAGATATAATCAATTTTATTCATTTTTATAAGGAAAACTAAGTTATGCAATTTTAAGTACTTTTTGAAAACGCAGCAACACATAAATTATATTCCGAAAAAAATTCTGATATTAGATAGAACGCAAGTAAAATTAAACCAGATTGGTGTCAAAAATCATGTAAAGGATATGCATACAAGCCAATTCATCTAAATTAAAAAATAAATAAATAAAACTAATTTTATAACTTACTTGCAAAACCATATCATTATATTTTTTGGTCTTTTAGATATCGTATGCAACAAAATTATTTTAATGGAATTCGAATTCCGTAACGCAGGGTACCACAGTGGACTAATCGTAAAGACTCGGTTCCCAGTAGAACACCGAAGTCAAGCATCGCTGGCTGCTGTCAGTAAGCGGGTGGGTGACCACTTTGATCGTATGCGGTATCGTTCCTCGTTAAACTGTACTACCGAAAAGTGCTTGACTTTGCGCGCAGGTCGTCGGGTTACCAAATCAGAGGAGCCATCCCTTCAGCAGAGGATCAAAATTGCGACGGCTGGTCTTCGGATCACCCTCATGGATATTTGCCAGACAAACGCCTGTAGCCCTTTGTGCAGCTCTAGTGTGACGTAAATAAAATACTTCCCTACCATAATGCCGGATTAATCAATAATTTTCAAATGGCAATCACAATTTTGGTAGGCTGCAAAGGAAAACAATAAAAAATTTTAAACTCGTTAGAATCAATTTAAAATTGATATTTGAAAGAAGAAAACAATTTTGTGGCTTTTACTGTGTCTAAAGAATGGCTCATAATTTAAAGGCTCTAGGAAAATTTCAAAAAACTCATTACAAAGTTACATCAAAAGTAGCTAAATAAAATTTATTTCTGAATAGAAACAAAAATTCAAGAAAAATGTTTACAACTAATAATATTAAGTTGAACTTACAAAATTTATTTAAAAATTATGAAACCATACTTACAAATATTTGAAAATACACAATACATAATCAACATAAACATTTATATTAATGTTGAAATTACGCCATAATTTCTCACGTAACGAAACCCACTAGCTATACGCGATATACATTACTTACAATTATTAATAAAACAGTTGCCAAGAAAAATTTCTGCTAATTTCATCTCTCATTCCGAAAGAAAAGAAATATTTTACGCTTTCATTTTATTTTCTAGTTAATTAAATTATTACCCTAGATATGGGGCAAAGGAAGTTGTACGCGCAAGCTGTTGCCACCGAAAAAAACTCGTAATTACTTTACAGGCAGATGTAATGCTCATCAAGTACTTTAGAATCCATTTATCAAAGTACCACGGGACACTAAATGCTTTTTAGTAGTTTTAGTAGAATTTTCAAGCAGTTGAAACTGTTTTCAGTTATTTTAAATTGGACATATTTTTGTAACTCGGATAAATTTGTAATAAGCACTTTTTAGAAATTTTTTTTTATCATCAATAAGTTGCTATTTTTAGAGATTAAAAGCCTCTTTTGAATCATAAATAAAACGAAACGTGGAATGTGTTGATAAGAATTTTTATTATTGTTTTTTATGAAAAATTTACTGAAGTTGAACGATGCTACGATTTTCAGAGAACTGTTTTAGGAACAGAGAAAATAGAGCTACAATTAAATAAAGATTAATTCTGAATTCGAAGAGTGATACGGAATATTTAATGGGCTTAGTAAATCAAAGAGTGCATTTTAAATCACAAAATGTATATATCATACGCAATTCACTTAATGTCATAGTTTTATTATTATTGCAATCGAATTTCCTTCTGCATGGTTTTCCATAGATGCCATTCTTGCTATTTATCTATAAAAATGTTCATAACAATGATGTTTTTAAAACTTATTCATTAGTAGCGGTTGGGAATGATTTAAACATTATTAAAAATATTAATTAATATTGATGTGTCAACGGAAAAGTTGAAATTAATTTGAATTGAACGAATTGTTTTCGGTTGAAATTACAAAATTTTTCGCATAATTTCTATAGGTTATACGAAATATTTGAGTCATCTAGTAATGATAATTTAAATTTTTCTACTGACTCAATTAACCTTTAACTTATTTATCAAATTTTGGCAATATTATTGACTTGTTATTAATTACCAATTCCATTTACAAAAGTTCTAATAATTTATTATATCTGTTAAGGGTTCAAAATTCATGCAAGTATATGCATGTAAGAATTCAAAATTAATGCGAGAATTTTTAAATTTGCTCAGGAATTCTATACTTATGTAAGGTTTTTAAACTTATGTAAGGATCTTAAATTGTGACGCTAAACTGAACTGGATTCCAAATTTATGTAATACTAACTCCCGAACACCTTTTATTTGAAGAATTATCTAATATATACAATTCTCTTACGTGGCTCCCAAATTTTGGCTGTATTTCTTTTCCACCGGTGGCAACGTTTGCTTTGTTTTGTTTACGTTACTATTTCTCTTACACGAATATATATAATTCTCTTACGTGGCTCCCGCATTTTGGCTGCATTTCTTTCCCGTCGGTGGCAACGTTTGCTTTGTTTTGTTTACGTTACTATTTCTCTTACACGGCGACAAAAAACAGCCTCATTACAACTCCCCGAATGGCAACGCTAGAAAATCGACCAATGATTGCAGCTAAAAATGTCACATGCCAAATCTAGCTGAGGTGGCTCAACATATAGCGCTTTTGAAAATGGAAACTGAAATAACTAGAGAGCATCAACTGTGGCAATCTCATACTATTAAGTTTGGCAGAAGTGAGTAGTCTTTGTCGATAGATCTCTATTTTAGTATTTTGTCGAAAGCGCTTTTCTTCACGAATTTATATATTACGAATTTATTTGACGATTTTTGATTTATATCACGAATTATACTATAGCACATTTCTAATAGGTTTAACGAATTACATGTCATTTATTTGAATTTTAAATATATTTTAATGACTTTTTATTTACTAAAAAGATGTAATTTAAAAAAAAAAAGTTCTTATGTTTATGAATGATTGTTTTGAATTTTTAGAATTTTGTGCATTTGCAATGCACCTAAGTTAGTAGCGAGCGAAGCGAGCTTGGTTTGCGAAGCAAACCATATAAGATTGCGTAGCAATTTTCGGGGGTTGGTGAGCAGGGGGCACAGCCCACTTGTATTATATAAATTTTTAACTATGAGAGCAATATGCGGTATAAAAAATGATATTGCTATTATATATTACATTAATAAAAATGTCTGAATCTGTATATTCTAAGTCAAATAATCTCTAGCTTTATTGCTTACGCTGTCCCTGTTAAATTTCAACCTCATCACTTCATCCAATCTAATAATCATTGAAACAAGATGCTTCGAAATCTAACTTCACACATTGGCTTACCAACTGTCATAATGAGATACGCACGCCACTCCTGCTTATTTGTTGAATGATATACAATACATGTGAGCAAGCATGGGCTCTCGGATTAGGGGAAGTAACTAGTGTCTAACAATCGATCCATTTTGTAATTAATATTCGGTGAATTATATGGCTGTAGACAGTATAAGGCAAGTATAAGCTTCATGTCTGAGA
The DNA here is from genome assembly GCF_043381705.1 of Parasteatoda tepidariorum. NCBI lineage: Eukaryota > Metazoa > Arthropoda > Arachnida > Araneae > Theridiidae > Parasteatoda > Parasteatoda tepidariorum. The sequence continues at coordinate 44,162,707 of NC_092213.1, forward strand.
GAAAAGCCTTTGATGAGCGTAGGTTATGATGCTTTCAATTCTATTGTTCGAGTTTCAGATGCATAGAAGCTGCTACACTTAATTATTGAAAGCTACGCGATCTGTTTCAATAATATTTTATGATGTGAGTTTCTACTTTCATAAATACATTTTAGCTTGGTTTTTTAAATCAAAATTGCTTTGAAAATATATATACACTGAGTAATAAAGTATGGTTAAAACAACCAGAATACGATAAAATTAACTGTTCTGGTTTTATGGAGACAAAGCCTTTGATGAGCGTAGGTTATTTTGCTTTCAATTCTATAGTTCGAGTTTCTGATACATGGAAGCTGCCACTTAATTATTGAAAACTACGCAATCTGTTTCAATTATATTTTAAGATGCAAGTTTCTACTTTTATAAATACATTTTTAGTTAAGTTTTTTTTAATCAGAATTGCTTTGAAAATATATATACACTGAGTAATAAAGTATGATTAAAGCAACCAGAATGTGATAAAAATGACAGTTCTGGTTTTATGGGGACAAAGCCTTTAATGAGCGTTATGATGCTTTCAGTTCTATTGTTCGAGTTTCAGACGCATAGAAGCTGCTACAAAATTATTGAAAACTACGAGATCTGTTTCAATAATATTTTAAGATGTGAGTTTCTACTTTTATAAATGCATTTTATTTTGGTTTTTTTTATATCAAAATTGCTATGAAAATATATATAAACTGAGTAATAAAGTATGGTTAAAACAACCAGAATACGATAAAATTAACTGCTTTGGTTTTATGGGGACAAAAAATGGCTCGGTGAGTTTTACTGAAATGCTTTGAATATGATTTTGGTAAAAATACCAATAAAATAGTGTTTTATATTAAGTGATGAAATTTGTTCAATGAGGTTAAAATTTAGTTATTTTATCATGATGTATGGCATAAAAGCCATATTAGATCATGGTATAAAAACCATTTATTCCATAATTTTTTCTTTTCAGTCTTGTATTACTTAATAAATATGTGGCAATAAGAACTATAATTTTGAAAACCAGAATTTACACTAAACCGTTACTATTTGAACAGAAAAATTACCAAATGAATGATTTAAATACCGTATAATTTGGTTTTATTAACTTGGGAAGACGCTCGGGGGTCATCTTATGACCCCGCATTCTATAAATTCTAATTCCGAAGAAACTAGACACATGTTCAGTATTTCTTATTAGTAGCTAGTTTTTCTATCCTTATTTGCCTTTTCTGAATAGTAAGAAGAAATTTCTGCATTTTTCCTTCCCCAATAGTCGTTTTATCAGTTACAGGTGCTACCCGCGCGACTTTCAATTTGTTCTACAAATCATTTTATTTCTCGTAGTTGCCAAGTTCAGTACGTTATTTTTCACTCCAAGTTAAAGTCATTTCTACTTGTTTACAATGTTCATGAAAATTACCTTGCTACTTGCGAAAATCCACTAACTGTGCATAAAAAAATACGAATTTACCTTAACTGTGTATGAAAATCAAAGACTTTGGCATGTCACTAATAAGTGATCAACGCCAGTGAATGCGCGTTTAATCCATGTTCAAATCATGAACTACAATTTTAAATATAAAATATAATTTTTTTGTCTGGAATCGCCAAAATAAAAATTTAAAACTTCTTCAAATCTGCTTCGAGAAATCTTGAACTCGCGCGATTTGTGCCCAGTTCTTTTCAAGGATTATAAAGTTCCTGTTTGTAATAATTGTCTCAGAAAAAAACAAAATATAAATAATTAGCAATATAAACATTCACGTCTGCTTTACAACAATCATATCGAATATAATTTAATAATTTGTACTGTAATTATCAAAGGAGTAAATATTACCATGTTTTTCTCAAATTTATCGCCAAAAGAATGGTAAAAAGCTTTAAATATTTAAGCAAAAAATATTCAGCTTCTATGAATCAAAAATGTCATATTTCCAATAAAATTATAACACTTTTTTTCATGTAGTGTTTATTTTAAAAAGGGCAGTAGTAATACAATGCTGTCGGTAGCAAAAAATTGCAGAACAGAAGGTACTTTTAAAAAGTAAGCAAAATATAAAAAAAAATGCTGTGAAGGTGGCTAATAACAAAAATATTGTTCGCGTATTTAAAACTTTATTAGAAACACTCAATGTTCCCTTAGTAACATATACTTAGCTCCATTATTTTTAGTTTCTAAAATATCTTATTCGCGCTATTTATTCTGTAAAATGCAAACGTGAGACTCGTTACTACTTCATTTTCTGAAACTATTATGTCATTGTTTATAGCAAGGATTTGAAATATTATTACCAAACGCACCCACTCAGTGTTTGAAAATAATTGCAAATGAAATATAAATTTGAGTTCTATTCTGCAAATAGGAACTACGATTTATACAACTTAAACACATGCGTTTGCGTTGCATCTTTTAATCAGAATAAAACAAACCTCATGTTTCACATCTTTCAGTATTGAATGTAAAAGCGGCGATGCTTTGACTAATGATTTCGGAAAATTTGAGATATATAGTTTTGACATACAAATTTAATTCTGAATATTGCTTTTGGGTATAGCTCAGTTTTCTATTTAAATTCCAATATTAAGTATCACATTTAACATACTTAATTTATTGTCAGATATATCAAATATATTTTTCGAGACGAGTTTTATTTGCTATAAATTATATCTCATTTTCAAATACCATTTCTCAATATTTATTTATTAACATTTATGTAGTTTATTAATTTTCGCTTTTGCATTGATTGATAGTTGAATTTTTGTGATGAATTTTAGACTCTGTTTATATATTTACTTTTTATGTCAATTACTTTTATTTAGACAACTTAATTTTTTAAATAAATACTTTGAAAAACCTACATTTACTGAATACTCAACAACAAAACACATCCGGCATGAACTCTACAATATCTTGTTTGAACATTGCAATTCTTTTTAGATATTTAACTTTTGTGTCAATTACTTTTTTTAGAAAACTTAATTTTTTAAATAAATACTCTTAAAAAACGTACATTTAATGAAAAATCCTCAGCGAAACACACCCGGCGTGTACTCCACAATATGCTGTTTGAACATTGCAATTCACAATGCTCGAAATGTTCATAAAAAAGTTCCGAATTAATTGACTGACATGAGGGAAATATCCCCTTACTTATATTTGAGTAATTTTTGTGGTTTTCTAATACATACAACGCAAAAACAGATTACTCGATAAGTTGACTCAACGACAAAAAAAAAAAGAAAAGAAAAAACCTTTTGATACGTTCTGCATTAATTAATATAAATTTTTATAAATGGTATTTTTTCTAATAACCCACTTGGATAAAAAAATCTGGTAAAATTAGTGTAATGCATGGTAATATAATATCTGGCAAAAATAACATAATTATTGTAATAAAAAGTAAAATGTACGGTATTTAAACAATTCTTTTGGTCATTTTACTATTCATTTGGTAACAGTTTAACGAATATTCTATATTTCAAAATTATAATAATTATTACCATACATTTAGTACAAAATACAGAACTGAAAAGTATATTTTACTGAAAAAAGGATTATTTTTATGCAATGCTCTAAAACTCTCAGGTATCATAATACAATTACCAAATTTTACAACATTTACAAAATTTTATTACGTATTACATTACCATATTTTATTGATAATTTTTCTAAAACCATCACCAAAGCGCTCAATAAAAATTACCAAACTTCTTGGTGTTCCCAAAATCAAGATCAGAATCAAGGTAAATTTCGCCATATCTTTGAAGTTTTTTCTATCTATTTTTAGTGCAATTATAAATATTTAAAAATTAATAAATTACATTAATGTGTCTGCCTTTAATAAACAGTTCTTCAGAGCATAAAATTATATAGAAAAGAAACTTATTTTGAAAAAAAAAGAAATAGATTTATTATTGCTTATATCTCAGATTTTAGGATAAAGTTTTCAAAATGGTTTGATAACGCTTTGAATAAAAATTACAATAAAAGAAATAAAAATATGTATGTTCTTGGAAATAATTTTTAAATAAAATAAATAACAATTATGTAATACGTTTAAAATATCTACACTCGCGCTATTCATGTAATCAGAAGCTTACTATAATAATATGAAGAGATGAAGAAATCTTATAAAGAAGCTTTAGAATTTTAAACACAGAAATTATAATTCCAGAGACTTTGAAAACAGTAACATTTATCAAAAATATAATTTTAAAAGTTTCAATTGGCTCAATATAATGACAAAGATTTAATACAATTCAATTGACTAAGAAGAAGAATAAAGTTTTTCCCCCAAAAAAGTGATAATAGCTAGAGGGCGCTGTAGATTTCCCCTGTTCTGAACTAGAATGGAATTATATCAAGCCAAATGGTGACCAGTTTTCAAACATTACAGTCGTTTTCTGTTATAGCTTTTTTTTGTTCAGAAATTTATTGTTGAATGAAAAATCAAATTTAATCTATTTGTAACATTTTTCTTAAATAAAGGCATTGCACTGGATATTAAAATTCAGTATACCTCAAATTAAGGTAACTTAGAGAATTATTTAATTTTATGATACAGCAGAAAAATTAGTTATGTTTAAAAGAGTTTTCAAATAAATTGTATAGAATTTATAATTTAACTAAATTGAAAAAAAAAATTACTTTGTGTACTTTCATAAATATTGCAAACATGGAAGATCGAAAAAACAAACTTTAAAATTGTTGAAAATAGAAATAATTATTCTCACTTAAGAATGTGTATGCATAAAATCAGAAGTTTAAGTAAAATGTTAGCTTCTTTTTTTTAAATTTTGAAAATTAGGCGAATTTTTAGTATTTCCGATTATTTTAAGCAAAATTTAAAATGGCGCTTATTGTAGCTTAAATTGAAGAAAAAGCATTATTTCTTCAAATATTTCCTGCCATTAATTTTAATAAAAATTGATATCGTGAAACTAATAAATATATTTGCATGATGCATTCAGTTATTTGCTTTTCATTGCTTCATTCCGTAAAAATATAAATAATTTCTTACAACTTGTTAAATTTTTAAATTAAAATAACACTTTTTATGTCCCAAAATTTAAACAAATATAAAATAAATTGAATAAAATGTAATGCTGATTTGAATATTCCTAGGTATTTTATGTTTTTTAAAGGGCTATCATTTTCTAATGTTTTTGTATACTTATATTTTTTAATTCTAAGTATATAATTACTTATTTAAGATATAAGTAATTGTATCCCTCTTTCTGTTCCCTTCTTCGTCGTCTTAAGAAAATCTATGGAATCTACAAAAAGTATTCAAAAATGAAACAAAATCATAAACAGTGAAAAGATTTTGAATTTGAAAAAAAATAAACTTTACAACTTCTTCTTTTTTAATAGTTAATTTAAAATTCATTTCTTGCTTGTTGGCAAAATAATTACAGGCGTAGACGTTTATAATACAGTTTTTATTCAACTATTTGCATTTATTTTCTTTCTAATATCAAACAAAATGAATTTATAGTTTTTTTTTTCCTTTTTATTTTTTTGAAAAAATATTTATGCTTACATTTACCATAGATTAAAAAATATTCTTTTCAATAAGCTATATTTTATTAATAACTATATTTAAATACATTTTAATATTTTGATCTTCATTACTTCTATTAAGCGAGCATAGTAAAAATTTCTGTAAAAACTTCTAAAGCTATAAACTGAATTCTTTTTTAAAGTGCGTTAGTAAAAATTATTAAAAGTGAATACTTTTTCATAAAAAATTGCATTGAATATCTTAATATTCTTTTGAAGTCAAAAACAGTTTTAAATTTACTAATGTTAAAGAACTTAAACACATTTATAAAAATAACATCCTTTTCTTGTCTGTTAATTTGGAAAACGTCAGCTGTATATATTTTGAATTAAGATAAAATTAGCAACCACTCTCTTAAATAGTTACTGTTCAAAGATATTAGTTTAAAGAGTTGCACTCTCTTTTATTCTTTGAATAGTTACCATTTAAAATTACTATTTTTTATAGTTACTTTTGAGTTTCATTAAGTTGAATAGTGAAGTTTTAAAGGTTATAAGTTGAAAAGTCGCTAATGAAAAATTATTATTTTTAATGCAAAAATTTGAAAAACATAATCTCTTTGGGAAAGGCTTTAAAAATAAAACATTTATTATTCAATCATCAAAAGGAATTAAAACTTATAATTTTGGTTGGAAGTCTTTAAATTAGGGAAGTTAGAGGGAGCTTACAATTAAGTAAATCTAAGTGTATTTAAATAATAAGTATTTTTTTTCTCATTTAGTTAAGTTCGACCAAACATGAATCAAAAAGGCTAATATTTCAAAAGCTAAAGAAAATAAATTTTGCATAAAATATGCTATTTTTATTGATCTTATAAAGAAAACTCGTATAACTGCAATATTATTTATCCTAACAACTCGACTTTTATCTCATTGACTCGACCTTTATCTACATGAATAATTTCATCGTAAAATGTACCTCACGAGTTCAGATAGCCCCCAGATAGCAAAAGTAACAAGCGCATTTAATCATGTCAAAAATAGTATTTTGCAACTGTTGAACTACTTGTTCAACATTTAGTTAAATGAGACCAAACATGAATCAAAAATGCTAATATTTCAAAAGGTGAAAGAATTTTTTTTGTGCATGAAATGTGCTATCTTTAACTGCACTTATCAAGAAAACCCTTATAACTCCAACAATATTTATCCTATCAGCTCTAATTTTATCTAATTCAATTCAACATTTATAATTTCATCTTAAAATGTACCTGGCATGTTTAACAAGCCTCTAGATAGCAAAAGTAACAAGTGTACTAAATCATGTCAAAAATAGTATTTTGCAACAGGGAGACTATTTGTTCTATTCATTCGTGTACCGTCTCATTCAATGATGCGTAAAAATTGCGCATAGAGGTCAATATCTTTACTGTTTAGTTATCAATATCAGGAAACCATATTATTTCACGTAAACTATTAGTTCCATCGTCAGGGGATTGGTCTCATTTATAAAACCAGTTTTTGAATAAATTCTAATAGAATAAAGGGAAATATTGCATATGAATAGAATAATGCAATTAAATCTTTAATGCACGAAAGAAAAAACAAATTTTACTTCTCAGGATTAAAAGCATTTCATTTTAATTTTCATTGCGATTGTTCTTGTAATTCTACCGTATAAAACCCCCTTTTGAAAAAGTACATTTAGAATTTTAAAAAAATATTTTTTAGTGCATATTAACATTATTTTAATTTTAAATGCACAAGAGTAGCATCAGTTTAATTTTATTAAGTATTCGCTGCATTTCTATTTCAATTGTCATCATGATTGTCATTGTAATTGAACATAGAAAACCACTTTTTTAAAAAGTACTTTTAGAAATTTCTAATATTTCTATATTCTAATTCTAATAATTTCTAATAATTTCAAATATTTTTAAATGCATATAAATATTTTTTTTGATTTTTAATGCATAAAAGTAAAACTAATTTTGATTTTTAAGTATCCACAATATTTTTATTTTACTTGTCATGGTGATTGTCATTTTAATTAAATCATACAAAACCGCTTTTTGAAAATGTACTTTTAGAATAAAAAAAATTAATACATAAAAAACTAATATGATACTTTTTGTATTTAAAATCAATAGAAAACCAGATTAAATCTTTTGAAAAGAGAACCTTAAATAAAATCTAAATAAAACCTAAAAGTAAAACAAAAACATCTCCTTGAAATAAAAACAGTTAACTGCTTACAAAGCAGCTTTAAAATAACATTTTATGAAGGTGCAATAACCTCCTGTTTGAGCTTAAATCTTATGGCACGGCGTAAAAATGGAAGTAAAGTTGTTGCTGATGCTAAAACTGAACAACTCTATTTCGTGTACGCTATAACTTTAATTTAATCTACTTCTATTCCTCTCAACATACAAAGCTTTCAAACTGTGAGGAGATAAAGCAAAGTTAGGTCACTTATATTGAATACATGGCATGCTTTAAGCCAAATAGAGGAAATTGGAGTTAGGTAGCAGTTTACACGAATGGTGATAACGCGTAATAGCTGATTCGATTTACATAAAATGTTGCATTTTGTTTAACATCACGTTAAGTTTGGCATTAAACTAAATTGTTTGTGGTAGATATTGTAGGAATTGAGAACAGTTTATAAAAAATGGAATTATAAATATAAATTGTACAGCGATAGATTCATAATTTTTTTTAAATGACTGCATAAGAAAAAAAAATTCTTTCATAAAATCAAAGTATTTCGTGAGTTTTTTTCATATTATTTTAATAAAAAATATATTTGATTGCATGTTTTGTTTAACTCATCTGTTTAATTAAATATTTTAAAAATTAAATAATTCTTTTTTTTTTGCAAGTTGTAATCAACATCTAATTTTGCATTCAGTTATTTCAATAACTATCGCATTCCGTATTTAATTTTATGTTAAATTCGTATTATTGTAAACTGAGAAAAAAGTATGGTAGAAACTACCTGATTATTGTAAAATTTGTTATGTTTCAGGCTCTACAGGAATACCAAATATTTCAGAAATTTTTACCGAAGTGCTTTGGTAATGAGTTTGGTAAAATTAACAATAAAATGGGATTTTATAATATGCGACAAAATGTGGTGAAATTTGATAATTTATTTATAAAGCATTGCATAAAAAAACATTTATTCAGATAAATTTAGTTCTGTATCTTTTTCTAAATATGGGCTTATACGTGACTTTTATCACCAGAAATTGCATTACCATACAGTGCGATAATTTTAACAGAATTTTTTCACAGTGTTCAGAATTATATTATTATTATTTTTTTCAATTTACTGAAAATATTCGAAGCCAGTTTTTTACTCTTGATTCAAAAAAGCATTAATTAAATCACATTTCAATAAAATATGTTGCAAACTTTTCCATACGGCGCCTTTTAATTCAAATTAATAAACACTACATTCAATGTATTTCTAGTCTTTGGAGTAAAACATATATTTTAATCGTTTCTTTTATAATGCTATTTCAGTTTTACTGCAATATGTATCTAAATCTCTCTGAAACGTGATTTATTGCTGAAAAAAGTAATTGTAGGTCAGATTTTTCTAACGTCCTTAAGCACGAAAACAATCTTATTACAAAAAAAATATTATTGCAAACTTCCTATTTTTCGAACCAAAGGTTGTTATCGACGATATAAAAGCAAGTTTCAAGAAAATGCTGAATTTAAAAGATTTGCAATCAAATTTATAACACAATAGACTTATTTTTAAAACAACGTCATCTTAGCTTATCAATTCATTACAAATTGATTTTATGCATTTTTTGAAATGGAATATATATTTTTTTTTATAAAATAAACAACCTGTTTTAAATGATTTTGTCGAGATATTTCTGAATTGTTTTATCAAGTGAGCATTCAGTTTTTTTAAATGAATTAAGTATATAATTTTGCTGGACGGCATGGGTAAAGCACAAATTATACTATAAAATCATATAACCCACATTGTGAAAAATTTAAGGGTATCTCAACATGACATGGAAAATGGTTGCAACTCAAAGTGGTGCAGCAAAATACCGCGAATAACTCTTGAATCTAGCTTTTCAGTGCACTAGGCTTTTCACACACAGAGTAAAAAGAGAATATTAATATGAATTCGAGCTAGGCTTAACAAAACCAAATATAATAGGAGTGAGATATAAAATTATTTAATAATTGACAAATTCATATAAATCTTCATTAAAAAAAGAATAGAATTATTTTAATTGATTACCTAAAAACATACATGTCTTTATCAACATTTTATTTTTATGCAACGTTTAAGACGCGTGAATTCGATTGATTCCAAACGTACGCCACAACAATTTAAAAATGGGGTAAGTGCATCTGATCATTGTGTACGCTTTCTCATTTATTGAAGATTAGATTTAAAAACACGCTTTAAAGTGTGAACGGACCCTCTATTCGCTTTTAACTTGAAATAACACACAATATTTAGTTTTTCAACACAAAATTCAGATAGGTATTGCACCACAGTTTGTACTGGTATAGATTTTTCCCATTGCTTATAAACCAATTTTATTTTAATTTTTTACATCTTGTGTGCCAGAGGATCTTACCCTACACCCACCAGAGTTATTTCCTTATATCATCTACTTTTTCTCTTTTTTCCTTAGTCCTCTACCCAATCCCCTATTGGTTAATTCTTTTTTTCTTGTTGCAACTTGTTTGAAATTCTACTTTCGCACAATGGGTTTCCTACTCTCATTTTCTGTTTCAACAATGAAGAAGGCTCAAAATTACAGAATTAAAACTTTAGTATGGCGATTTCGGGACATTATTTAGACTTTATTCTAGTTGGCTTTGCTTTCTACTTACTATCATATAAATATACGTAGTCATTGTTCCTTAGCTTTAACGTAATATTTGTTGCTTTGTAAATCTTTTTATCATAAAATATGTATGTGTATATGCAATTCTATAATATATGATGTTTAAGATGTTGTCAGAAATTTTTGCAATGAAATAATTATGTCCTTTAATTTTGACCGATTAGTGAAATTTTTGTAAAATTATATTTAAACATAATGAAATAAAAAATAAATCATAATATGTGCGTAAAAATCACATGTAAAAAAATTTAAATTTCTAATAGTTTTCCTATTATTGGCCACAAAAGATTCAAGCATGAACTTTTTTTCCAATTTAAATTATAATTTTAAATTATAAAAGAATTTTATGGAAAAATAACAAATAAGTAAAGTTTTGGTAACTATAGCAGAAAATAATAATTATTCGGAGAAAAAGCAGGAACGATAAATTCTCCGCGATTTAAATCCCAGCAAAGAGGTTGATACGAATTTCGCAAACGGCTCGCACCGATCACAATGCTGACGTAAAATATAAGTGGTAGATGGATCATGGGTTAGAGTCCTCTTGCCACTAGGCTAACCGTGTGAGGCTTCCGTGGTTTTCCTCTCCATGCATCACAAAAGCGAGTTAGTTCCTTCAAAAAGTCCTCTATGAAGACAAACTTCGCCCAATACTAGATCTAGGAGTTTCCTTGTCTTCTGCATTGACATATATATANATATATATATATATATATAGTAGTTACTTTATGAACAAACAACAAATCTAACAAAGCCTCTAAATATATCATACTTTATCAAAATGAATTTAAACAGGATTATTGCTTAAGTTTACTTTGTTATTTATTTTTCATTTTCACCGGAAATGAATGGCATAAGCTTTTATTCCATTAAACAATGTTTTTCCCCATCAGAACCAAGTTGATGTGTGTCTTTTTTGATAATTTCCATTAATGAACTGTTTCATTGACATGTTATTTGCATTTTTCCTAGCAACTATTAACTATCTAAATGCAAGATTTAAGACAAATCCTTGATTTAGAAATTTCCATTTTTTTTGCCTATTCTGTAGAAAATTATTTCATTGATCAGTGACTGGTATTCTTTAAAGTATTTTGTTATCTTTTAAAAATGCAAGATTTAGGGGAATCTTTGCTTTAGAAATTTTAATTTAGGTATCTGTGATATATTCTGCAGTAAATGATTTCAATGATGTGTTGCTTGCTTTCCTCCAAGTAAGTCGCTTACATTTGAAATGCGAAATTTTAGATAAAACTAAACTTCCAAAATAATTACATTTTATGGTATTTATTACATAAACAATATCATTCCGCTCACTATTCGATTCTTCTCGTTTTAACCCGATACAAAAAACATAAACTTTAATTCGTCCCATCAAATAATGTTTTTCACCACATTGAAGTCTATTTGAACTCTGTTCATTTTTTGGTATATTTCAGAGAAAATAGTCTCATTAATGTGTGGCTTGCATTCATTCTTTTTAACCATTCAAATTCAAACCAACTTGGAATAAGAACTGTTATAAGTATTTGCGAACTATTTATGAAATCTAGATCCCCAAAGCAAAAACAGGTTCCCCACAAAGCATGATGGAACCCACTTTCTAAACAGAATTATACCGTTTATCATTTGGCTCCTTTTCTTATGAATTTCATTTTGTCGAGTCAAATCATCAAGATCCTCTTACTAAAACAGATTCACTTTTAAGTTGTATGGAGTCCACTTAAACAGAATTATACCTTTATAATTTGGCTCTTTTTCTTCTAAACGTTATTTCGTCAAGTCAAAAATTTTTTCCCTCTGTCTCGAAGCTAATTTGAACCAATAAAAGGAATATTTTAATAGAAACTACAGCCAAAAGTATCAGCGATATTTTCTTACGAAAAAAATACTACTAGCACAATCATAAATAAAACTTTACTAGCTTAAAACACCAAAGGATTTTTCTTTACTCAGCTATTATCTAAGACAAAAGAAAAATACAAAAAAAGGCAAAAAAAATTCTTAAGATTAACTCATTATCTTTGTGTCACAAATTCAAGGAAAAAAATGTGCTAAAAAGACCTCAGTTGACAAATTACAATATTCCCAAACATAAATGCCAATATAAAGTAATGTTTAATGATCATTAAGACTCACGACAGAACTTTTCTTCATTTTCTAACAACTCACTTAGCTAATTTTTAAATTGTGTAATCATCTTGTTCAAGCTATGTCAAAAACTCAGTCGGCTGGAACTTAGAAAATGACATAACTTGACATTTTGAAAAGTGTAATTATGTCATGTAATTAGCGAAACATGAAATTTTTCTCATTTATACGCTTAGATAATTTGTTGCGATTTTTTTCACTAGTAAATCTTATCTTGTGTCCAATTATAATGATAGTGAAATGTAATTTGAAATAAGTTCATCATTAAACTTTACTACTTAATGATTGGACTCGTTAGTTAAATTGAGGTTATATTCAAGGTTAATTTTCAAGCCATTAATGATTTTTTGAAGTCATGTTACGTCACATTAAATATTTTTTTCTACTTTTTACATGGTTAATAATCAGTTTTTCTACAATTTAATTTTCATATTATATTGAGGAGTTTCGATTTTTTTTCTAAAAATATTTTTATAAATAAAATCTAAAGTATTCTATTAATTACAATACTAGAAACGTTATTTTATTTGTGATAAATTTCCATTAATTTAATTCAAGGCGTCTAGAATTCATATAATTCTGAAAAAAATATTAATAAAGTCAGAATTGAATTCAGTTAATGTACCTAACAACCAAGCCTGAAGAAATACAATGTATCTACATCAGGAATTCTTAACCTTTTGTGCCTGAAGGCCACAACAATATAATCATGACATCAGGTCTGCCAGATATGTGCTAGGCAATATTGATAAAGATATTTCACATGAAGATCAATTTTAGTGTAGTTCAGATTTCTTTTTGTTGGAAGATGAACTTATATTTCACATGTGATGATTAATTTAATCAGAATCACTGCTACCCTATCAACAACATAACTTGGGTCCTAATGGGGCCAATATTCATGAATCCTGGCTCAATTGAGGTTCAAAGGGCCGTTGTTTATCCGACATTTTCCTGTATAGAATGCTCCGATACACCCGACATTTTACAGCCACTTTACAACCAATATCGCTCCTATATAGAATTGTCAGATTCACCCTATATTTTATATCCATTATTTAGCCAATATAGGTTCTATATTGGCCAATGATTATGATTTCAAGAGGATAGAAAGTGGATCTAAGATCCATCGAAAGAAACTTCACTAAACATCATTTGAACATTGTTTGCATCTTTTAACATTTAACATGCCCCTTTATTAACACGTTGAATGCCATGGAAGCCACTGGTGACAGGCACTGAGTTTGTTCGTAGCACCACGGGGGTCACCGTGATTTTGTTCGTAGAGCCATGGGAGTCACCGGTGACCGGCGAGGCCAAAATTACTAAAAACACTTAATTCGAGTAAATTTTTAATGCTTTTAATTTTTTTTATAGTATTATCATTACTAAAATGGCTTGAAGAAATTAATGCAATACATACTGAGAAAATCATTTTGGCCAAATGGGCAAGCAATGTAAAATTAGCGTGGTGTTCAACGTGTTAATACTTATTTTATTTTAATTTATTTACTTTCTGAGAGCAATTCATCTAACTGACATGAAAAATATTCCAATTTTAAATATAACTTACCCTCAGATTTTAATAGTAAAGTGAAAGTATTACCCTTTCAGCTATTTACGTAGAGTATATATAAAGGTGTATTTAAAGGATCTAAGCACCTTTTTGAACACTTATCATTCCGAGGTAAATGATACTCACAATAAACTAGTTTAAGGAATTCTTCCCCTTCAGATTTCAATTATAATGCATTTTTCTTTTTGAAAACTGAACCGTTTTTTGAACTTATCCAATTCCAATGTGTCGTAAATCAATCTACTAATTGTCACACACAATAAGCTAATTCGAAATATAATTCACCCTCAGATTTCAATAATAAAGTGAAACTATTACTTTTTCGGGATCATACAAAGTCGATCCAAAAGTGGGTCCGAAGAAGAACCTGAATAAACATCTTTTGAAAGAGTGGAAACGCATTTAGCAAACAACGTAGAAACTAAGGCAAACTTTGGAGAGAGATAACTCTTGTTCTCTGAATAAAGTTTTCCGAACCAAACCATTTAATATCGGCGGAATTACTCTGTGAGAACATTATCCGAAGTTTCCAAACTGAAGTAATGGTTTCAGCTTGTTTCGAAAGATTTCAGGGATTGCGCTTAAAGTGCGTCTAGGGGGAAACATCTAAATAATAAATGAATGGAACGATCTCTAATCGAGTTTAGTATGCTATTCATGGGGTGGTTTAAAACACCCATTAAGCAATCTCTATGTTTTACCAAATTTTTTGTCCCTTTTTTAAAAAAAAAATATATTGTGTTTTTTTATTCCATTGTACGCGTTTATTTGAAATGTTATGTTTATTAACACATTATATTCTTGAAGTGCAACAGCAGAAATCCTATTGCAGATTTGAAAATCATCTGAAGTTTTTATTACGATGATAAAGTAAAAACTTAATAAAACCTTTCCCTTTCTTCCTAATTGTCACTCTCTATTCATTTGACATAAAAAATATTAAAGGAAGAGAAAAATATTTTTATGATAAAGATGAATTATTTGAAGAAATAACCGGATGTCATATCTGAAATTTTGGTTTAACAAAACCCCTTTTTTATTCAATGGTAAAGATTTCTTTCGATATTGTCTAATAAATGATCATGAACTAGCTATAAAGTAATAAAAATATATCATTTTTCATCTGTCTTTCTTTATGAATTCCTCACAAAAATCAATATATCCGTAAAATTTAAACAATTGTTTATGACTAAAAAATTAAAATTTTTATAACTTAGAAAAAATAAAGCATTTAAATGAAAACAATGTTAGCAAAAAGAAGAAAGAAAAGTGAAATAAGTGAGAATTTGAACCATATCTCTTTTAGCACTTCACATTTTTAAATGTTTTAATTGCCTAAGATAAGAACATTTATCAAACTACTTAGAGTTAATTATGAGAGAGTATAGAGTGAATATACTCTTAAAGCTGAAAAAAACATTAATTTATTTTTAATATACCTTAGAAATGTTTTTATTGGATGAAACTTGTTACAAACCTGTCTTGCTACATAATGAATGTCTTGAAATACTGACTATTTACAACTGTTTTTAGAAAATTTATTTATCACTCTTCCGAGATCTTTATTTTATAAGCTCAGGCTTAATTCGGTGTTTTTAGTTTAAGATTAGCATGCTAACAAAATTTCCTTACATGAAACTACTATAACTGCATATTTTGCAAATGGAATGTTACTTGTTTTGTGGAAAATATAAACTCTCAAGACTCTTTTCTTAACTTTCATTATTAGTTTCGTTTGGAATCTAATAAATTACTTTTCACAAGCATTTAAATGCATGCCTTTAAAGATGATTCCTTCTTTGATTTTGATAAAAAAAATGCTTGCAAACATTGGAATTTTATTTTTAGTACTAGCAACACATGTATCAGAAATAGATCATCTTCTACTAGACATGCATACATGCTTGGTTGCTTAAAATAGATCTTGAGTCCAGCTTAATTTAGGTCCAGCTCTCTTTCTTTTGTTGATTTTTCTTTACTTTTTTAAGAATGAATAAATTATTTTTACTTTTTTCTTTAACTGAAGATTTAGTGGTGACCATGAAATTTTAGTGTAAAACTGACTCATAGGGTGGTCTACCGTCTTAAAAACAAAGTCAAAAATTATGTCAAATATTGCGTCATAAAAGTATAGGTAGAAACTGAATAATTCATTTACTGCAATTAAATAGAACAATAATAATATAAATTGCAAATCATTAAGGCAAATATCTTGATAAAAATGTATATTTTTTTATCCGAAACAGAAAGCAAAACTGTGTGTTTCTTTCGATCCAAGATTCCTCATAAAATCTGTATTAACGATACTTTTTCCTAAGCTAACATTGGACTTTTTTTAAAAAAATTATACATATTAACATTTTTGTTCTTGTGATCAATTATTTATTCTAAGTTTTTGAAAATAATTTCACACGCTATAAATCCATTATAAAATGCATACATATTCTTTTCTTTTTCGTATTCATACCCAATTTACAATTTTGAAACATTGCCAAGTAATTTATCATAATTTTCAAGTACATAGTCTTATGAGAAAAATACCTTCAAAGAAAATGCAACGATATTTTTCGCACTTTTTATTTAATGAACTTAGAAAAACAAAAAATTTTCAAAACTCATGTGTGTCTCTTATTTCAACGTATTCCATTTTTTCAGCGTATGCACTTACTTCTATTATTATGTTTAATTCTTTTTAATTATTATGTTTTATATTTTTGTTTTATATTTTTGTTTTATTCATTCAGAAAATAATAATACCCACTTTCGTAATGATATATACCTACATACCATTACTAATTTATTATAATTATTCAGTCACGTTTATTTCAATTATTTGCATTTATGACACTTTAAAGCATAATTTTGATTAAAGTAAAGAAAGAAAATACTTTGAACCGATTTTTGTTATTTTTACTTACAGTGTAAAAATCAAAGTTCGTTATGATTGTAGAAAAAAATAAATGTGTTTAACTTATTCAACAGAATACGTTTTGTTCTTCGTTTGTTTAAAGTACTAGCTACTTAGAGTAAAGAGTTCAATGACTTCTATTTGCGTCTTTCATAATCAGAATGCGTCTGAAAGCCGTCAAAAACATTTTTTTTAATGTGCACTACTGAAAAAGGTGTTTCCTACTTAGTTATTGCACTCGGCATTTTCTCGCAATGATGGATCATAACAATTTAACGGTACAACTTTTGCACCTCAGCACAAAGACTTTTATGATTTCTTTTTGTTGTACAGTTCCTTGAAACGGTCGTATATAGAATAAAACAGAAAATTTTACTATTTTTTGTAATGCGGCTATAAAATATAATTTCGAGAAATGTTTGGCATGGCTTTTAAAGGGAAGAAAAAAAAGTTTTACTTGTAAGTGTAAAACATTTTTATTTATGTTTTAATGTACTTAATAAAGAAACGGAAGCAAAATTTTTAAAATAAAAACTTTCATAGATTAATTTTATATATTTATTTTTCATTGTCTAGCTTGGGTAGTTAGTTATTTTAGAATATTCCTAGAAAGGCTAAGGATTTAACAATAGTCGAGTAAATTCTTTGAAACCTTAAAATATGTGAATTTGTTCATTTCCGTTAAATTTAAAATTAGTATTGTGTTACGAAGATTAATAGAATTTACTAAAGTTGTTTTAAAATTCTAATAAATGATACAATTTGCTTTAAAAGTGAAATACATAATGAAAATTATTAATTCTTGAATTTTATCATAACATAGGAAAATTATTTAATGGATTTTTTTAACTAGACAAATGTACTTTCATCATATATAAAATATATAATGAATTTCTTTTAAAATGGAAGTGTATTTTTAGCATCTAAGAATATACTATGTATATTCCACAATTAGGAAATGTTTTTTTCATCATGTATAAAATATGTGACATGTCAATTTAATAGAATATGCAAAGTGTAATACTTTCAAATGGTTTAAATACAATAAGTGCACCGCATAATTTTCAAATAAATACTACATTTTGAGAATAAACATTTATTTGTATACATTTCGAGTTTGACACTTATTTTCTCATTTTTTTTTAACTATATTGCCTTTAAAATCGATTCTAAATCCATGTTCAACATATCATTGCGAAGCTTTCGTCTATAACTATTATAAATACGAATCTTAGTGGATTTTTCCCTTGAATGTAAAATTATTGAATAAATAATTTCATTACAAAGAGTTGCATGCTACTCGCAAAAAAAAACCATTATACAAAACTTAAATTAAAAATTTTCTTTTAAGTATAAAATATTTTTTTCCTCTTAAACGTTATTAAATACAAAGTGAAAATTATTATAAATCATAATTAAAAATATAGTTTTCAAGATTTTTAAGAACAATCGTTTTTCGAAAGTATATTAAAAATCCACATGTCACTTCATGCTTCAAATTTTGTTAAGAAAAAATCAGAGGATTTCATGTCTGGAGACTAGTTTGACAGTTGTATATACTTTGACATATTTTTGAAAGCTTAAGAAAACGTCACTTACTACGCTTAGCAAGTTTTATTAAATGATCAGGGGCATTTTTTTCAAATATGCTCTATCAGTATTTGATTTGTTTTCTTTTTAAAAAATATATTAGTAAAAAAGATCAAGCTCAGTGAAATATTGACTTGTCTATACTTCTTCAATTGCAAAATATTGGATAAAAAATAATAATTGTTTTATAACTTCAATAAAAACAAATGCTTGAATTTTCGTTGTTAATTCATAAATTTGTAAGGATGTAATAAATATTTTTCTATGCCTGCCTGTTTAAAAAAATTAAAATTTGATTTCATTTTAAATTTAAGCTTAATTTCTAGTATACCATAGCCATGATATTCCATTTCATGACATTTTTCGAAGTATGTAGCGGTGTATCCCCTCCGGAATGGAAAATGGAGCAAAACATCTCTTCGCTTTATCTTCTTTTTTTTTAAAAATTATAATTATATTCTATGACCTAATCCTATCCTATCCTATAGCCCATTGTGCCTCAGATATATAATTATCCAACTTCATTGGAATTTTCCTATTCCACCATGATATTTCTCTACTTTATTCTTTTTAAAAACATCATTATATTCTAATCATATCCTATTGCATCTTAAATACATAATGATTTTACCACATCTGAATAGAAATGGAGCTTAATGTTTTTGTACTTTATCTTTTTTTAAAACATCATTTTATTCCACATCCTAATCCTATCCTATTCTGCATTCTATTCTGAGAGCATTAAACATCTTAAAAATATAACAATGTAGCCCACTGCAACACAATATGGAACACGGTATTTCTGTTCCATATATTTAAAAAAAACAGCTAGTTATATATTTTAAAATTATAATTTATTTTGACTTAAGATCCTAGAATTTTTAAGAAATGATCAAAAAATTATTTTTATACATTTCGAAAAATATCGAACAAAATACAATATAATATACTAAAACTACATTATACATAATTTTAACTTTTTAATATTTTTGCTCGTGTGTTAATGTTAATATTAATATACTCTAAAAACAATTTTTTCTCGATCCCAGATGGGCTCCAAATTGTCCCAATATGGGTCCTATGCGAATATGTACCGAGGGACAAATATTGGGGTGTCTAGATTGTTTGATATTGGTCCTAGAATGGCTTTTAATATGTGTCAATAAGAATTTTATATAGGGTCGATGTTGGTTGATAAGTGACTGTAAAATATCGGGTGAAGTGGACAATTCTATATAGGGCTGATATTGGTTGAATAAAGGATATAAAATATTATGTTAATTTAACAATACTATATGAGGCCAATATCGGAAAATATCGGCCCTTTTTTTTCCTTATTGAGTTAATATTAACGAATATTGGCCCAAGGAGGGTTATTTTACTACTAGGATATGAATATTAAAAGAAAGCAAATGAATTTTAAAAATATAAATTCATATAATACATTATATATCGTCTTATAAAAAATGTATTCTCTAATAAAAGTATAAAAAAGTGGAATTAAGGATCAGTCAATTCATTTTAGGGGGTTATTTTAACAGTAACTTTCTATTTGTAGATCTTATATGTTGGCCTGTTTTTCTCAGAGAATTTTTGATTCATGTGATTTTAGATGTAGTGTGTTTCTCTGGATTTTCATTTTTATTTTATTCTTTGAATTTTTGAGGTATTGTATTTTTGTTGCTAATTTGTCCTCCATTGGCCTCAGGACACAGTCTGTCAGTGTTAGGTTGAAACTACAGAAAGGTTCCAGCATGTTGGCAGAACAGTGTTACCACTGAAAAAGCTATATTTTTGCTGGCATGTTTATTTTTGAAATTTCGTTTGGTTTTTATTGAGGTTCTACCATATTAATGTATCATCTGCTATTATGAATAAAAAACGAGTTCAAAAAAATTAAAAACATGAAATTATGAAATTATGAGCTTACTGCATCCTCTAACAGGAAATAATAAATTCCAGACATTAACAAAAAAGTTTAAGAACTACACGATAAAAAAATTACAATTTAATTATTTAAAATTGACATATTTATCAAGACCAGCCACTGTAAAATAGATATTCATTTTCGAGTATAAGGGTTCTAGTTCCATTCAAAAATACAGAATTCACAATTTTTGAAACCTCGTCATCACTCTGTATCATCCCTGGATATTCGAAGTAGCACCAAGTTTCCATGAATAAAGTACTTAAAAAGATAAAGCACGTTATAAAATGTTTTACTTTTATAAATCAATGAAAGTAAAACACCCTTACTTGCTTAAAACTTCTGGGTAATTTAAGTGAGAGTTTAAACATTAAAATTTGAGTACACTTGTACTCATTTATATGTCTGTACTGTTTATGCTTTCAAATAGTTACGGTAGTTCCCCAGCTATTAGTAGTAACAACTGTTTAGACTTTTACAATGAAAATAATTGTCTTGTCGAAATTCAAGAAACATCTTTTTTTTTTCCAATGCCCACATGTGCTAACATCCGTCAATTCAGGCATTTACAGGGCGATTTTGTTGGCCTTTCTTCAGGGGCACTATATTAGGTGGGCCAACATCGCTCCCTCAGTGAGGATAGACAGTACAGAGAAGGAAAGAACAACCATGCCTTGCCCGGGATTAGAACCTAGAACCTTTCTGATGCAAGGACAGTTCCCTGTCCCCTACACAGGCCGGTCGGCAATTCAAGAAACGAAAGTTATTATAATTTAATTTTTAATCAATAAGGTATAAAAATATAGCAAAAATTAATATTGCACTCTGAGATAATATTGTCTTATTACAAATATAACCTATTATTTTAGAACAAAAATAAAATAAAGTTTATTTTTGGTAAGGATTTGGGACGTTAGCTGATATATTTGTGTTTTGTTTCTGTAATAGAACATGAATAATTTTATTAATGTCATAGCTTTTGTGGAAAAAAGCAAATATTTATAATTTTATAAAACGTTACTTGATGGATCAAAATGCATTAAAAAGGAGTAATTATATGAATTTAAGTAATTTTAATTATGTTAATCTGTTTCTATACTACAAATTTTCCAAGTCAATGTTGTGTGGAAATTTCTTATATGTTTAAAATATCGATAAATTCTGGAACAGTTAGAATTTTTCAAATTGGTTTAAAAAACTTTTAGTTTATTCACTGCCCTAAAAACATGTTTCTCAATTAATGTATTTTTATTTTGCTTGTTTTATTAAAAACTTTTGAATACGAAAACAATTTTAAATAATAGAACTCAAAATTACTGATAATGGCATTATTTAAATAATTGTTTCTCTAAAAATAGCAAATACTTCTTTAAAAAAATTTTACTGAAATTAAAATCTACAATTAACTAGATTTTTAATATATATTAAATTATTAGGTCATATTACATCATTGTATTTTTAAATTTTTTTATTACATCTTTAACGCTTTATTTTAATTTTTATTTGCTTTTCGTAAAATGTCAGAGGTTGGCTACTAACAAAAAGTATTTTTAAAAATAAAACAAAAAAGTGAAATAAATGCATGACAGGTTACAAACACTCGTTCGGAAAGTACATCAATTGTTTAATGAAAGAATAGTAAATCAGATAACAATAGTGACGATAGTTTTTCTGGTTTTTTTATTTGAGTTTTCTTATAAAACTAAATCATCAGGAAAATGTTCCTTTTATTCTTATTATAATGAGATTAATTATGAACTTTGTGATGAAATTATTTTTTGATTAATGAACCTCCTTTCTAAAGTCTTTTTATGTCTCACTTGGCAATTAGTGACAGTTGATTTAATTTGCATCTTTCATGGAAAAAGTTATCGTCTCTGAAAGGTTTCTAAATCCGATTGTTTCATTATTTGCTTGGTTAAATCTGACTTCACACGGAAAGAATTTGAAAGTTTTTTTTTCCAATTTTTTTATGTTTCAATTAAACTTTGAAAGAAGTAAACTAAAGACAGAACAAACGGAAAAATAGCAAAATAGTTTTTTTTATTCAAATAACTGAAAATCTTTATTTCGCATTTCAATTCAAATGTAATTACTTAATACTTTAGTTCCAGTTAAGAAAGTAATAAAAACAAATTTAATTATTACACATTTACACGAATTTCGAAAGTAATTTTTAGATTTTGAGGAATAAAACATATTTTTATGCAACTACGCATGACTTTCCTTGAGTCACGAAATCGATCATTTAAGGGATGTTTGAAATGCTTTCCTAAAGTAAAATAATAAAGTTAAAATAATAATATTGTTTTTTATCACTGAAAATGGAAATTTTTATGAATATTTTACAAATGCTTACACTCATAAATGTCATTCATATTGACCAATGTAGTTTTAAGAAAAATACTCGCTCTGATTTTACTTTATTTAATTCGTTTAATTATTTAATTCAATTAATAATAACATGAATTTAATATCCCATGACAATTATATTATTAGTCTAAATAAAGAAAGATAATTTGTCTATTTACAACTACATTTCCAAATAGCTTGCAATCCTATGGAATACGCTTTATTTTCTTTCTTAATTTGGTTGGCATAGAAAAGTTGACCATAATTATTTTTTTTAACTTAGAAATATTAGTATGCAAAACTTGTTTATTTAAAGATTGAATAAAGGCATGTAAAAACCTTCACTAAAAATCTGTTTATCTCGAACCCTTTTATCTCGAAACCTCTATATCTCAAAATTTCTAAAATTCGCTATTTACTATATTTCGCTATATTTACAGTCTATGTCAAAATGTTTAAGTCAAAATTTGTTTTTAAAAACCTCCGTTTCTCGATTTTTTAGCAATAGAGCATAAATGCTCAAATGTCGAAACTTTCTTTATCAGTAGAACTTGCAGACAGAGATGAATTTCGTGAACCCACAGGAAGTAGGGATGAACAGGTTGGGGGTGTTTCGTGGAATTTCGATCACTATTTCTGCAAGAAAGGAATACAATGATTCTGGCAGTAAATGAGGGGTTGATGAGTAGGTTGAGGGGTCGGTGAGTAGGTAAGATGGAGTGACCACCAGGGGTTAACTTTTCAACATATATAAGAAAACTGGGAATAGAAGTTCTTTTTCACATCAAAATTTGCAACCAATGGAAGAGAGGATAATTAGGAGTTTTGAAGTGAGCTATAGAACACAGTTGGTACGCAAATTTGATGATGCTATGGAAGAGAAAAGTTCTCTTCCAAAAATAAATGCATTATATGCTATCAGAATGACTGTCATGCCTGGAGAAATGTGTATCTAATAACTATCTAATATGGTTTTAAAAAGGCTGATTTTAAGAATAGCTGTGAAGATGATGAACAAGAGATTGAAGGCATTAGTAAAGAAGAAACTGTAGACGCTGGAATGCAGTGCCAGATTTGCAAGAATGGAACGCAATAAGATCGGGATTTAATGTTGACATTAATTTTGAAGATTTTTACAAGTGGGCAAGCTGCCTGGAAACATATGGAACATTGACAGATGCGGAAATCATAGATAACGTCAATGGAATATCAGATGAAGAGGAAGAAGCTGAAGGTCATATTGATGAACCAAAAGAGAGTGCAAAAGAGGTAAAAAAAACTGTAGAACTCTTACAAACAATACTTGAATCCCAGAAAAATGTTGGCTATGAAGGATTTTCTTAAGGTTCAAACGATAACCTTAAAAAAATAATTGAAAACAAAGAAGGTTAGATGTCAAAAATCTTTGAAAAATTATTTTCAGTGTTAAATGTATGTTCAAATAATGTTATATAAATATATGCATGTGGTATAATTAATTTACAGTATTCCTGTATTTTTATACTCTAAACAATTAAAGCAATTTAAATAGAATTTCTTAATTAAATTTAATTTTCTTTAAAGTACCTGTATAACTCGAAACCTCTTTATCTCAAATTTTTCGCTTTTCCCGTAAGATTCGAGATAAACAGCTCTATGTATATATAGAAGAGAGATAGATAGATAGATTGTATTTAGGATACGAATTGAAACGATTTTTTTAATAGAAAGCACATTTTTCTTTACCCAACTCCATTTTTATGAATTCCAGCAAATATGAATATCAGGCAAACAGCAGAAAATTTTCCACGAATGATTATTTTTTGTACATTCTAAACACACATATTAATTTAATATAGTGATTTGTACTTAAAACACTAATTTTTCGTTTGTTTTATTGTTATAATAAAACTAATTTTTGCTCTTTTTTTACGTGAATTTCAGTAAATATGACAGCCCTGCATATAACTGCAATAATTATATTAATAATTTACTGTACAAAAACCCATTTGTGTTTTATAAAATAAATTGCACTTGAAATTCTAATTTATTCATTGCATATACATAAAATCCTATGTACAACTCCATATCAAAGATTTCCAGCAAATATGAATGCCTGGCAAACAACCACATGCAGAAAAGTTTTGTAACTTTAAGCAACAAAGTACGGATATTGCCGTTCGTATTTTGGACGAATTTTTCAGAATTCTTCCCCTGAGTGCTAAGACTTGTGACATCAAATAAGCGCAAATATTGACCACAGAAGACTTTTTTCTTCTAACAGCCTGTGTCTGTATTTGGTAAAAGAACTCATATTGGGAAATTGCATTTCTGTATTTTTTTTGGTGAAAGAACTCTATTTTTATTATTATTTTTTTTTACTTTTTTAAAAAAGTTCTAGATTAGCTTTTTTGAAGCATGCACTGAGAATTCCATATTTAGATTTCTTTCTCATTATAAACTTTCAACAAAAAAAAAAAACGAAATAAACTTTTACTGCTACATTTTTTTATGACATAAAGTATATAAATAATTTCATAGTTCTAACAACAAATATGCAATTCAAAAATCATTATAAAAGTGATTAAAATACTCTTTTTCTAATAAGAATTTAATGAGTCACACTGCGCAGTTAATTTTTTTCCAAGAACTACACTGCTAAAAATTCCATTTCAAATGACGGTATTAAGGTCCGGCACTATAGGTTCATCATCCATCGACTATTATACTCTATTTTTTGCAATAATATTCATTTAATTAGAGTGATTTAGTGATTTTACTGTAATTATAACTAAAAAAATTACCGTATATCAGATTTATTTCCTCGTAACGTGTCGTAAAATTGGACTTTACTGTAAAATTTCCCGTAATTTGATCAGGAATTTTTTACAGTGTATCTTTAGGACGTTACAGTGAAGTCAGCATAATCCTTTTATGCAGTTATTTTTTATGCTATATTATTACTATTATAAGAAATTATTGAGTTTAAACTAGGTAATTAAAAAATAAGCAAAAAAGTTATTTTGTTATAATTTTATTTAATAATATTCCTTTGTATATTTTACCTCTTTTACACATTCCATTATGAATGAATTGATAGTTTATATGAATTGATAGTTGATTATAAATTTATAATTTATTGAAAATGATTTATGTAGTAATCATAAATATTCGTCAGCATTTAATAAAATAGCTTCAAAAGATTATGTTTTTAGGAATATAAATGCATTATAATCAAAAACAATAAATAAATTTAGGAACACAAAAATAATTTACAAAAATTGAATTATTAGAATCCATTTTTTTTTAGATCATAAAAAACATCGAACCTTTATTTTATATTTAATCAACTATATGAATTATTAAATTAATATGCAACTATAAGCATATTAATATTCAACTATATTAATATGCTTACCGCCTCAGAGTGGCGCTGTAAACGTTATGACATGAGTATTCCCGCTTTCCTGTACTATGCTCCAGGGAAAAAAATTGTCTCTTCTCTACATGCTCTTGCATTAGCAGGAAGACGTTTTTTAATATTCTAATATGTGATTTTATTTAATGATACACTTGTTTTGTAACCATGTTTGCTTTGTTCATCCACTAAAGCTCTGGGAATAATCTGCGCAAGAAGAAGAATTCAGTTTAATATAGGCGTATTATAGAACATTTATAGTCGCTGATCCTCTGTTGTTGCTATATTCCACAATGCACCGAAAAGAGATATGGCTACTGCGACAATTTTCGTCACATATTTGAGAGTTCCCGTTTCGTCTGAAAACGCATAATTTCGAGGCAAAATGATTCTCAAAATTAACGATTTTTGAATCTTCAAAATATAGATTCTTATTTCTAAAAGTGTATTGTTAATATCTAGCTATTCCTTCTATTTATTACCCAGTATAACTTTGCTATAATTTTCTACCATTGAAATAAAATTATTACATATCATAAGCATTTTTTTCACTTATTAGTGAATTAAAAATAAGTTTCGTTGGGCATCAATAATTATGTGAAAATAATTAAATCTCAAAATACCGCAAAAGTAAATCTTTCAATGAAAAATGCTTCATCGATCTATAAAAAATATTAATTACCTTAAGCTTAAACATGCATTAATAATTTGAGAGAAGCATTTTTTATGAATGATAAAAACCTCACTCAGTTCATTAATATTTTTTTTCCAAAGAAAATGTTCTAAATTGCCAGGTAGATAAGATGTTGACGCATTATAATAAATTCATGAAAAGCTTAATGAAGAAACTTCATAATATTTAGAGTGCATTTTTTTTACGTAAAAACAACGTGATTAGTCATTAAAGGGTTTTCTTTGAGTGGTTAACAATTTAAAAAAAGCTGATAAAATGTAATGCAGTATAATGTTGCTTGATTTAATAAAATTTTCTTTAAATTAACTGGTCTTAAAATGTTTTACTGGTTACAGATTTATTCAAGAATATTTTGCTAATAAATAATAATAAGTTATTTAACATGTAATGAATACAATGAAACACGTCTTTGCTTAAATTCGATATACTATTCCATATATTTTATTAAAAAAACAATAATATAATTTAAATACGGAAACATAGATATTTTTTTTTGGGGGGGGGCATAGATGGCGTGCTTGTAGAAAGTTCAGGAATTATTTTTCTCTACAATTAAAACTGAAGTAAGAAAATTTCACTGTATTTTTCTTACTCAAAACAAATCAGCATTCAAATCAGTAATCGAAATTTCGTAGTTCCTTCTTTCCTTAGTTAAATATTTTAAGGTTACTATTATTTAACATTTTGTTATTTGACCTATTTCTATTACTTTACCTCTCGTCTTTACCAAACGTTCATAACCTGCTGCATTATTTACCTAATTTATTTATTTAGTTAGTTTTTAATGGTCTATTTCCCATTAACCTCAGAAATGCCAGAATTGCTACTTTCGTATCGTTACCCAAAAGGCACATGTAGCTAATGCCACGGCGTACAACTACAAACGGCTCGTACGGCCAACGTCACAAACCCATTGGCTGGTTACTATCACACTATCATACAAAAAAAAGGATATAGAGAAAGTTACATCCATGCCTATGGTGGGATTTGAGGCCACAACCACTGGCCCCGTAGTCCAAAACTGTAGCCACTAGATCAGTGATCAGCAATTTATTGATTTAAATATGATAGCATGAACGGAATGTT
Organism: Parasteatoda tepidariorum; assembly: GCF_043381705.1. Taxonomy (NCBI): domain Eukaryota; kingdom Metazoa; phylum Arthropoda; class Arachnida; order Araneae; family Theridiidae; genus Parasteatoda; species Parasteatoda tepidariorum. The sequence continues at coordinate 44,190,798 of NC_092213.1, forward strand.
CAATATGCGATTCACAACATGATATTCGAAACCCGTTCAAGAAATTTAAAAAGAGTACAACTATTACAAAATTATTAAGCAAAGTTGTAATTCATAAATAAATCTACCAGTATGCATTAAGAAACTCAAATAGATTCTATTTTAACGCAGTATTTCAATGTCTTATTTCAAGAATACGTTTTGTTTTCGACATGAAATTTAAAAAAAAACTTTAAATAAATCACTTTGTATTTATTTCAAGCAGAATTGTTAAGCAAAATTGTACCAAATGATAGAAAAAGACTCGATGAAACTCTAATAATTATTCTTTTGATTTTAAAAAATATCGTATTTTCCTTTATTTTTTTCAGAAAATCGGAAATGAAATATTATGTTCGAAGGATTTCTTGCTGATAAAATTATTATGAAATTCAGACTAGGAGAGACTTAAGGTGAAAATCAGTAATTTTTACAAAAAATTTGGTTTTTTAATGTGAACTTTAGTTCATTAGCTCTTTAAGATCCTCCAAATTTTTTTATCTCCGATTTATTGAAATAAATTTATTGTCTTTTTTTTTTTTTTTTTTTTTTTTTNCATGATTTATGTCTGCAGAGTGGGGTTTTTTTTTTTTTTTTTTTGCATGCTGACAAATGACATCGGAATTAAAATCCCGAAAACGAAATTAAATACGCTTTTAGTATTTTAACACTTTTTCTTGAATAAATCACATTTCTAAGACAAATAAAATTCATTTTCAGAAATTAATTTCAAATCACAAATTTTCTTTGTCGCCAGAGTTTTCTTACATTTCAGAAATGTCTTAAATCTTAAATGCATTTTTACCGAACACTGATTTTGATAAAAATTTCTTAAAGCTAATACACATTGCACAAAAATTTTATTATAGAATTTTTAGAAACTCTGTATGTGGATTTTATCTAACGTAAGCAATGATTTGAACTAAAAGTTGAGTTTTAAATGTGAGTTTGTTATTTTTTATTAAGCTTTAAGTAACAATAATTAAAAAAAAATTTAAGCAATTTAATGTTACACAATATTTAGTTCTATTTCAATGTATGTTTGAATTTTTTTAAGATTTTAGATCAAAACACAAGTAATCTCATTATTAATCTACAAAAAAAATATGACGGAATTTATGCAAGATAATTTATTGTAGAGCAGTTAACTCTGATCTGAAAAGCGTGTAGTTTTTAACCTCAAGTTCACCCTTATTTTTAAAATATTGCTTCATAAATTTTTAAAGCTTGCTTTAAATATATACTTTTAATATACCTGCTTAGCAAACTTTAAAAAAAATTTGTCTATGCATTTTTTTAAAGAAAAAATTGCCGAAACCAGTCGGTTATCCTAATTACTTAAGAAAATTTGCATATTTTTCAGACAAACATTTAGAATGAATTTCCCAATTCACATTATGTTGTAACTTACAGACGCATGTTAAATGTATTTTAAATTTATATGTGTCTTAAATTTATTTACTATAACTTGAAATATAACCCCATGTTTACATAAGAGTTCTTATTTAAAAGAACATTTAATTTATTTTTATTGTATTTTACTTATACTTTTTACAAAGTTTTACAAGTGAATAACAATAGAAAAATTGTCATTTACTTACTAAACTTCGAAATCTGATTTTAATCATGCCCATGGCACGCTATATAATGCTTATATGTAAAAATATTATTATTTATTTACTTATTAAAGTAATAAAAAATAATTAGGGTTTTTATTAAAGAACCAAAAATATCAATAATAATGTGATTACAATAATAAAAATGCTCTAAATAACAATGTTTACTATTATATACAGGTTTTACTTGATTTTTAATGCTCTAACCTTAGACTTTCGGTTTAGTTTTATCTATCAGAATATATCGCTAATAGCGCATTCTTTCCTAAAGCCATATTCTGTCAGACAGGTTCGGACATGACAGAATTTATGCCATCCCTGACACGTGACTAATAAGGCGGAAACTTCTGTTCATTTTGTGGACACATCCGAACTTTGAAAAGTGCACACGGTTGCAGATAACTTAGGGGCGACTTCGTTAATTCGACACTTTCTCTCAGGAAACCGCACTGATGTTCGTTTGATTGCAAGGTTGTTTGTTGGAGAAGTAGACGTGACATAATATGATTCGTTTTATGTCTGACAAATCAGGTTATGTCTCAGAGACATTTCTGGAACAGAAAAAAATCATAGTTGAGAGCTGGGGGAAATATCAGGATGTAGTTTTTTTTTTTTTTTTTTTACCTCAAATGCCTTTACTGTATATTACGGTGATTTTACCAGACTTTATTTCTCCGCGTGTGTAAGAAATTACTTAGAAAAATTATTTTTCTACTTATAAAGCCATTACCTGACTATGTTTTCAAGCCTGAAAAACTGCGTTACAGCTTTTGAATGCCATTTAGCATGTCCTTTCACTTTGCTGTTCAATTATTGGTCCTAAAAATGCTGATAATTGAAAAGAAAAGAGAAAAAAAAACAAGGATATTTAAGGAGGTTAGTGAATCGTTCAGTTATAGAAATGAAAGCGGTTAAAGATAGCAAATTGCTCATTCATTTAATAAGGTTTTAAATATATAATATGAAGACATCATCGTATTTCGCCAAACAGCCCAATGTGGGCCAATGCTTTCCTCTGAAGATTTCTCCATAAAGACTTCCCATTTATCTTTGATCCCCAATTCTTCTCATTAATTGCAAGAAAATCTGACTCCGCTGAATCAGCCCATCTCAACAGCGGCCTTCAATATCTTTTTTTACTGTACTCAATTGATTCTATTTATTTTTATGTATTCAATTATATCAGGTTGTACATAAATCTTGTACAGTTCAAAGTTAGATCTCCCTCACCAGTTATTGTTTACATTTGCATCCCCAAGTATGCTCCGTAAAATCTTTCTCATAAATATTATGATAAAATTTTCCTCCAGTTTTGTCATTTTCCAAGCTTCAAAAGCGTATGTAAAGCATATGTCAAAATGAAGACGTATGTGAATGTTAATTAGCAAATGTTAGTGTAAGAATAGTCTTAAATTCAGAATGTCCAAAAACTAATGGTAATTTTATTCTTTCTATATAAATAAAAAAATTAAAAAGTAATAAATAAATAAAAAAGGTGCAGACAAGTAATATGCTTGTAAATAAATATGTAAACAGACATATTAAAACAAATAAAAACTATATGTAAACAAGTAAATAAAAACTATATGTAAGCAGATAAATAAAAACAAATTTCTTAAATTTATTTATTCAAATGAACAATTACTGTTTAGACACGACATTTTGCCAGCTACAAAATTACTGTATACAACTAAGAAGAAAGCGTGGTAATTGAAAAAAATCTTGTAAAGAACAGCTTCAGTAAAAACACTTTTATTTTCTACATATAATGTAACATTCCTTGATAGTGTTTTGAGAAATTACAAAGCGAAATAAATCAGCTACATGATGAGATTTGATTTCAGACGAGCCTTTAGATGATGATGTAATTTTAATTTTTCCACAGGATAAAAGAACAATTCAAAGCTGATGCAGGAAAAATGTCCTCAAACTACACTTGCGAGATTCTCGCTATTCAAAAAGCCTTGAACGAGTATATTAATTTTCAAGAGACAGAGAAAGCAANAAAATTTTGCTGAGTATTTAAAATGCTACATTTGCTGAGCATTGTCATGACCTGGCCAGGATATTTTTAATTTCTCTCAACTTAGAGAGGAGAGCAAACTTACAATATTATTATTTCTTCCTTTTTGTACAAGTCCTTTTCTTGAGAAAAATAATTTACCTCAGTTTTGTTTGCCTCCATTATTTCAAACTTATATATTTCAGCATGAAAAAAGAAATCGGAACATTTTATTATGTTCATCTAAAAATTTATACTCAGCAAAAAAATTCTTATCTTTATTTCGAACAATTATTAAATAGTATAAAATAGCTCAGTTTAAAAAAATTCACAGAAAGTTGCATTAGCATTTCACAGTAAAAAGTAATTAAAAGTAGTATTTTGGTGTGTATTACTTGTGTTAAATAACCCTATTTTTTATGCACAGGAAATTATAAATATATTATCTTATTTCAATTCACATTTAAAAAAATTTAGGACTGAGTAACATGTCCAATATTGTTAATAAAAATTCTTGTTGTTACATTATTAAAACTTAGAATCCATGTAATCTTTACAGTTGTTCTAAATTTAAAAAAATTATTACCATTGAATTAATTATTCATGTTTATTTACATTGTAAGAAAAAAATCTTATATCTACGTTACTTAATGAATTTAATTACCTGGCGCCTAAGTAAAGAAAATCACCATAAATCATTCCGCACAGATGCCTCCATGCAAAACAACAGCAACAATGAGATAGAGTTTAATCAATATAGATATCAAATTTATTTATAATGTACTATAGTACTTGTTAAATGTGAGCATGTGGTTGAAATTCAATTAAATATATAAATACAAGTATTATTTATGAATTACATATCTTATAAAATACTTCAAAAAAAATATTCATTATTTACCAACTAATCCTAGAATGCTTTGTGTTAGCATCGGGGTAGTGCATAAGGGTTAAAGATTGAAATATAAAAATTTGATTAGTTTTTAGAGTAAACAATTTCTTTCATGTAAATATTTATATTGCTTGAACCTTTAATCAATCATACAGTACTTCATATTTTAACTGCACAAAATATCTTTACACCAAAATTTTACTGTGATTGCAACTTAAGTCTGTTTTCATTATCACATATGAAAACTAAAAAAAATATACTTGAAATGCAAAAATAGTAAATATATAAATTGAAAATACACTTGAGATATTTGTATGAATGGGAAAAAAATGTTTTACTTTATATTTGTAAACAAAATGTTACTGCCTTTACAGCAGGAAAGACTCGAAAAATCAGATATCTTTCATTCACAAAATCAAAAAAAATTTCCAAACGATTCTATTCCTTAAATTGTAATGAGATTTATAATTATCATTATTCCTAGAGACATTATCGTTATCATTTAAATGTTCCTTTCTTTTATTCATTAATAATAATCTATCAATATGTATTTTAAAAATCCTACCATGATGATTATCTAACATTTGAATCGAATAAGTTACATCAGTATGCTTTTTGATAACCTTGTAAGGACCAGAAAACTTTTTGTTATATTTATCCCTTGATTTAATATACACAATATCATTAGGTTTTAAGCATCTGAGTTTTGATTTTTCATTATTACTTTTGTTTTGTTTATCTTGGGCGTCTGCAATATTTTCATAATTTTTATCATACATTTTATTTAAATCCGAAGGAATTTCATCCAAATAATGACCTTTATCTATTTGTTGTACTTGAATATCGGGATTATAAGTATCAAAAATTAATGACAAATTTCGACCGAAATGTATTATATTAGATGAATATCCAGTTGTTCTATGCTTAGCACCATTATACAAGTTTTTATGAATTCTTTGCTGCATTTTTAAAATTTATGCCATCTTTCATTAAAGAATTTATTGTTGATTTTATGCTGGTATTAATCCGTTCACTAACAGAATTAGCGGCAGGATGTGCACAGGTAGTGTGACTCATTTTAATTCCTAATGATTTTGAAAAATATTCAAATATTTCTGATGTAAATTATGTCTAAAGAAATAAATTCAGATGGTCTTTTGGGAATAAAATTATTTTGTAAAGGAGTCTGAGGTATTCTATGATGTTTATTTTCCATACATTTGGGGCAAGATTTAACAAAATTTTCTGTATCAGAATACATACCATACCAAAAATATCTACATTTTAAAAATTGGTAAGTTTTCTTAATTCCAAAATGTGGAAGATGAATTATTGCAAGAACTTCAGATATTAAGGATTTAGGAACAACAATAACTGGAAATTCTCTATCATTTTCCATGTGCGCATACATTAATAATTTAGTGTCAGAATCAATAAAGTAATGTTGATTGGATTTAGTGAATTGTTTATTTTCAATATTAATGTTAATTTTCTTGATATTTTTATCCATTTTTTGTTCAATTAAGAATGTTTGATTAGAAATTTCCAAAAGGGGGTCCTTGTTTACATTGGTATTATTTATATAATTTTGTTCATCATCATTAGAGTTTTCAATAAAAGGAAATATTTCATCATTTGCTTGAAGTAATTGAGGATTACTACATATATCTTGTTGGGGAGGTTCCTGTTCTAATCTACTAAAATAATCTGCCAAAACATTATTAACTCCAGAAATGTGTTTAAAAGTAAAAGAATATTCGCTTAACTGAATTAACCATCTAGTTGTTAAGTCCATGGGAGAAGAAGTTTTTTTATAATGTTTAAGGGGTTTACTATCAGATAAAATAATAAAATGTCTATTATACAGATAATGTTTGAAAGCCAAAACTGATTTTACTATAGCCATTAATTCGATTTTGATGGCGGGGGCTTTCTGCATTTTTAAGTGTTTTTGAAAAATATGACACAGGAGACAGTTTACCATCAAATTCCTGTAAAAGTACACCAGAAATAGCAAAATTTGAACCATCTGTATTTTAAATAAAATCTTTATCCCATTGTGGGAGTCTTATGAACGGTTTATTGAAAAATACCTCTTGTAGACAATTAAAACCATTCTGATGTTCTTGATTCCATTTGAATTTAACTTTAGGGGAGGTCAAATCTATTAGCGGTTGAATTTGCTTAGCATAGCATGGGATTAAATTTCTATAATATCCACAAACACCAATGAATTTCTTAAGTTGTCTCTAAGTTTTTGGAATTGGAAAAGATGTAATTTTAATGATGTTTGATTCAACTGGTAAAACTTTTTGTTCTGATATTTTAAATCCTAAATAATCAATTTCTTGAAGGTCAAATTTACATTTACTTGGTGATAGAGTTATATTATATTTAGTTAAAACAGAAATGAGAACCTTAAGTTTTTCTACCGTTTCCTCAAAAGAATTACTTGCAATGACTATATCATCTTGATACGCGAAAATTCCCTCTAGTCGAGTTTCCTCAATTATTGAATCCATAAGGGCCTGAAAAGTTGCAGAAGCTGTTTTTAAGCCAAAAACTAATCTTTTATTTTTAAAAGTTCCCCAAGGGGTTGTAAATGCTAGCTTATCTTGGTATTCTTCAGGGAGGTTCAATTGCCAAAAAGCACTAGGAAGATCATATGATGAAAAGAATTTATAATTAGATAAATTTAGAATGATATTTTGAATCTTAGGAAGTGGGTAAGCCGAATGTTTAACAATGCTGTTAATTAATCGTAGGTCTAAAGCTAATCTAAATTTTTGTTTTTGTTTGGGGTCATTATTAGTATTCTTTTTCTTAACCAAAAGCATTGGGAAAGACCACTGTGTTGCACTCCTTTCGATCAATCCTGCTTCGACCATTTCATGCAATTGCTTAAGTGTCTCTTGTTGAAGAGCTTGAGGCACAGGAAATGGCAAAGTTCGAATAGGATAATCATTAATAAAAGAAATTTCAGATATTACTTTATCTGTGTGCCCGAGTGTCTTTAAAGATTTTGAAAAGACTTGATAATTTTCTAACAATAAATGTTTTAATTGCTTTTGTTTTGCTTCATCAAGATGACCTAGCTGGAAATCATCTTCTTTCAATTCTCTTTTTCTTAAGTCCACAATATCTTTTGTTTGTACAATTAAATTTAAAAATTCCTGTCTTTTAGTTTGGTCTAGTTCTTGATTATTGGCAATAGAATCATTTAAATTTAATTTTAAATAGTCATAATCTTGGATAGTATCTATAGGATACATTTGGCCGATAGCTTGTCCTTTATTTAAATGTAAAGTCTCTTCAGATTTATTTTTAAGAAAAATATTACAAGCATAGTATTTATTACTTTTGTTATAAAATCCATGAAAATTTTTAACTTGATCTAAGTTATGTACTGAAGAATAAATTTCCATATTTTTATAGTCTATACTTGGTTCAAAAATTACGTTAGTATTCAAAGGATTCTTAACTATTACTTTGGCATAAATATATTCTTCAGGATTCAACAAAATTTTATGATTTAGTACAGCTTGTCCATTTTGTTTAGTGACCAAATTTTGTTTGTTTACATTTTATTTATTTACATTATGAATCTCTCCACAAATATCCGATACAATATCTTCATCAAAATCAATGTCTACATTATCCGTAGTTTGTTTTTGTCCTATTAATGGTACTTTTTCGCCATTAATTGTTATAAAATTGCCCTTAGGTGACAATTGAATGTTATGCATTAGCATAAAATCATATCCCAATATCCCTTCAAAAACTGAATTATCTAAATGTGTAACAAAAAGTGTATGTTTGTATAGTTTGTTGTTTACTTTAAATGAGATTTGAATACAACATAAAAATGAAACCTTAGAGTTTATAGTACTAATTGAAACTGAACGTGAAATATATTTATATTTAATGTTATGTTTAAGTTTATTAAATGTTTCATTAGAAATTATTGAAAGAGAAGAGCATGAATCAATCAGAAAAGGGGCAGAATAATCTTTAAGTTGTACATTAATGAGGGGCAGTTTAGGTATTTCATTGTGTACATTTGCAATAATTTCATTAAATTTATTAGTTTGAGTAAAACATTCATTTTGCATTTTTATTTTATTAACTGTTTGGGTAAAATTATCTTTCTTTTCATTAATGCTTAACTTATTATTAGCTGATGACAAAATATTAGGTGATAGCTCAAATGCATCAGCCTTATTTGAGCTAAAATTTAGTTTAAATTAGGGTTAAAAGTGGTGGCATTAGGATTTGGATAAGTTTGCTGTCTATTATCATTATTATAAGTACCATTATAGTTAGGATTATTATACGAGTGATCTCTATAATTTTCGTAACTTCTATTAGGGTAAAATCTACTGCTTCTAAAGTTCCTTCGAGTTTGAAAATTTTTATTGTGCTGATTAGTTTACACATTTGATTGAGAAATATTCAAAAATTCTCTACAAAATTTCATAATGTGACCATGCTTGCCACAGAAAACACAAAAATTCTGCCGAAAGGTATGTTGGTTATTATGATAAGGGGCTTTACGATAATTACTACTATTCGAATAATAGGTTTTATGTTTAAAATTCCTGTTTTTGTTTTCCAATTGTCTTTCATTTCCATCAGATTTATTTTTATTATCATTATTATTTGAAACAATATTGTTTATCTGCTCTTTTAAATTTGAAATTTCCGAATTTAGATTTAAGATTTCATCATTACCTTTAAATTGGTTGTTAATAGCCGAGTCGATATTCTGAAGTTGCTGTGCACTTTCCACAGCATTCTCATAACTCTTAATATTTTCTTTCAAAATTGTGACCTTAATATCATGAGGAAGAGCTCCCATTAGATGCGTGTACTTTAAAGTATCAATTGCATCTGAATCATTTAAGTTAGGATACACTTTATGGAAAGTTATGTTTATCCTATGAGCTAAGGATCTTATTGTCTCCTGAGGTTTCAACAAAATATTATTCAAAGCAAAAATAGATGAATTATCATCTTGTCTAAAAAAATCCAAAAATTTATGTTTTATTTCAGCCAGAGTTTTCATTTTAACCAATAAAGGTTCTTCGATATAAAATTTTAAAGCATTGCCTGAGATTAAAGATCTAAAAGTTGCATTAGCTTGTTCTTCATCTAAAGAATTTATCTTAACATAATCTTCTAATTGAAGAAAGAAAAACTTTGATGTGGTTGGATCACCAGCAAAGGGTTGAATATGAAAGTTTATATTGTTTTTACGTTTAGACATATTTAATAATCAGATATCTTAAAATTATATATAAATGAAAAATAGTTATACCAATCAAAATATCAAGTTAAGAAAAATAATCAATTTTAAAAATGAAAATATAACAGTAATAATAAATTGTAATCATTAAAATAAATAGAATATAAGATATTCATATTAAATGAAAATTAATTCCAAAAATATTTATGTGAGAATAAGAAATAATTGCTTTAAAAAATGATATGCATTAAAAATATTAAGTATTGAATCTGTAAAATAATCAGTTAGAAATTGAAAAGCACTAAATGCAATTATTAAATTATTGTGTTAATTTTTAAAAAAAAATTTTACTGCAAAAAAAAGGCACTGCAGTTTGTGTAAAAAAAAAATTTCTCTCTGATTTTTGATTCTCTTGTAAGTGAAAGAGAAAAAAAAATATTCCCTGTTGAGAGTGACACACACACAGTTGACCTTCATTTCCGTTGCTTTTCTTGAAAAACACTTTCTTGAAAAAAATTCCTGAGAAACACACTGATGGAACAGGAAGTCACATTTTTGAAGAGGTAAGGAACACCGTAGATATTGATTTCAAACAGTTTTATTAGAAACACAGATGACTCGTTTTTCTTTTAAAAACATCTACGGCTGGAAAACGCACTGGTAGGCTGCGCAGGACATAAGGAGATTTTCATCAGGATCTTGGAGAATAGGACACAAGCTGGAGTTTCAAACAGGATGTAAATAGGGATGCAGGCAAATTTTCTTAAAAGATAATCATTATCGTTTCCCTGTCTTAGGCACCATTTTGTGATGGGAGTTTTGTGTCTCCATCAATAACCGCCAATCGATAGTTGTATAGTGTAGTACATGAATGTTCATTTAGGCCATTAATAGATGAATTGAACAATTGAGTTTCCAGGAAATAATATACAAATCGTTGAATGTAAATTTCGATTTTATTAAGCGTAATTTGATTTAGACAATGGCCACATCTTCATCCAAAAAAAAAATAAGAAATCCCTTAAAGGGATGAAATAAGAATACTCTCTATTGAGAGATCATAAAGCCAGAACATTTCTGACCGTTAGAAAATTAAGACTGGGAGGCCCAAAGGCCCCCAGCCTCCACCAATTTGAAATTAAAAGTGAATATATTTATTCTCAACGGACAGAGAAAGAGTATGGGTAGGAGATCCAAAATTTGGCGATTTATCATAATATATCATAGCCAAANCACGTGATGAACAAACGTGGACAAAAAAATTTACATACGCATACCCCTTCTTACTATATCCCGCACTTATTCTAATTTTCCACATTTTGCTTCCCTTCATTTTGTGGTTGCTATGGATGATAGTGTTATCCGTCCTTAGCAATTGTCCAGCAGTGTATATATATATATATATATATACGCATTTAGGTTGGTGTAATGCACTTAGCTGTTAGCTAATCTTCTTAGCTAACATTTCTCAACTTCAATTAATATTTCATAATATACAGGATTCACGTAATATCTATCTGATAGTCATGTATTATTATTTATTAACATACTGATATCATGTATTTAAAAAAAACGAACTTTATTAAAAAATGTGTAATAGTGAACCAAACCCAAAAAGAAGGAAGATGTTTTTTTTTTGAGATAGAAAAAATGCTGATTTTTAGTTGTATGCTGGGTAATAGTCAATCATATAAAAAATTTAAAAAAATGCACAGCAGTATGTAATAATGAAATAAAAAGTGGAACAATAGAACTAGTAAGATATGAAAAATGTTTTAATATTTCGTAATATTTGTTAAGACATAAGTTAATACTGTTGCAATTTAATTTTGAAATTACAGTAAAATTATCTAGTAGTATTTTCAACTGATTAACCATAAAGTATATGATTATGAACATTTTTACTGCTACGGTTCTGATAGCTTTTACAACTGGAAAAGTTAAAAAATGTAATACTACATGAATATGAATGTAAATGAGAATGTAAAACTACACGGTCTTGTAACCATTTACAAGTAGCATAGTTTTTAGCCATGAAAATTTTTTTAACGGATGCAGTGCCATATATGCGTGAATGATAATTTTGTATTGTAATAATCAAGAGTTTGCGATTGAAAAGTGTAGGACACTGGAAACTCTTTATGTATTGAAGAAATGGAAGAAATATTGTGGTATCATTGCTTAAATTCGAACCCCTGTTTAGCTGATCCATGATATTGACTGATTACTTCTCTCAGTTATAGTATGAACTCAGCTGCTCGAAGCAAAATGGCTTAGTAAAATGCTCTGAGTTAGCTGGCATAGAATTCTGCTTGTTAAACCGTATTAGATATAAACAGTCAATAAACGATTTTTCTCACTTAACAGTTTCACTATTATTTTTTTACGATTATTTGACTGTTTTGGTTGTATATTGTCAAATAGCACATAATTTACTATTTAACAATTTTTACTGAAAAGTTTCTAACAGTGAATATGTAATAATAAAAAAAGTAGAACAATAAAACTTTTGAGATAGGAAAAAAAAAGTCGGATATTCAGTTTGGCCAGCTTTGCTCAGATATTGTTTCATTAATAGATTATAAATCAAAATTAAAGTAATTTTTAATACACTAGAAAAAAAATTTAGAAAAAAATTTTTTTTAAATTTATTTTGTATGGCAGAATCATTTTTTATAAAAACATAAAAAACGAGAATTCTACTAGTAACCACCAATATTTATTTGATAAATCGTTACCAAAAAAACCGGAAAAATATGAGAAATTCTTTTTTCAAAACTATAATTCTTAGCATTTCTGTCCTGCATTTAGTAAAGAGCAATGCAGAGATACTAATCTCAAAAGTAAATTTATACTTAAAAAAAAGATTTTCATACTGTGCTATGAAAAATCTCGATGAAATTACTCGACAATTCTTCTGATCTTAGTTTATACCTTTTTTTCAAATATAATATAATAAAACCTTCATCGTTTTAAAACGCATTAGGGCATGGTCTGTTTAAAACGGCGGTTTCTTAAATGGTTGATAGGAGTCGAATGAAGCTAACTATTTTTTTTCTACTGTCATATCTTCTCAAACTAAAGTTAGATATCAGGAACTGTAACAATAGATATTATAAAATTTTGAAATCGAGTAAATATTTTTTATGAAATTTGAGTCGCTAAATTGAAGTTAAAGTATGTTGCTTATCTTGAGTCAAATTCAAACTCCAGAAAAAAAATTCTGTTACATTTTAACATTATGAAAAATATTGCTCTAAATATAAAATTTTTGGCTTATTGTTTTAAAATACTTTTTCTAATTTAACTCTATTTTATTCGACTTTTATTCGTATTTTTTTAATTCATTTATTTTCATAAAATACATTTTTATAAAAATTTATACTAAATATATTCTTTATAAACAGCGAATACTTTCATTAACTATAACGAAAAATGTCTCATTTTTGAGTGATGTATACGTTGATATATGATGATGTTTTTTCTTATACAAATAAATTCTTGGTTAGAACATTTTTAACAGTTACATTTTTGAACAGAAAATATAATTTTGAACAACTTTTTATATCCAAATATGCCCTCTCCATATTTCGATTTCTTAAATATATATCTAATCATTATTTTTCGAATACTTTTGGGGAAATTTATCAAAGTGTTACTGCAGAAATTGCAGTTCTTTTTGGCGCTTCTAAGGAGCCAGAATGCGCCATATATTTTACTTTTTTTAGTACTTTTGCTAATACTTAACTCGTCAGTTTATAAATTTTACTAGTCAGTTTAACAATTTTATATGAACAGTATAGCAATCTCTGAAAAAGATACGTCATGTGACAATCGTTATTTTGCAGATTCAATATATTTTAAAATGATTGCCTTTACGAAAAATTTTGGCTAATCTTAAAAAAAAAATTAGATATGTTTTTCCCGTTTTTAAACTTCAAGAAGTCTGACTAACACTTGGTACTTTTTGGAAAACACTTTTGGTACATTTTGTGAGTTAAATCACAAATTTAACTCACAAAACTCATTATTTTTTTGCTTAGAAAAGATTAATGAATTAAAAAGAACACATAAAAGAGACTTTATACTCTATGCAATATCATCTGATCAAATTCTATGGAATATCATTTTCCCATTTACAATTTCAAATGTTTGTGATGAACAAAGCAATAAAGTTCTAACATTTCTTATCATTTAAATTTTTCGTACATATTTTAATTTTTTTCCTTAAATTCTTTCATATTAACAAAACTTTTTTAAAGCAATGTGAGTAAAAACACAGTCTTTAAAATCACTTCCTTTAAGTGAATATATTTAATAGGTATGGTTTGTAAAATGTGATAATTAAAAAAGAAATTTATGAAATAATAAATTTAAAGAAAAACAAAAATTAAAGAAATTTATAATTTTTTTCATTATAAGCAATTTAAAATTAAACATTGAAAAACAATGAGGATTTTCATTTAAATTTATTAACATAATGGTGTTCAAATTTCAAGAAGCCATTACGTAATTTACGAAAAATTGATTCTTTTATAAATAAAACATTAGCCACAAGGATGCAAGAATATTTTCATGATTACTCTTTACGAACTAACAACAAATCTCTTGAGAGTTGTCCTCCATTAAATTTAAACGTTTTCTTCTTGTATTTCCCTTTCTCTATTACCTAATTTTACGTGGTTCTAATATAAAATAAATGATTATTTCCTCTTTGACATAGAAAATTATCTTATTACATAACGAAATTGCTTACATCGAAATTGATAAAAAATGTAGCATCATGACTTATTAATATATCGTTTTCTTATGTAAATGGAAAATATGACCTAAGTGAAGTTCCGTAATTTGGATTCATTTTATATTCCATAAAATGAATTATTTGTGCAATTTTAAAAAATTCAAAAAATCCTCAATTTAAAATAAGGTTCAATCATTTAAAGAAATAGTATCACGTTGCATTTGGGCAACCTTTACATCTATTGTCATTCAGACAAAAATATTTGATTTTTGCATTTATATCGCCTTTCAATTAGTGCTGCTTTTCCTCCTTTTATCCTGAACTACTTGACTTTATTCAACTAAAATAATTTCATATAGCAGTCAAAAATTATTTCTTGAATTGAACAATAAGGCAGTTAAAATATTTTCATTCGTGCTTCATTTATATTGAGTGATTAAAAAACTAATGATTAATTTTTTAATAACATCAACTATGCCAAATCATAATTAATTTTCATTTTTGAGTAGAATTTATATAGTTACCCTATTTTCCCAGTGGCAATAAGAAAAATTTTAAAAGGTGGATTTATATTTTTGAATGAGTAGATGATATTTTTCGAAATTCGGATTTGCATAATTATTCAGTAATATAAGGACTGTATATATTTTAATAAAATTAATATACATATACAGGGTTATTCATAATTTCCTCCGGGGCTTCGAAGCATTATAGTAAAAAAACGAAGACGAATATGGCAAAAAAACACATATTATTATTCCGAAAGTATTCAAAATTTAATTTAAGCAGTTACCGGTAGATAGCAGTAACATGTACCACTGAAGTCAGTTGTAGTAAAGAAAAATGGCGTTTACAGGCTGAGTGAATTATGAATAACCCTGTATAATCGTAAGTATTTTAGAATGTTAGCAACCTTATTTATGAATGTCAAAAATAAGAATGGCAGTGTAGTGAAGTAAATAATTTGCGTCGAAATCTATTCGCAGCCAACTAAATACGCTACCAAATTCAAATTAATGTATGCCACCTCCGGGTATCAAATTTTTGACTTTTATTTACTTACCTTTATATAAAAAATTATATTAGGAGTGTAATATTAGAATTGGAATCCTATAAAATTTAACATGAATTAGTATTTTTATGTCAAATTTTTAGTGGTAAGTTCTTATTCATGAATGTCATGAAAACGAATAATAGTAAAATGAAGTAAAAAAAAAACTTTGGTGGAAATCTATTCAAAAGTCAGCTATATAAGTTGCAAATCAGTGCATGTCACTTTTGCTCATCGATCAAAACTGACTTTCATAGACTTAATTTCCTTAAAAAGTTATGTTAGGACTATAATATCAGAATTGAAATCCTATAAAATTTAGCATGATGCAGTTTACGAAAGCAAAATTTCTTAGCTCTTTTATTTCGTTCTTATTTACAAAGAGAGTAATAATGTCAATAACATCGGGTTTAAAACTTGCCAGTAATTAATGGTAAATAAACCAAATTTTAAATTTAAAATCCATTGGATCGAAAAGTAATTAATATTGTTGTAAAAGTTACCGTCCTCTTTTAATGCATGTTATTTATCTAGCAATATTAAGCTTATTTAGTTTCCTAGCTTATTTAGTTTACTTAGTAAGTTTGGATAATTAATTGGATATACCTTTGCAATACATATTATACTCTTAATACTCTTTGAATTAATTTATTTTTCTATAGAAAGATTTTAATTTAATATTCCAGTATAATATTATCTATATGCCGAACATTCTTTTATCATAACATGTGAAAATGAAGAATTATTTATACAAAATCAAAAAGCAATTTTTATAATTAATAAAAAAATGTTCCTAAGTCGCAAAAGTGAAAACAAACAATTTAAACTGCATTTCTCCTTTTTCGAAAAATAATTATAATAACATGCCAAAAATATCTCGAATCAGTTTTAAAAATGGTGTTTACTTTTGAATAAATGAAATTAATTCTGGATATAAGTTGAAATGTTTTATAATTAATGCTTGCTTAAAACTGACACGAATCTTGAAAAATATGCATATCCTTATCCAAAACAAATATTTGTTAAGAACCAACAAATATTATTTTCAGAATGAGATTAAATTTTACGTTAATTTTTGTAGTCTAACTTCAAAACTAATCTCTACAATTCAGTATTTTCTTAAAAATATGAAATTAGAAAGAAATTATATTGACTTATAATTGCTACTTAATTACGTAGTTAAAATCTATGGAATGAAAACGTAGCCTCCAACTTAAAAATCACACTTTTAACACTTCAAAATCAGATCTAATTATAAATATAGTTCTTTTATAATAAGAGATTTAATATTTATTGTTAAAAACACATTATTATTATTCGAAAAATTATAGATTTCAACCATAATCAAGCATGCTAAAACTATTTCTAGCGAATCATTTATAGAATAATAGAATTCACTACACTATAAAAAATTCGGACCAAAATACTGTAAAAGTCCCAGCCCCCTGAATGGCGCTGTTTATACCGTGAAATCCAGTATTCAGTAACATTTAACGGAACAAAACATCTGATTTCATAGATTTTTATACACAGTAATATTTCTGTAAAATCATTGAATCACTTTAATCAAATACATATAATACTTTAAAAAGTACCTTATGAATTTCTCAGTTAATATTGGTTTTAAGGACGCTACCCCAGTTTGCTTGTATTTTTACCGTAATTTGATTTTGAATTTTGTCACGTTCAGTATAAACCCAAAAAGAGGTAAAAAAATGTTTTTTTTTTCGTTTTTGATAAAAGTAATTTCATAAAACTAATATTAAGATATAAAAGTAATATTATCCCTAAAAGAGGAATGAATACTGACATAAAATTGTTGATCAAAAAAATTAAAAGTCTGTAATAGCTAAAGTGGCAGAGAATAAAACAAATAGCTTTAATATTCCTTTTTTAAATTTTCGTTCATTTGTTTTTTATCTAAAAATTTATTTGAAACATTTATTTATTTTAAAAGATTACAGTAATTGTTCTTAAACATTTTTTATGACCTAAAGCACAAATACTCTAATGCAAAAAATACATATATATTTATAAAATGCTTTTGACAAATATTTTCGACAACATGCAAATCAAAATACTACAGAATATTAACTTTTTATAACGCTTTTTTACTAATTTACTTACAGTATTGCTCCAGGTAAGAAAAGAACAACTTAAACTTGCATAACTAAAGTTTTTGTTTTAAATGAGAAACTGAAATAAAGGTCTTCCCAATTGTTTTATCAAATTTTAAGTTTCTGCATTAGAGAAAAAAATGAAAAATATTTTCTACACCCTGAAGGAAATTATTGCTTAAAATGAAACAGAAATTAAAGAAAACCTTTTTGTTTTAAGTTTTGTGTTCAAAAAATAGAAATGCTGTTTTTAATTTTAAAATAACGAAACATTGCGAACTAAGCCAGAAGAATGTATTTAAATAACGACAAAATTAGACACATTTTATGTTCTTAGAAATATAAGTGAAACTTTTTTAAATCAAATAATACTTGATTTAATAAAAATGACACGATAAAGAATTACTTTCTTAATAGTAGACTGTGAAATGAGCAAAATGGATGAATAAAGGAGCAAAACAAAACTAGAAAAAACGCTGTACAACTACTAATTACACGTATAGATCATGATATAAAGATAATACAATTATAAATTATAAACTTAATTATAAAGTAGTATACAATTATAAATTACAAACTTAATACAATTATAAATTATTATAATTTGAATAGTTCATTCACTATTTTGTTGTATAGTTATTACCATTTTTGATGCTGAGGAAAACTAAGCACATTTTAAAATGGAGTATTGTAGTTACTGTGCATAAAATTAATATTAAGAAAATAAAAATAATTTTAATATTGATATAAAAAAATTAAAATTATAATTAATAAAAGAACAATTTGGTCCGAGAAAAAAATAGTCTGCATACATTATTAAAAATTTATTTTTGTTTTTTTTTAATTGTTTCTACAAAGCTATTAAATCGAATCTAATTTGCACGAACCAGGGCTGCCTCGAAAGAAGCGGCCCTTCTTTCGAGGCGGCCCTGCACGAACACATGCATTGTCAATAAATAAAAATAAGAATAAAAATAAATAAAAATGTGAAAGTGAAAAATGTGGCTATATGCTTTGTAAGAAATTTTAGTTTACCTCAACAACGAAAATAGTGGCAACTGTACATAATTTTTTAACAGTGTACACATAATTATTTGTACATGCACTAGGAAACCTTTCTCTCTTATCTCGCTGAGCTCCTCGAACTTTTACTACTTTTATTGTTCTGTATTGCAATTCCAGGTTTCTTTGGTCTCTCAGTGTACGCTAGTCTATGTACGCTGGTACTATCTATGTATGCTTGTTTAAAATTAAAATGTTGAAAGATGCGACATGTTTATAAATTGTTAACTATAAGGGAAAACTGAAATAATACTGTACTTAAATTGAAGAAAATTTAGAAATATTTCCTTTAATTTAGATACAATACAATTTCATTTGTATAAAAATCAATTCTACTCTAAATTTATATTTCGAACGAATAATTTATAAAATTTAAATATCTACTCAATCTTTAATATCAGCTTTTTAAAAACAAATAATTTTTGAATAGTTTGTTTTAACATAAATAAGGAATACAAATTAAAGCCAATTAAAAAATTAAGGATATAAAAAACCATATCTGATAGGTAGGTGAAACGAAAGTTTTATAACAGTCATGATTAAGGAATTATGTAAGAATAATGAGAAGTGTATTTCTAGCCGATCTCTACTTATAGAACGAATTTTTTACCTACGTTAATTTGTATGCATCATTTAAACTGAAATAAGTTCAATTTAATCTATGATATACTCATTGAAGCAAAAATATAGATCCAGATAGCTTGATTATATGAACGGTCTGATTTTAAACTTTCAATTCTGCCCAACTTATAGTTCAGTTTGTTTTAACTTTTTGTAGTTAACGCATGAAAAGAAATTGCTTTTGTGGCAATGTAGGCGTTAATATTTTTATTGTATGCATTTTTAATTTAAACTATGAAATTAAATTTCTATTTGAATATAGTATTAAAATACAGGACATTATAATCAGATAGGAATAAAAAAAAACTAAAAAATGCTCTTATATTGCAAATAATATTGAAAGAATAAAACTCTAAAGCAGATAACGCTCTAAATTTTTAAGCATAATTATCAGTTATATTATCATAAAAAAGATTAATTGCTATCATAAATAAAAAGTATTTAAAAGCATAATTATATGGAACAGATATGAAATAAAGATTTATCCCTTTCCTTGGTCTAAAAACCACTTAGGATAATATACAATTCAAAAAAAGAGTAAGGACTAGAAATCGAGTTTTGAACCTGAGCTAACTGTGATAAAACATGAGCATACTGTCACATTTTATTTATAGAATTAACTTCTACTTCTAACTGGCACTATAATCTACTTTGGAGGAAGTTTAATTAATGCTACTATAATGAGAATACCATAAATATCAGAATAACCGAATAAAGTAACTCTGAAAAATATTTTTATTAATGTGGTTATGGAAAAATATAAATAGTATTTTGATACAATTTCAATAAATAGTTCAGCAGTTTTGTGCAAGCTAATTTAATATGGAAACTATCAGATCACGTGAAAATATTTCTTTTAAACTTAATCAATTATTTCTCCATTGTCTAGAACTTTCTGATACCAATATAAATTCCATTTGAGTAAGAAAAGAAAGAGAATAATCATTAATCTACACGAAAAATGCCAAAAAACTCGACGATTTCTGTTCGCATTCCTAAAGACCACAAAACGAACCGCAGTATTATTTGATATGGTAGAAGCAATTCGATATCGACTAATCAAATTAATTTCCTCTTCTTAACAAATATAGATCTCAGGTTTATTCTTTGAAATTATTTACATTATGTTATGGCTTAAACTGCGGAAAAAATAAGCAGTATTTGGCGATGATTAGATGATGTTTTGGAAAGTTGGAACAATCATTCATATCAGATATTTAAAAAAATCAATGAACCACTTTACAGTGTAACATAAAAAATATTATGTTACACAGTAAACAATCGGAAACTTTTGCGGTTAATGTTACTGTAAATCAGGATATGGAAAAGTCTGGTGAACATTTACAGTGTTACACACAGTGCCATTGAAGTACAATTTTGATAAATTACGGTATTTCAAATATGTTTCTAATATAGACTCCTACGGTAAAATTAATTTTACGGTAAAAAGGATTGGCACCCTGAGCGCTGGTACTTTCTACCATATTTTTTCAGGAATTTTTTACAATGTAATTATCTTCAGTTTTCAAAATTATTTTCGAAGTTAATTAAATTTATACTCATTTTATTAGTGCCGGTATATTATAACATTTTATATTAGATATATATTATAACAAAACATTTTTGATATTATATAACGTTAGTTTTTATAAAATGTAAATGGAACACATTAGATGAAATTAAATATTTATGAAATAAATTCGTTATAATATTCTAATATGACAGGGAATCACTGCTGAACCGCCAATAGAACAAAATTAAATATTACATATTCTTTACTGGTTGTATGTGGGAAATATTAAATGGCATGAAAATTTGTGAGCAATAATAATTATTTTAAATGATAAATTTTATTATTTTAAATATAAAATTATATTATTTTAAATAATAACCACCTTCCCGTAAAAACGCCTCTCTAGTATAAATTTAGTAATCCGTAGTCAATTCGCAGTTTTCTCAGAAGTCATATACAACAAAACAGCTAGTCAAAAACAGTGACGGTAAAACTGCTAATAGGTCAAAACAAAACATTTCTTATTCTTTCGTTGTTGTATGTGGAAAAAAACCGCTTGAAAGCTTGTGAGAAATAATAAAGTTGGAAAATATGTTGATAACAATGAATATTGCGTTATCATGCCTGTTTCATTGTGTAGTATACACTTACTAATTGTTCCTTACAATGTGTTTGTTACTTTAAAGGAGGACTATCGGCGGTTAAACACTACTATCATATAAATTGAGTGATTCGTTTTCAAATTAAATTTAAATTCAAATCCTACTGTATAATATAATTTTTAAATGTATGATTTTGTCCATTTCATAGATGTGTGCATAATTTTTTTGACGGTTCGAGGTTTTCTTAGTAATGCCATACATTATATTCTTTAAAAAATACTCATAACAAATATACAAGAAAGTATAAGGTTTTTATGATCTCGCAACGTTCCTCTACATGAAAAAAAATTTAAAAGAATTAAAAGTTAAGAATTTAAATAGAAAAACTAAAAATTAGTGTATGGTTTATGTAAAGGGTTAGATAAATGAATTTTGTGAAACTTTGAGACAAAATTTTATTTCTGCTTGTAAAAAATTTAAAAGAAAACTAAATAAAAACATGTTTGGATGTTTTTAAAACATTTTTTTGACTTTCTTTATTTTCATCCTTTTTTTTTTATTATTCAAAAATTCACATCTTTCAAAAACATGATTTGTAAATAGTTATTTTATTTTATTTTATTACTGCAATAAATATTTTATAATTGTACAAACGTTTTTAGACTCTAGCATTAGTTTGCAATAATCCATTACTATAGTTTAAAAAGGGATTTTTACATGAAATATTTTGAAAAGTTTATTTGATTAAATTGCTTACATAAACCAACAACAACTCAGAATTCCGTTATAAAAATTTTTTTTTACCAAAACAACCGAAACAAAACAGATTTTAATATAAGTAATTACAATAGATACACAAGAACAATAAGAGAATAAATAAAAAGCTCTTCTTCGTCGAATGAATTATTCTCGAAGATCGGAGATTTAAAATAAAGTTACGATTTTGAAATAAAATATATCTAATATTAAAAATGTTCTAGTAATCAATACAGTTTATAAAAGCTCCTGATATTGGATCTCAATATATCCGAAACAACAACCAAGGAAAATGCATAATCAATGTTTTGAATAATGAAAGATTCGGTGAGAATTTTCCATTTCGATTATAAATTGAAAAGTCATGCAGGAGAAACTTTAAATGGAAATGAAAACTTTCTTTATTAGTTATGTTTCCCAGTCTGGAAAGTAATTTGGAAGTTACTAGAACTTAAGGAAAACTTATAACTTTTCCATTTTACTTGGATAGTTTGTTAATTTTTGTTTTCGAATATTAACTGGAAAGATATCTTCCGGAAGTTAGAAAATGTAAAGCATAATGTTTATAACAATAACAATTATGTTATAAATATTTATTTATTTATATAGAAAATTAACATGATAATTATTATATTAAATTAATAAAATATTAAATTAAAGTGATATTTTCTTTAGTTTCCTGAAAGTTACTGTAACTCCACTCATCGGGCCACTTGACCGGTGCATGTTCCGGTATGAACCTGTGTCTCCTCTCCTAAGGGGAAAATCCGTCTCGGCGACGAGTCTGACAAATTCCCGAGTACCCCGTACTCAAGAACTTAACTCCATTCACGGCGAAAAAAATTCTGGTAAAATTACCGTAATACATTGCAATTTATATTTACATTGAAAAAAACCATAACTCTGGTTAATTTCGAACTAATAGCCTCAAACTTTCCTGCATCAAAAAACCATTGTTATTTAATGGGAGAGTTGTGCAAAGCAATTCCATACAATTTTACCGAGAGGCACAAACGCTTGGAGGGTTAAACCATTAGTAATTCTTTCGTTCATATAGTAACGGCTTACCGGAGATTCCCTTTTTCATAATTATAGTGCTTAATACCACACATTTAGTAGAAAAGAGAAGACTTTAAAGTGAATTTAACCAAATAAATAGATTTTATGCCATTCTCTAAGTTATCATGATAAAATTTCAAAATTTTATCCCAATTACCGAATTTCATCACCTAATTTAAAACTATATTTTATTGTTAATTTTACCAAAATTATTACCAAAGCTCTCGGTAAAAATTACAGAGCTTTTTGATGTTACCCAGAAATACTGAAATAAAAATTTAGAAATACAAATTTAACAATATCCCGTTGGTTTTAATCATTTTTTTTTCAGGGTACTAAATTTTTCTAATTATGAACATTAAAAAGTTCTATTTCGATGTAATTTAAATTGAACATATTTTATTGTTGAAGAACTTCGATATTTCTGTTTTTGATGTCTAATGTTTAATTGGTAAATATCTTATTTTTCTAAAATGTAAGATAGAAATCAATAAAGAGTAATTTTAAAAGCTACATAAAAACAGTCAACAGGCATAATAATTGTCTTTTTTTCTCAAACATATAAAAGTTTTAACCGTTTTTTCTTTTTTTTTCTTTTCCTTTTTTTTCTCTTTTTTAACTAAGGATTCAAGGAAAGGGCAGCTTGTTTGAGAGATTGAGTTATTGTTGACATTAAAATTTATGCCTTTTCATAGTAGAGCAGTAATAAAGTTTATAGTTGAACTTTTTATTTTCTCTGCAAACAGGTGTGTTCGTTTTATGTTAGTCATTTAATATAAGAAAGAGTTCGAAATCTGAAGGGAGTATGATGTTATTATAAATATTTTTTTATTTGCTTTGAAAAAATCAAAATATATTTTCTTTTAAATATTTCAGTTGGAAGAAATTTAAGTTTTAAAGTTTACTTTTAAAACTTAGTTGACAAAATGGTTCTACAATTATTAGCAGTAAGTAAAAATAAAGAATGAAATTATTGTAATGAAAAGCCAATCAGATTTGAAACATAATGCGTGAGGGACATCAAAACAAGTTATCAATAGGAAACTATTTTAGAATTACGAGAAATTGCCTTATTTAGGCGCATATAAATTGATTTTGCGAAAAATTCAAAAGTTTTCCAACTTGCCCAGGAAAATCAAAATCAATCTTCAAATTCAAAATAAATATTTTTCACGAATGCAAATTATTAAATGAGGGGATTTCAAAAAATATCGAAAATAGTACGAACATTGAAGGAGTTTGGTCAACATGAAAACATAATTCTACACAGGAAAAGAAATTGTAGTAAAATTAAAGCATTGTACGATAATTACATTTCTTCTGAAAAGAACCAAATTTTTGGTATAAAAAAATATACTGTATTTAAACCATTTAATTGATTATTTTTTCGTTCACATGATAACGGTTTACAGAAAATTCTGGCTATCATAAGTACAGCTCTTAATACCACAATTTAGTAAAAAATACAAAACTGAAAGGTAAATTTAACCAAATAAAAGGTTTTCAAGCCATGCTTTAAGATATCACGATAAAATAACCAAACTATACCACATTTACTAAATTTTACCACACATTGCAAAACCATATTTTACTGTTGATTTTACCAAAATCGTTACAAAGTGATACAGTAAAAATTACCAAACCTTTTGGTGTTCTCGCAGATCTAGAAATATGATAAATGTCACCATACTCAGTAGATTCAACCATATTGTCTTTCGCAGTGCAATAATGGAAGGAATACAACCTTGATTTTCTGTACTTGTATTATATTTAACAGAATACAAAACATTGCTTTTCTCAGAAAAGGAATAGTTAAAAAGAAAATAATTCTAAGTGGGATGAAAACATAATATTGAATAACCGCAGAAAAATTAGTATTTTTATTAAATATTTTTGTGGGCACCGATACTTTGTTTATTGTAAATGTAATATTTGGCATACAAAAATTACGCTAGAAAAAATAGTTAGTAATTAAGCAAGAACAAGAACTCGAAAAAACTTAATTGGGAAGACCCGTCAGCTTTTTGAAATGGTCAAAAAGAAAATTTTTCCATGTTACATTTGTTCAAGCTGAATTTATTTCTAATTATTTATTATAATCAACATTGTGCAACTGCGTTTTTAAATGCTCTTTTAAAAATTTTACTATTCATTTAACTCGAAAAATGAAATAAATTTTTCTAGAAATGATTTAAAAGAAAAACAAGAGACTCAATGAATATATAGACAAAACAATATTCCTTGCTTATTGTTGTAATATTATTTTGAATGTAAAATACGATAAGGAATTTTTCTACACTTCTAGACATGAAAATTAAAATCAAACACCTTTTCAAACAAAAAAATCAAATGCGTTGTATTTCAAAACAAAAACACCATTTCGACTCATTCTGCCAAAAATTCAATTTTCCCGTGTACATACCAGACTTCGATTCAATTTTGAAAAATAAATAAAATAAAACTTGTTGAAAACTTTCGATTTTGCTGTAAATATAAAGAACAATATTGATTTCACTTTAACTTAGTTGACTCCAATTCTTGTGTCTTCGGCTAGAAAGCATATTTTTGTTGTTTGTTATTTCTCCGTGTTTCACACAAATCCTTAAAAACTATTTATATTCAAAACTTCTCTGAAATTCTTTTTAATCAAAATTCTGTCATTTATCCATTTCTAATTCATTCTGAAAAATATCTATGAATTCAAAAACGCATTCTCCAGAGAAATGTAATATTCTTATGTAATTTTGATGTACAGTGGGTGTCACAAGTATAGTGACGATTTAAAAAAGCATAACTGGTAGAACAAATCAGAACGCTTATGATCACAAAATATGAAAATTTTGACATTGTTCGTAAGCAGATAATGCTGATGATGCTCTGTGAGAAATTGCGGATCAAATTGTTGTAAAAAGTACTGGCATTCGGCGTGTCGTTACTCCTTACCGTAAAATACATTTGTACCGGAGCATATTATGGAACGAAACATCTGATATATCGAAAATTCTTTCAGTGAATATTACCGTAAAATCACTGAGTCACTCTAGTTCATTAAATATTGCTAAAATGGAATGAACGCTATGTGTCGGTACTTTGTACCATAATTTGAACCGGTTTTTTTACAGCTCAGGTATCACTTTTTGTTGTTGAAAAAAGCTGCTACATCAAAATGCTGTGTATTTCTTTCTCTCGTGTATAGTGCCTTTTTTGGCATGAAATTAGTAAACAATTTGGACATATTTACAACTAAATCTTGTTAATGTGTAAACATAATTAAATGTAACTAAGGATCTTTCTGCTCTTTTAATTTTTAAAGTTACTTAAATTTTTTAAAATTGTCTAATTAAATAAGTTCTCTTTAAATAAAAATAATATTAAATTTTGAAAAAAATCAAAATGTTAAGCTAATCTTATTTTAGTTTTAAGAGAAGCACTTGAAAGAACACAATTGTTGTCATTAATTTTATTATTAACTAACACAAGTGAAATCTTTTGCTCAGATGAACTTTATGTAATTGTGAAAATATTTTATTTTGAAAAAAAAATCCTGTTAACATCTGGAATCTCCCTTTATTACATAAGTACGCACACCAAATCACATTTGTTCAAAATTGCCTTTTCACAATGAACATATTTAAAAAAAGTTTTTAAAAAATAGTTATCCAATCCAAACAACAATAATTCATAAACAAATTTTTGCAATTTATTTTGTTAGTTTCTTCACCTCAATGCATTGAACGCATACGCAGTTAAAACAAACTTTATAATTAACAAAACAGTCGAATCAAGTTTTAGTAATTTGTGAGATTTAAGTGATCATCACTTACCGGAGGCTAATATCTAAGATTTATTTTTAAAATTTGATGTCTAGACATTGCGAATTATAAATAAAAATATTTGTTTATTCTTGTGTTTTCATATTTAAGGACTGGGAAGAGCATAAATATAATTAAACTTTTCTTATATCTTTTTAAAAGTAATTAATCCCTATGTATTTTTCAGTTAGGTCCAGGAACTTATTCAGTAAAGTCTGTATATTTTTAGATTTCATCCAGGAACTGCCACAAATTAAAAAAGAATTTGCAAAGGGATTTCAAAAAAAGATTATTTTTAAGCTTGCATTTTTTCTAATATATAGCATGATTCTGTTTATAATATACTTGCTTAAACTTAAGTTATAAATTGCTCATTTTTAATAATTTTTTGATAAAAATTGACTGAATCTGAAACGGAAATTATATAAAAATATGTAAGGTTGATAAAAGTTTGATGCTATGCATAATTTTAAGTGCCTTGCATTTTCACCTTTACTGAATCGTAAGAGGTCCCTTACGCATTTTTTAATTCACTTGAAATATCATACGTAATCAGCATATTTTATGCTCTTTATTTTTTATTTAATTAATTTACGACACTAGCATGTTTAACAAATTTGCATCATAATAATATGTAAAAAGGAAAAATTACATGCTCGGTAAACATAACTAGCCAGAGATGAACTACTATGAGTTATATATAGCATTATAATCAATTATAAAGAGAAGAAAACGTTTTTCAAATTAACTGTGTGCCTTAAGCTTACATAAATAACGTATTTATTCAACTCTTTCTAAATCTTCTTTATAATGATTAATAACCAGGTATTTTTTTTATAAAAAAGAGGTATATTTTAATTCAAAATTGGCCACCAATTAGATAGAAAAGAATTAGCAAAGGAATTTTTGGGATTATTTATGAAATATTTGGAAAGTTTAATTTGCTTTTTTTTTTAAAAACAATAAATAAAAATTAAAAAAAAAACAGCATGATTCTTTATAAAACATATTTGCATATGCTTAAATTATCTGAATTTTCCCTTTTAATGATTTTACTGGTAAAAATTGACTTAATCTTAAGCAAAATTTAAGTAAAAACCTTTAAGAGTGATGGAAATTTGCATGCTTCTAAGTGGGTTGCATTTTTACCTCTACTGAATCATAAGAGGTACCTTCGCATATTTCAATGTTTCCTATAATACTTCATATGTCACCAGCATATTTTATGTACTTTTTTTTAATTGCTTAGCTTACGACATTTGTATGTTTAATTTTTTTTCAGAAACGCTTGCAAACAAAAGTTAAATGGCTGGTAGAAGACTTTAATTTACTACAATAAGTCACAAATTGTGCCATAATCTCTTATAGCGAGAAGTATATGTCTTTCCCCTTAAATGTGTGTGTTCAGCTAACATAAATAATAGTCCCTAATACTCAATATGCTTGTGGGGAATAATGATTTGAAGAATACATCACATAAATTTTGGTGTGTATAAATTGTGTTAAAAAAAAGTATCTTCATCTCAATCTACCCCTATAAATTAATCTTTCACATTTTGTATGATTTAAAAAATGCATCATACATTTTTATGCTATTCGTACTCGTTTTAGTTTGCACAAATGGATTCAAATATGTCTTATTTGTTTTAAATTTTGATTCTCAGAAAAAATATTTTTCATAAAAATATTTTTTAATTAACTTTTGTTAAAGATTTTTAAATAAGTTAAAAAATTTATAAATAAATAAGTAAAATAATGCACAAAATTTTAAAAGCAAGCATCGTCCTACTTTCTTTCATGTGTTCGATTATGAAACGTTTATTTTCCGGTATAGTTAGGTACTCTATGTTTATAGAAAAAAACTCCTTTCATCAATTGTCTAGAGTATCATCATCAGAAGGTTAAACTATTTGACGTAAGAGCAGATTTGTAAATATTTAGGGCAGAATTTAACTCTAATTTACCAACTTCAAGAAACTTAAAATTTTTACCCTGACCTAAAGGAGGAAGGAATTAGCTTGTTAGTAACGCAAAATATGTACTCGATAACACATATCACATACGGCACCATACGAAATCAAATACCAAAGGAAAAGCATTATAACTATCAGAGATATTATGAATAAAGTGATACAATATCGACTTTAATGATTAGAAGTTCTTCTTAAATAAACTATTAAAAAAAACGAACCAAACATTGGTATTGCACTGAGAAACATTTTTTTTACTTCTGCTGCATATTTTCAGTAGATTTTAGATATTTTCGTATCTCTGATGTTAAATTTATAATCGTTTTCTCAAAGCTACACTTATTTTAATGGCCTTTTTAGCCTATTTTTGGTCGAAATGTACAAGTTTTAAATCGTCATAGATAGCAGGGAGTTGTGTAAAATTACAAAATAATGCAGGGGAGTACGAGCAGATCATCGGAATTAAAATTGCTTAGAAATTCTTGCCTGGAAATGTCGCCATACGCCTCTGGAGGCGCTCCCTATTATCAGCTGTTTTTTCTTGTGCGTCTGTACAGGCTATAATAAGAAAACGTCTCCAGCTGCGAACGAAAACATTTCCGGGCATGGATTCCTAGGCAATTTTAATCCTAATGAAGTGCCTTAAATTCCCAGGAAGTTTGTCACAACATTTCCGTAATCTCCTGTTATATATAACTTTTTAAATGCGTAGATTTCGACAAAAAACTGGAGCAGAACCGTTATTTTTTAAAAATCTTTCTGCAGATTTAGATTAGAAAGTAGATGCAGATAAGAAACTGCAGATTAGAAACTAGTTCTGCAAATTAGAAACTAATTTCAGATTTGAAATCCCAACACAAGTATTAAGCGAGATCAAGTAGTTGTATATAGCTGACAAATAATTTGTTCTCCAGTGTTATTTATCAGAAAATTCAACTAATTTCTTCCCGAGTTTTCATATTTTAGCCGAGGTATTTTGAAATGTTTGAGCTTTGTTTTTCAATGGTGATGATTTTTTATCACAATCTGCAGTTACATTTAATAAAACACAACAAACATGAAAAACAACATTTATAATAATTGCCAAAATAAGAGCACGCCCACGAAAATTTCTAAAGTTCCATTTGACGCATTTTAGAATGAATGGAAACTTACCCGTATGCTTCGATTGGAAGTTTCTCTTTTCGTAACTGCTATCAAATCTTACTCTTTAGCCTTCAAACTTACGTGCCATTGATTTATTTTTTTTCCATTTTCGAGATAAAGCTGTGAAAATTGGTTGCTATATATCTTTCTAGCCTGACCTGCCAAAGAAGCTATTAAGTCTGCTCTCGACAATATAAGCGTAGAATGGCTTTTGTATGTTTCAAGTGATTGAATTATTCCTTTTCCTTTACAACACATTTTCGTTAGTAGCAACAAAATGATTCATAGCCAAAACTATCGGTGGTCTTTCTTGTTTAAATTTTGAAGATATAAATCATGCGTTTGCAATTATAACAAGTTATTTATATGTTATTATACATGCTTTTTAAACTTCCTCTACCTTTTCAACATTTTCTCATTAGTAGGGACAAACTGATACATAGCCAAACTGTCAGCGGTACTTCCTGTTTAAAATTTGAAGATATAAATCCTACGTTTGAAATTATAACATGTGATTTATGTGTTATTTTACATGTTACTTATACTTCCTTTCCCTTCTACAATATTAGCGTCGAAGAGCTTTTGTATGTTTCAAGTGATTGAATTCTTTTTTTCCCCTTTATAGCACATTTTCGTTAGTAGTAGTAGTCATTACCAAAACTGTCAGTGGTCTTTGCTGCTTAAATTTTGAAAATATAAATCATACTTTTACAAGTATAACATGTTATTTTTAAGTTAATATAAATGTTACTTTTACTTTATTTCTTTTCTACAAAACTAGCGCTGAATTGTGTTTGTGCGTTTTAAGTGATCGGCTTCTTCTTTTGCCTTTACAATCTATTTTCATCGGTATTGAGGATGTGCTTAATAGCCAAGACTGCCAATGGTCTTTCTTATTTTTTAAATTTTGAATGTATAAATCACACGTTTGCAATTATAACTTGTAATTTATTCGTTCTTATACTTTATTATAAATTTTTATAGGTTTTATTAATGATGCTTGTATTAATTATCGAACGATTTCCGAAGTCACATGGAAAAAATGCATTTGTTTTCTGTTTGTGGTCGCTTTCGTCATCATCTGGAAGATAATTTTAAATAAATGTTTAACAGATCAAGAGTCAAACAATTATCAGTTAATGTAAGTCAAACAATTATCAGTTAATCATCACTTATCATGTATCGATTATCAGTTATTGCTCAAATGGCTGGCTTATTATAACTTTAAACATCTAATTTTCTCAAATACATTGCAATCTTTTTTTTTCTGATGTGTTACCTATGTTACTCGAGTTTGACACTTTCTCATATACTAGTAAGTACTTTTCAATACTTTCTGTTTCTTTAAGTCTAAAAATAAACATCCAAGTTTCTGATTTTAATTTCTTTTTAAATTCCTTCTCAGAGAGAATGATTATTTAATATCATTCTCTTTTTTTACCAAATAATAACATATTTCTTTAGAAAAATTATTCTAACTTTTGCATTCTAAATAAAGTTTTTTACATTCGACTTTTAGAACTAAGATATTTATTTATCGCTTATAACTAAAAAGTCTTGCGCTTGACTTAGTTCTTTAAAAAGCGTACAATTTCAAAGTTTAAAACAGTAACTTTTAATTTTACATTTAAAATAATAGAAACAAAACAAAAATATCTATTACGTATAAATATTCCCCAGTATAACGTGTTGTTGTGTTTTTAAGTTTCAAGACTTTTTTGTCAGATTACTTCAGATATTATGTTATTTTTGTTTCACGTAATTTATCACACGTTCATAATTTCTTTGATTAAAATTGTTAAAGTTTCTGTCTGAAAAGAAATAAAAACAAGTTGAGACATGATATGAATAGAAATTTTCCTTCCCTGAAAATGATGGAAATATTCGAAACTAACATTATTGCCACACAAAAAGAAATCAGATTATGTCACATCTAGTTCAATTTCTGTCCTGCAAGCATCCTCAAAATCAAATGAACACCAACACAATTTCCCTGACAGAAGTGTCGAAATGACAAAATCGCCCGAAGCAATCGGCTGACAGCTGCAATTTTCACAGTTGAAGATTAGCCTCAAAATGACTCGAAATCACAGCCTAATTACTCCTGAACCTGTCTTAGTAGCTTGAGGGAAAGAAGGACATTAGTGTTGTTTTCAGATACAGTTTTCTTAGAATTTCCTGTTGAAAAAAAAGTTTTTAAAGTTTTAAACTAAATGGTTCATTAAAATGTTATTGTTCTAAACTTTAAAAAAGCATTTTAAGTTGGTATTTTTCCTTTAAGAATTAAATTTATTCAGTTTCTTTATGGATAAGATGTATGTTTAGATAGAATATATGGTTTAGTTTACCCTATCAAGAAAAAGTCTGCTGTATCTTCCTATTTAAAATAATTATATTTAATTAAGATTTTAAAAGTGTTAATAAACTACAACCATTTTTTTTAAGCCATACGTATACCTTTATGAAAAGAAAATGAAAATTATGTTGGCGTTATTTTGAATTTTACCGTACAACCGGAAATAAACATTTTGAATAAAATTGTGAAATAAATCTAATTTTTTAATACACTTGGTATAAGTTCTCGCTAGTTAGCATTAGTGAAATAGTTGCTACCATTTTTGGTACTAAATTATTTAGTGCCACCATTTTTACACTAATTTTTCTTTACTTTGTACAACTTTCTAATTTCTTTTTACTTTGTGTTATAGAGCTTATTTATGTAAGCTTCTCATCCTATAAAATCCCTGCATCAAAGTAGGGTAGTGAAACACCATATATAACTCTTGAGTTTTAACTTCTTATGCCTTGTGTCTTAATTTCTTATGTCTTATGTCTTAATTTCTTATGTCTTATGTCTTAACTTCTTATGTCTTATGTCTTAACTTCTTATGTCTCATGTCTTATCTTAACTTATGCTGTTATGTTACAACTCTTAACTTCTACACAGTGTATGTTCTCGTACGCTAATTGATATAAAGCACCTGCCACCATCTTTGCTATTCAGTTTTGTTACTTATATTTTTTTACTTTATAATTACATTAAGATATGATACACATAAAATACTCGTGAAATACTGTCACTCTCTCACGATCAATACTTTTTGAGTGGATACTCTATTTTTAGCTAACTATTTTTAGTATATTTTATATAATATTTTTATGACATTTTTAGTATATTTTAATATTATGCAAAAAAATTCAACTTGAATTTTATTTTTGTTCGGCTCTCTCCCGTGGTTTCTTATTCTTAGAGAAGATTGTTTTTCACTTTCCTATTGTCGCGCATTTCTCAAAATTCTGATTCCGAATTTTGTAATAATATAGTTTTAAAAGATCGTATAGAAATCTATAAAATAGCTGCAGAATTTTAATCATTGAAATTTTGAAAAAAGCATGGATTTATGATGAAATCGGTGCAAAATCAAATTAGCGTGATTGAAAATCAATCATTCACGTGATTTGGAACATATGAGTTATGTATAATGACCGAAAACGTGGTTTGAAAAGCAATGTGAATTGGCGTCGAAATCAGCTCAAATCGAAAAAAGATATTCTTAAATTTCCTCTGCGTAGTACAATCCATTTAAATGAGCTGGAATTTCGGCAAAAAACCCATGTAGAAGTATGGAACAGTACTTATTGAAAAACTATATGGATTTATGAGGAAATTGAAGCAAAATTAAACGAACGTGTTAGAAAATCAATAGGTGATTTTTCATGCGAGTGATTCGTGAATCATGACACGTAATGGTTTTGAATTAAAACAATCAGGATTTTAAAAATTGCATAGGAATCTATGAATACAACCACATAAAAGTATTTAAAAAAAAGGTGAATTCACATGGAAATACGCTCTAAAATTATTACGTATGATTTGAAATTTACTTGTCTAAAGACACTCCGATATTTTTAATATTCTATTGAAAATGTCGAAATTTAAGAAAACCATGAAACAATAAATTTTTTAACAATAAATGCTTAAAAACCGCATTTATTTCTGATAAAATTGGCTCAAAATCACCCCTGTCAAAAAATTATCACTTAAATGTGTGATTCGAAATTTACATGATGTATTAATTTCGCATTTTAAAAAAAATGGAAGAACGCGCTCAATTCAATTTCATTTTACTAAAATAATAAAAAATAGTTGTTTTAATTCACAGAAATTGCATAATTTTTCTGCAAAGTTCGTGATTTCGGAATTTTCCTTCGAAATTTTACGTGCTACACCGATTTGGAATGTTTTTTCAAAACTGCTTCCCTATTATAATATGGCGTAAGAAACCCCTGCTCCAACGCACCTTCTTACACATAACCTCAAATTCTAAGATAATGCATGTAAATATTTAATTGTAAGAATCATCGGAAAATATAGAAAGAGTTTTCACTCAAATGCTAGAGCTTATAAAGGATGGCGTTTTTTTTTCCTCTATTTTATCAATGTGAGCCAAAATGGCAACATTCTGATAATCGATCTATCTAACTTTATCGTATTCCCTTATTATTTTCAATGGAATTTTAAAAAGTTCTTTGAAATCGTTTGGTTATTTGTTTGAAATTTAGTTCCATGAATTGCTTAAATGCTAATTCGTTAAGTAAATTGTTTGTTAATTGTTTGCTAAAGTACTTTTTGCAAAGTAAATTTTAATTTATTTTAAATGTTTAAATTTCTCACTATTTTTCTTTTTCCATTTATATCAATGTTGAATAAAATACATATTAATTTGCCTGACATGTAGCATTACTCTTTTTATACTAAATGAATTGTGAAAGATGTTAATGTAGATTTTTTTATTTTCTCTGTTTATAGCTACGAATTTATAGCTTGAAATTTAGTGCTTAGCAAAAAATAAGCAACGTAAATTAAATGAGTAAATGAGTACATTATTTAATTTTTTTAGATCATAAAAAGAATTAAAATATGACTCTTAGAATAAAAGCAACAAAATTCTACATTATTAAATCTTATTAGTTTTACAGCGGAATATTACTAGAAGATTATTTTTGAAACCATCATTATTTTAATTGGACTTTGCACAAATTAATAAAAAATGTAATTTTTTTATAATTATGAAGTAGTGAAATATATTTATTAAAATACTCTCTGATTATTTATAAAACATTTTAAATCCATCGAAAATTTATATATGTATTATATTTAGAAAAAAAATATTTTAAATTATAAATATTTTATTGCTTAATTTTAATTAATTTTACAATTATATTATTTACCTTTACAATACATTATTTCATTGCATTACATTTTACAAAACATTATTATAGCTGAAAAAGATATTTTGGAAAAGATTTTACTGTGGTAAATTAAAACATTAAAATATACTCTTTTCTGGAAATAATTCAGAAAAAACTTGTTGCAATTTATTGCATAAATTGCAGTAAGTTATTTCCGAAATTATTAAAGATATAAGATATTTCTACAAAAAGTCTATTTTTATCTCACAGATTTTATTTGCCTGTATCTCTTAGGCTTGCGAAGAGAAGTCGAGGATATGCAAACATTTAAAGCGAATTTTGATATTGATATTGCGACTCTAATTACCTTCATATTTTTGAGAGTAAGTCAAGCTGCATTTAAAGTTAAGAGCGTGTTGACTTAGTTTTTTTCTTAATTGGAAAAGGTACGAGAGAAACTCACATGCAATCAAAAGCAGTCTATACTATACCTGCTCTTAGAAAAAAGTATGATACAAACTATCGGAATATGGTAAAATTTACCGTGTTTCTGGCTCTTTACTCAGTAATTCTTACCGAAGAATTTTGGTAAAATTAACCAACAAATATTGTTGTATAATGGGTATTAAAATTTTGGTAAATCTGGTAAAACTTAGAAATTTCATCAAGATGCATTAGAACATGGCATAAAATCATTTTTTTGGTAAAATATAATTTTCAGTTTTGTATTTGTTACTAAATGTGCAGTAATAGGAACTACACTTTTGAATATAAGAATTTCTATTAAATCATTATCATATTAGCAGCAAAATTACAAATTAATGTTTTAATTGCTATTTATTTTGTTGTTGTTTTTTTGACCAGAACCCTTTTTTTTACTAGAAACTTTATTACCACACAGTACGAACATTTTTAACAGAATTTTTTCCGTGAAAAATTACATATTGTACATATTCTATTTTCAGCAGAAAGGTATATTTTGTAGTTGTCTAAACCTAATCGAAAACAATGGGTATAAAACAAATACTTTCTGGAAACTTACAAATATCAAGCGAGTAACTCAAATTGGCCTCACAGATGTATGACATATCTGGATGACAGGAAGCTTGATCTATTCCCATGGGCAGTATGGATTTGTGAAGTACGCTCAATGCTTAGTTAGTAAGTCAATTCAACAATCATTTATGTTTTTTAATAATGTGAAACAGATGCTTCATTTGTCATTATCGCTTCAATTTCAATAAGATGGAAAAGGGAAAATGATATCTCATTCTAAATTATGTAAAATCATAATTCCCCCCCCCCGAATCAAATGATAATTAACAACATAATTTGCTTAAATAAATAAATATTTCAAACTATACAAAAATTAGAGTTAACATTTTTTTCTCTGATAGATATTTCATGTAATGTTATGATTTCTTTCACACAATGTAAATCATTCTATTCAAAATTTTTTTAGGAAAATGAAACGTTTTATAAATGTATATTTCTGATAGAATAACTAATAAAAAATTCATAAAAAGTTAAATATCTATGCCATTAAAGAATCTCTTTTCAAAAATGCATAGCTTTTGAAAAATGCTGAAAGTTCCAGAAACGGAAACAACTTCTTTTGTCCTATATGTATATATAATAAATAATAAGAAGGAATTATTTATTTCATTCCTCATTTCCTTTGTAAAAAAATAGTTTAAAAATGGATTTTTTTTTTATTTTCAAACTTTTTCTGGCTTCTAATTAAATAAAACTGTAATTTGTTTTTCTCAGCCATGCCCTGTTCTAATTAAATATCTTGACAAAAAAATCATTCTCAATACAGTAAACACTTTCTGCTTGAGTTAGGTATTTCTTTTAAAGGGAAATAATTAATTTTGTCTTTCCGTTGCGGAAACGGTGAAATAGTTTCTTTCTCTCTTTCTTGGTACAAACAATTCAATTTTGTGCACTTGATTACGGTTCTATTTACTCAATTTGTTTTAAGCGATAAAGATTTTATTCATTTCAGTTTTTATTCTCACTGTATGTTAATAATATTTTAATATATCGTAATTTGAGTGATTAGAACCGAAATATTTATTACAGTATTTAAACCATTTGATCATTTGGTACATTTTTTCCGTTCACATGGTAGTCGGTTTCCCAGAAATTCCAGTTTTCAAAATTATAGTCATACCGCATATTTTGTAGAAAAAAATGGAAAAGTAAATTTCATTACATAAGTGTTTTTTCCTACTCGAAAGAAATCATGACAAAATTATCAAATATTTATAACCAGATTATAAACCATATTTTGCTGTTAATTTTTCAATCTAAAATCATTACCAATGTTCCCATAAAGCCAGAAATATGAACAATTTTACCATTTTCTAGTAGTTCTGACTATAGTTTTCTTTCTCAATAGAGATGAAAATGTTGCTTCAAAGTTGCCACAGTTAGAAAATTATTGATTAAAAATAAAAAATTTCTTGTCTATGGAGAAAATTACAGTCAATATATATTACAAATCTGTGGTTAATCCTACTTAACAAGGCTTTAGTCTCAAAACATTTAATGAAACCCTACTTTATCCCTTTTTAGTTTTTAAGAGATTCTGTTTACTTTTTCAAATACTATTTTTTAAATCTTTACTTTTCCAAGATTACGAAAGCTATAAACTTTTATACGTTTCTTTTTAGTGAAAATAAATATTTATACGTTTCAAATATTTAACATCGAGTATACTACCTCTTTTCCAAAATCAGAAAAACCCATAAGAGTGAGGGGAAAATATTTTTTTAACTGGTTTATATTTTCTAAGAAAAAAAAATTTTCTACGGTAAATAACTTTCCAATCGGCATTATTTTAAAATACTAAGCGTTTTCCAATAGGAGATTTGAATGTATGAGACTATATTTTCTAAGGTCTAAACATGGGGACCTTAAAGATCTTTAAAAGTAAACTAATAAGATGAATAACTGAAAACGTTAAAAAAATCAAATTTGATTCATTGATAATCTATGAAAAGGCAAGCTTCTGTTTATTTATACACAGTATTGTTCTTCAACATAAATTTTCCAAAGTATTAGTTTTTCAAAGTAATGTTTTCAGTATTCTCCAATACTGGATGCTAAATTTTTCAGACTACATGGAGTTTACAATACTTTAATCTCTTAGCTAATCATTTTCCAAAATAAACCTACCCTATAAAGAGCATTTTAAAAAAATTTTAAAAATATTTTTGTAAAATATAACATGAGAAGTTTGCAAAAAAAAATTAACGAACCATTCTGGATAACTTTTGATCTAGTGATCAGATCCTCACTTTTTTAGGACACAACCTTAATTGTTCGAGGGGGTGACATCAAACATGCTTAATGATTAATGCGAACTATATTTAAAGTTGCAAAATCAGACACAAAAACATATTTTCTCTAAATAAGCATACATTATATATATATATATATATATATATCAGGCANTATATATATATATATATATATATATATATATATATATATATATATATATATATATATATATATATATATATATATATATATATATATATATATATATATATATATATATATATATATATATATATATATATATATATATATATATATATATATATATATATATATATATATATATATATATATATATATATATATATATATATATATATATATATATATATATATATATATATATATATATAGAGATATATATATATATATATATGTATATATATATATATATATATATATATAGATAGATAAATAGAAATTTTTACTAGTAACTTAATTAAACTTTATTTATCATTTTAAAAAAAGTTACTTTTTTAAAAAACAATATGAAATATTTTTAATACATTCGACCTCCCAAAAACTGGTTTTCCCTTAAATTCATTTATCACAAAAAGGTAATTTTTTCTGTTTCAAATATTGAATATTTTGTTTTTTGCTTTTTTATACTTTTTTTTTCGTTATTGAAATATTGAACTTCGGTAATGAAGCAAAGAATTTTATCAATTTTTGTTGTTTCCAATACATTTAACGTTGTGCAAATAATTTTAATTTATGTCTGACTAATATAAGTCTAGTATATGTTTTTCTCCTTCAAAAATTATATCTATATTTGAAAAATAAATCAAAAATTAAGTTTCAAAACTAGTTATTTTTAACATTAAATTAATGTGATAATCGAATTGTATCATTTTTGTTTGCTAAGGTATTCGTTCAGCTATTATTTATGCTTTGTTCTTGATTTTCAGAAAAAATACATTTCTTCGAAATGATTTCATGAAAATTAAGGCATGACAGCATTTAACAGTTTTTATTTCACTTAAAATATGCAATATGATAATAAATAAAACTTTATTCAAATTGCATCTCTTACTTACTCGCAAGACTTAAATGACTTCAGTTACTTTTTGTTATAAAATATAATTTTATTAAGTTAAATCAACTTAAATTTTATTAATTAAATCGCTACAATGATGGAAGTTTCTTAATGTGTTAAGCCATTATTCGTTTAAATTAACTTGAATTGAAATACTGTTCTAAGTTGATCCATACTACTGTATTTCTTAAGTTTTATTACTCGGCACTGTGGTTTAAGTTTACAAGAAAGATCAATGAATTCAAATATTAATGAAGGGTACAGTATATTTGAACCATATCATGGTTCAAGATTCTTATATTATGGTTCATTCAGATATTATGGTTTCCTTTTGAAAATGTTGCCCAGTGTTGAAAAATGGCAATTACCACTCATTTCATATTCATGACTCAACAAAAATCTTAACGAGAGCTTTTATTTGGGTTGAGTATATGCTTAAATATCTTTAGTCTAATTGAGCCTTGCGAAGTTAGACTAAGTTGATGAGAATTTTGTTTCACGAAATATGCTTTTCACTTTATGTATTTCTGCATTTTGTTGAATAAGTAACACAATGATGATTTTGAATATCTTTGTGTAACAATGATAGTGTCTTAGGAGTATGAAAGAAGTACTCTTTAGCGCAGTATTTAATCTATTTCTTGCATTCAACAAATATACTTAATAATGCGGAAACGAGATTCCTGCAACGAAAGTACTCTCTGCTTAATCAGGGAAATATGATAGCGTTATGTCTTCTCAAGTACAAATAATACTTACGGACGTTCTACTATGTCATAACAATGCAATTTTAAAAGTTACTTTCTGTTTAGGTTTAGTACATTGTTCGAATTTGTATCCTAAAATTATGATAAAATAATCTGCAGCAGTCTGTGCATCTAATCAACAGTAAAGTTTACAGTAACGAGCATTTTTTACCCTTACGGGTTGGAAACCGTTTACAGCTAGTATGGTAATGAAACCATGAATACAAAACTGTAAGGTTTTTTAATCATTTACAACTAGCATGTTTTGAAAGCCCTAAAAAATAAATTTTACTGGACATTGAAGCTAGGTTTTTCATTGAGTAATGAGCATTGGAGAGTGCAAGACTCTGGAAACTCATCATGTGTTGAAGACAATGGAGGAAATATTGTGGTTTCCACGGTGGGACTCGTACTCTCGTTCTGTACGTCATGAAACTGACAGATTAGTACTCTCGACTACAATATGCACTCAGCTGTAAATAACTATATGGCCTCATATGGTGGGCTAAATTGGTGGGGTAAAATTCTGGTTGTTTAACTGTATTAAGCGAAAGCGGTTAATATACGTTTTTTTTAACAGTTTGAATGCCATCTTTCCTACGGTTATTTAACTATTTTTTTATTGTGTTAAAATAACAATTGAAAATTTTTTTATTTAACCGTTTTTTTCTATAAATTTCTGACAGCGTAGAGCCTTCTATTAACGCTGATAGAAAGTTTTAGATCCCGTTAGGATTTGAAGAGTTAATGCTCTACATTTAGTCATATTGCGATTTACTTCTGCCTATTTCATCTTTATTTATTATTGTTTCCTTATTATTGTTTTAGGACAAATTAGTATGGATAGCAAACAAAATTTTTGGCATTGAA
This sequence comes from Parasteatoda tepidariorum, assembly GCF_043381705.1. Lineage (NCBI taxonomy): Eukaryota > Metazoa > Arthropoda > Arachnida > Araneae > Theridiidae > Parasteatoda > Parasteatoda tepidariorum. Next base: position 44,232,217 of record NC_092213.1, read on the forward strand.
TATTTATCTTAAATCTATTTTTTTAAAGTACTTAAAAGAAAAAGTTATTATTCGGGTTTTTCTACTAATTATTTAAAAAAAATTAATGATGTATGTCAAACAAATAAAAATTTATTTTTTAACAGAATTGAAATAAGTTTCGGATCCATATAAAGAGACACTATAATACTTTTATCTATAAGGTAAACAACCTTAGGTTCTTATAAAACAGTAGTTTTATCTTCTTCAATATCCCATGCTCTTTTAAAAACATTCAATTATTTCAAATTCAACAAAACAAATGCAAGTTTTTTAAATTGATTATTAAAGAAAAATATGCAAAATAATCAAACGAGTAGCTATGTTTAATAGCGTTAATGAGAGTTGCATACATTAGTGCAAGAATTGTTGCTATTTCCCCAAGATTTGAGGAAACAGTTCCACTATTATGAATATTCTAGCATTAGATAGGAAACTAAAATACTTCTCTATGTCTTTTGTGTTTAATTTTGGCACTTTAAATGAATTATAGCTGTTCAATTTACAAAGCGTCTAATTTATTTGCACTGTTCTTCATCTAGCTCTACCCAATAAATACGTTGTATTTTAAGTTTTACTATCGAATAATGAAATTTGGAGAAACTATTTTACTTCAGTTAATATTTTTGAGAGTGTTAAATTGTGACATTGATCAGATACAGTGCAACAATAACAGAAGAAATAGTTGGTTCAGATCTTCTAATGCTTAATTACAATGCTACTATGTATCAACTAGAACAGAAATATAGTTCAGCATATAGTGCTAGAGTTGCAGCATATTTTTAATATCATCATACTTTTTGAAATTTTATAGGACGCAATTATGATGTAACTTGAATAAAAAACAAAGTTTAGCGTATCACGTTTTAGTCTTATTGCGTATTTTCACAGTATTGCTCTTCTCAAACTTGAATGCACAATACTATAATTTAACTTGACCAGGAAAATGGTTCAGTGTATCATATTGAACACTGTTAAAAATATCTTAGTAGAAATGGCTGTATAACTATTTATTTTATTGCTATTTTACCTTATACCATTAAAGCAGTCAGATAACCATAAAAAAGATAATATTCAAACTGTTAAGAGAGAGTAAAACGTTTGTTGATTGTTTTTACCTAATAAGGTTTTACAACCAGAACTCTATTCGTGCTAACTGGGCCATCTTCATGAAGCCATTTTGTTTCTAGCAACTGATTGAACACTATAGCTGAGATGGCTAATTGGTTAATTTCATGAACAATTGAACCGGGGTTCGTATCCCAGCTCTGATACCACAATATTTCTTCCACTCCTTCAATACATGAATACACTCTTCAATCGGTGACCCTGGACAGCCAAAATATTAAACTATCATTCACGCATGAATGGTGCAGCATCCATAAAGTTCTGATGTCGTTTAAGTTTCATTTCTATGTTTTAAAAACGATGCTAGTTTGAAATGGTTACAAAAGCCCATAGTTTCTTAATCACGGTTTTTAAATGTTGTCAGTTGTAAACGGTCTTAAAACCGTAAAATAAGGAAATACACTGGTTATCATAAATTAAGGAAAATTCACAAAAATCGCGATAACTCAAGAAATTACACATGGAATTTTATGAAACTTACCCACAATATACAACACATAGTAAGGTATTAAACAACATAAAAAGAAATTATCAGACATTAATAGTAGTATAGAAATTAGCACATGTATAAAATAAACAAATTGGAAGTATCGGTTTGCAATAGAAAAAGTACCTTTAATATGGAATATGATTGCCTCTAGAAGCAATACAGCACAAACAGCGATGTGTGATGCTTTCAATTATGCGGTCTATCAGTTCAATAGGAAGTGAGAGCCATTGCTCTT